>NC_139019.1:77919927-78519927 GCF_964374135.1 Grampus griseus
ATCAAGCTGGATTTTCTCTAGCTGTGCACACACACAAAAAAATAATTTTGTAATGTCAAAAGAACCCCAGTTTGGCCAGCTTTAGGGAAAGATTTTCTTTAACTACCAGTTAAGTACTGGAAGCATAAGTTCTATATGTACATAATAAAATCTTCCCAGTGTCTTTCAACTGAGGATAACCCAGGTACATCTTCTTGCAAGTAAGCTTCAGAGAAAACCTTCTCCTCCAGAGAGGAGTTTAACACCACCAAGTAAAACTTAGGATCATCAGCTAATAAACGGATATCTGAGACCTAGGAAGAGACTCACCCAAACTCATCTGGACTTTGAGAGGAGGGGCAGACAGGAACAAGGGGGCTTCTGCTGATACCAAAGCTCCAGTTCCTTGTACAGTTCAGTGGAGGGAGAGAAGTCTGCTCTAGGTCCTTTTGTTGGTTGCCAAAACTGTCGACTAAAAAAAAAAAAACAAAAACAAGAACACACAACCTAAAATTTTAGAACTATATTTTATTCAAGGACATTACTGAGGAATGGAGCCTGGGAATGCAGCCTCTCACATAGCTCTGAGGGACTATTCCCTCAGAGGTAAGGGAGGGGCCAGGATATACAGGAGTTTTTGCTGGAAAAAAAAAATGTAGTCAAACATTAAAAGATTACTGCCAATCACACACACAGACCCACAAAGACATCTTCAAGTTAATGACTTTAGTGCCTTTCTATGAATGGGAAGATGGAGGATTCTGGGCTTACTGAAATTATTTCTTTGATATGCATCTTAAAATACCTAGGGCCACTATCCTGTTTTTCTCCAGTCTGAATTCCCCTCAGGGTGCACCAGCAGGGGCAGCTGTGGTGGCTGATGGCTTGACGGTAGACGTAGTTCGTTGTTTCCTGAAATGCAGGCAATACTTTTTGGTCTACATGTTCTATTTTTCAGACTTTTTAGAATTAATGGCACAGAAGAGTTGGATTTGGCGTATTTTCTTTTATGCTTTACTTCTTCAATTCTTACCACACACGCTCCCCACAACACACACAAATGCATCCAGCACTTACTGAAACCTGTGTGCGAAGTGAACATTTGACTCACACGGTATACAGGGGTGTCATTACCAGAGAACAAAAACACACATTACAGCCCACACTCTAGACCCAACAACTGGTGATCCGTTTCCAAAGCTTTATGTTTATTCTTCACTTTCATTATTTTTCATCATGGATGGACGTCCAATCATACAGCCAAAGTCCAGTTGACATAAATGTACTTTGGGGACCCCAGTGATTTCTGTTGTTGACTGAGCTGAATTATAATCAGGACTTTTGCTTACACGTATAACAACCTTCATTCTTGTTTCCCATTTTTCTAAAGGGAAAACATAATTAATAACATAATAATAGTTACCAAAGTTGGTGGTGCTGCCAAAGTAGAACCATTGATGAGCAGGTAACACCAGGAGGCAAGAGTGCCCAGATCAGCTTAGGAAAGGCTACTGAGTGGTGTCAACATGTTGCTTATTCCAATGCCATTTGTATACAAGCCAAGTACGGGAAACTGGAAGCCTTTCTGTTCTATGTTTTTTGATGCTGTTGCTCTTCTATGTGAATGTAGCTGGTCTTTGGATGTTTCGTGCAAGACTGCACATTGGCTGGCTTCTGAGTTTAGTGGCTTTTTTTATCTTCATTTTCTTTGCCTCCCAGGCCTTCGAAATTTTTAATTTGAACAAAATTATTTGAATATTATTACAATAATAACAAAAGGTAATGATTTCTAGAAATTTAAACTACTTGAAAGGCTATGGAGCATAGACTGGCATCAATCAGGACTGGAACTGATTCTTGGTTCAATCATTTCCCACTTGTTACTTAATTAGCCTCTACTTTCTCCATTAATAAAACAGGCATACTATCTACTTTTCAGGCTTGTTCGCATTAAATAAAATACCTATAAAGTACTTAGCACAGTACCTATGAATATCACAGTGACATAGTAAATATCACCTATTATTGTTAAAACTGCCAGCTGCTTTCTGAGTTATATGGATGTTAAAATCGTCAGTTACAGATGGAAATGAGTTGGTTTTTTTTTAATTGAATAAGGTTATTTAACTTGCCAGTTAGGAAAGTAATTTTAGTCGAATCCTCTTTTTTATAAATTTAAGCATTAAATTTGCAAATATATTTTTGTTTAAGAGGTACTATATATTAGAAAAAGCATGCTGATATAAAACTAGAAATCAATTACAGAAAGAAAAATGGGAAAAACACAAACACTAGGAGAATAAACAATACACTACTAAAAAAAAAAAAAGAAACCCAGTGGGTCAATGAAAGAATCAAAGAGGAAAGCAGAAAATACCTCTAGACAAATTAAAATGAAAACCACAACTTTCCAAAAATTTATAGGATGCAGCAAAAGTAGTTCTAAAGAGGGAAGTTTATAGCAATACAGGCCTACCTCAAGAAAACAAGAAAAATCTCAATCAACCTAATCTTCAAAAGAATAAACAAAGCCCAAAGTCAGCAGAAGGAAGGAAATAAAGATGAGAGAGGAAATAAATAAAACAGAGGCCAAAAAGAAAATAGGAAAGATTAATGAGGAAGGCTGAGCTGCAGCTGGAAACTCTGCTGACTCAGTGGTGACCGAGTCCAGATGGGCCCCCACACAAAGACTGATGTAGACTGGGTCTTTCCCACTGAAGCATGGCCTCAGCCAGAAGAGGCAGAGCAGAAGGAAAGGAGAAGGAAAATCGGGGATGTTGGTCATCTGTAGGTACTGGTGTTCTGGCTTTATTAAAAAGAAATCATCCAGACAAGATGGTGGAGTAGAAGGACTTGAGCTCACCTCCTCTCATGAAAACACCAAAATCACAACTATCTGCTGAACAACCACTGAAAAAAGAGTCAAACCTACCAAAGAAGATATTCTGTATCCAAAGGCAAAGAAAAAGTCACAACAAGACAGTAGCAGGGGCACTTTCATGATATAATTAAATCCCATACCCACCAAGTGGGTGACCCACAAACTGGAAAATAATTACATCACAGAGGTTCTCCCAGAGAAGTGACGGTTCTGAGCCCCACATCAGGCTACCCAGCCTGGGGGTCTGGCATTGGGAGGAGGAGCCCTCAGAGCATTTGGCTTTGGAGGCCAGTGGGGCTTGAGTGCAGGAGATCCACAGGACTGGGGGAAAGAGAGACTCTACTCTTGGAGGACGCACACAAGGTTTCATGTACACTGGGACCCAGACCAAAGCAGTGACTCCATAGGAGCCTGGGCCAGACCTTCCTGCGGGTCTTAGAGCATCTCCTGGGGAGGTGGGGGTCGGCTGTGGCTCACTGTGGGGGAAAAGACACTGGTGGCAGACCCCCCAGGGAATACTGATGGGCATGAGCTGTCCCAGAGGTCACCATTTTGGCGATGAGAACTGGTCCCAACCAACAGCCTTCTGGCTCCAGTGCTGGGATGCTTCAGGCAAAAAACAAACAGGGTGGGAACACAGCCCCACCCATGAGCAAACAGGCTGCTTAAAGTCATCATGAGCCAACAGCCACATATAAACATACCCCTTGACACAGCCCTGCCCACCAGAAGGAAAAGACCCAGCTCCACCCACCAGTGGGCAGGTGCCAGTAGCTCCCACCAGGAAGCCTGCACAAGCCCCTGGACCAACCTCACCCACCAGGAGGCAGACAGCAGAACCAAGAAGAATTACAATCCTACAGCCTGGGGAATGGAGACACAACACAGAAAGTTAGACAAAATGAAATGGCACAGAAACATGTTCCAGATGAAGGAACAAGATAGAACCCCAGAAGAACTAAGTGAAGTGGAGATAGGCAATTTACCTGAAAAAGAATTCAGAGTAATGATAAGAAAGATGATCCAAGATCTCAAAAAGAATGGAGGCACAGACCAAGAGGATACAAAAAATGTTTAATAAAGAACTAGAAGCTTTAAAGAACAAACAAACTGAGATGAACAATACAATAACTGAAATGAAAAATATACTAGAAGGAGTCAATAGCAGAATAAATGAGGCAGAAAAACAGATAAGTGAGCTGGAAGACAGACTGGTGGCAACCACAGCTGTGGAAGAGAATAAAGAAAGTAGAATGAAAAGAAATGAGGACAGTCTTAAGAAACCTCTAGGACATTAAAAGCACCAACATTCACATTATAGGGGTCCCAGAAGGAAAAGAGAAAAAGAAAGGGCCTGAGAAAATATTTGAAGAGATAATAGCCAAAAACTTCCCTAACATGGGAAAGGAAACACTCATGTCCAGGAAGTGCAGAGAGTTCCATACAGGATAAACACAAGGAGGAACACACCAAGACACATATTAATCAAATTGTCAAAAATTAAAGACAAAGAGAAAATATTAAAAAGCAACAAGGTAAAAGCAACAAATAATGTACAAGGGAATCCCCCATAATGTTATAAGCTGATTTTTCAGCAGAAACTCTGCAGGCCAGAAGGGAGTGGCACAATATATTTAAAATGATGAAAGGGAAGAACCTACAATCAAGAATTCTCTACCCAGCAAGGCTCTCATTTGGTTTTTTTTTTTTGGTTGCGCTGGGTCTTCGTTGCTGCACACGGGCTTTCTCTAGTTGTGGCAAGCAGGGGCTACTCTTCATTGCAGTGCACAGGCTTCTCATAGCAGTGGCTTCTCCTGTTGCAGAGCAAGGCTCTAGGTGCACAGGCTTCAGTAGTTGTGGCACACGGGCTCAGTAGTTGTGGCTCGTGGGCTCTAGAACGCAGACTCAGTAGTTGTGGCGCATGGTCTTAGTTGCTCAGTGGCAGGTGGGATCTTCCTGGACCAGGCCTCGAACCAGTTTCCCCTGCATTGGCAGGTGGATTCTTAACCATAACGCCACCAGGGAAGTCACTCTCATTCAGATTTGATGGAGAAATCAAAAGCTTTACAGACAAGCAAAAGCTAACAGAATTCAGCAACACCATACCAGCTTTACAACAAAAGCTAAAGGAACTTCTCTAGGCAGAAGAGAAAAGGCCACAACTAGAAACGAGAAAATTATGAATGGAAAAGCTCACCAGTAAAGGCAAACACACAGTAAAGGTAGGGAAATGATCCACACATGAAGATAATATCAAAACCAGCAATCAGGCTTCCCTGGTGGCACAGTGGTTGAGAGTCTGCCTGCTGATGCAGGGGACACAGGTTCGTGCCCCAGTCCGGGAAGATCCCACATGCCACGGAGTGGCTGGGCCCATGAGCCATGGCCGCTAAGCCTGCGCATCCGGAGCCTGTGCTCCACAACGGGAGAGGCCACAACAGTGAGAGGCTCATGTACTGCAAAAGAAAAAAAAAAAACCAGCAATTGCAAGAAGAGGAGAGTATAAATGCAGGATACTGGAAATGCATTGGAAATTAAGAGACCAGCAACTTAAAACAATCTTGTGTGTGTGTGTGTGTATATATATATATATATATATATATATATAGAGAGAGAGAGAGAGAGAGAGAGAGAGAGAGAGAGAGAGACAGAGACAGAGACAGAGAGACAGAGAGAGACAGAAAGAGACAGAGACAGCTAAATCAAAACCCCACAGTAGGGACTTCCCTGGTGGTGCTGTGGTTAAAAATCCGCCTGCTAATGTAGGGGACACAGGTTCGATCCCTGGTCTGGGAAGATCCCACATGCTGCATAGCAACTAAGCCCGTGCACCACAACTACTGAGCCCATGTGCCACAACTACTGAAGCCCATGCACGTAGAGCCCGTGCTCCGCAACAAGAGTAGCCACTGCAATGAGAAGCCTGTGCACCGCAGAGTAGCCCCCGCTCTCGCAGCTAGCGAAAGCCCACACACAGCAGTGAAGACCCAATGCAGCCAAAAAAATTTAAATAAATAAAAATTAAAGGAAAAGAAAAAAAATAAAATAAAATCCCACAGTAACCGCAAACCAAAAATCTACAATAGGTATACATACAAAAAAGAAAAAGCAATCCAAACACAACACTAAAGACAGTCATCAAATCACAAGAGAACAAAAGAGGAAGGGAAGAAAAAAAATCTACAAAAACAAATCCAAAGCAACAAGATGACAGTAAGAACATACATATTGATAATTACCTTAAATGTAAATGGATTAAATGCCTCAATCAAAAGACAAAGAGTGGCTGAATGGATACAAAAACATGACCTGTTTGTATGCTGTTTACAACAGATTCTCTTCAGATCTACAGACACATACAAACTGAAAGTGAGGGGTTGGAAAAAGGTATTCCATGCAAATGGGAATCAAAAGAAAGCTGGAGTAGCAATGCTTTTATCAGAAAAAATAGACTTTAAAATAAAGACTGTTAAAAAATATAAATAAATAAATAAATAAATAAAGACTGTTACAAGAGACAAAGAAGAACGCTACATAATGATCAAGGGATCAATCCAAGAAAAAGATACAGCAATTGTAAATATATATGCACCCAGCATAGGAGCACCTCAATATATAAGGCAAATGCTAACAGCCATAAAAGGAAAAATCAACAGTGACACAATAATAGTAAGGGACTTTAACACCCTACTTACATCAATGGACAGATCATCCAGACAGAAAATCAGTAAGGAAACACAGGCCTTAAATGACACATTAGACCAGATGGACACAATTGATATTTATAGAACATTCCATCCTAAAGCAGCAGAATACACACTCTTCTCAAGTGCACATGGAACATTCTCCAGGATTGATTGCATGCTAGGCCACAAAGCAAGCCTTGGTAAATTTAAGAAAACTGAAATCATATCATGCATCTTCTCTGACAAAAACACTATGAAATTATAAATCAACTACAAGAAAAAAACTGTAAAAAACACAAATATGTGGAGGCTAAACAATATGTCACTAAACAACCAATGGATTACCGAGGAAATCAAAAAATACCTAGAGACAAATGAAAACAAAAACACAATGATCCAAAATCTATGGGATGCAGCAAAAGCAGTTCTAAGAGGGAAGTTTACAGCAATACAATCTTAACTCAGGAAACAAGAAAAATCTCAAATAAACAACCTAAACTTACAGATAAAGCAACTAGAGGAAGCAGAACAAAACCCAGTTACTAGAAGGAAAGAGATCTTAAAGATCAGAGCAGAAATAAATGAAACAGAGACAAAGAAAACAACAGATCAGTGAAACCAAAAGCTTGTTCTTTGAAAAGATAAACAAAATTGATAAACCTTTAGCCACAATAATCAAGAAAAAAAGGGAGAGGGCTCAAATCAATAAAATTAGAAATGAAAAAGGAGAAGTTACAACAGACACCATACAAAAGGACCATAAGAGACTACTACAGGCAACAATATGCCAGTAAAATGGACAAACTAAAAGAAATGGGCAAATTCTTAGAATGGTACAATCTCCCAGGACTGAACCAGGAAGAAACAGAAAATAAGAACAGGCCCATTACCAGTACTGAAATTGAATCAGTAATTTTAAAATTCCCAACAGGGCTTCCCTGGTGGCGCAGTGGTTGAGAGTCCGCCTGCCAATGCAGGGGACACAGGTTCATACCCCGGTCTGGGAAGATCCCACATGCCACGGAGCAGCTGGGCCTGTGAGCCATGGCCGCTGAGCCTGCACATTTGGAGCCTGTGCTCCGCAACGGGAGAGGCCACAACAGTGAGAGGCCTGCATACCGCACAAAAAAAAATTCCAACAAACAAAAGTCCAGGATCAGATGATTTCACAGATGAATTCTATCAAACCTTTAGAGAAGTGTTAACACCTATCCTTCTGAAACTATTCCAAAAAATTGCAGAGGAAGGAGCATTCCCAAACTCATTCTATGAGGCCACAATCACCCTGATACAAAAACCAGACAAAGATACCACAAAAAAAGAACATTACAGGCCAATATCACTGAGCACATAGATGCAAAAATCCTCAACAAAATACTAGCAAACCAATTCCAACAATAATTAAAAGGATAATATACCATGATCAACTGGGATTTATTCAGGGATGCAAGTATTTTTCAATATCCACAAATCAATCAGTGTGATACACCAAATTAATAAAGTGAATAATAAAAACCGTATGATCATCTCAAGAGATGCAGAAAAAGCTTTTGATAAAATTCAACATCCATTTATGATAAATACTCTCCAAAACGTGGGCATAGAGGGAACATACCTCAACATAATAAAGGCCATATGTGACAAAATTACAACTAACATCATACTCAATGGTGAAAAGCTGAAAGCATTTCCTCTAAGATCCAGAACAAGATAAGGATGTCCACTCTCACCACTTTTATTCAACATAGTTTTGGAAGTCCTAGCCATGGCAATTAGAGAAGAAATAAAAGGAATTCAAATTATAAAAGGAGGAGTAAAACTGTCACTGTCTGCAGATGACATGATACTACACATAGAAAATCCTAAAGATGCTACTAGAACACTACTAGAGCTCATCAATGAGTTCAGTAAAGTTGCAGCCTACAAAATTAATACACAGAAATCTGTTGCATTTTTATACACTAACAACAAAAGATCAGAAAGAAAAATTAAGCAAACAATCCCATTTACCATTGCAACAAAAAGAACAAAATACCTAGGAATAAACCTACCTAAGGAGACAAAAGACCTATTCTCTGAAAACTGTAAGATGCTGATGAAAGAAGCCAAAGATGACACAAACAGATGGAAAGATATACCAAGTTCTTGGATTGGAAGAATCAATATTGTCAAAGTGACTATACTACAAGGCAATCTACAGATTCAATGCAATCCCTATCAAGTTAGCAATGACATTTTTCACAGAACTAGAAGAAAAATTTTTTTTAATTTGTATAGAGACACAAAAGATCCTTAATAGCCAAAGAAATCTTGAGAAAGAAAAACAGAGCTGGAGGATTCAAGCTCCCTGACTTCAGACTATACTACAGAGCTACAGTCATCAAAACAGTATGGTTCTGGCACCAAAACAGAAATATAGATCAATGGAACAGGATAGAAATCCCCAAAATAAACCCATGCACCTATGGTCAACTAATCTATGACAAAGGAGGCAAAAATATAAAATGAGAAAAGACAATCTCTTCAGTAAGTGGTGCTGGGAAAAGTGGACAGCTCCATGTAAAATAATGAGATTAGAACATTTCCTCACACCATACACAAAAATAAACTCAAAATGGATTAAAGACCTAAATATAAGTCCGGATACTATGAAATAATGCCATTTGCAGCAACATGGATTGACCTAAAGATTATCATACTAAGTAAGCCAGACAGAGAAAGACAAATCAGGTGATACCGTTTATATGTGGATTCTAAAAGAAAGGTACAAATGAACTTACATACAAAACAGAAATAGACCCACAGACATAGAAAACAAACTCGTGGTTACCAAAGTGTAAGGGGTTGGGTAGGGATAAATTAGGAGTTTGGGATTAACATATACACACTACTATATAAAATAGATATATATAAAATATAAACTATATATAAAATAGATAACCAACAAGGACCTACTGTATAGTACAGGGAACTATACTCAATATTTTGTAATAACCTATAAGGGAAAAGAATCTGAAAAGAAGTTTATATATATATATATATAAAGATCAATGAATCCAAGAGCAGGTTCTTTGAAAAGATACACAAAACTGATAAACTTTTAGCCAGACTCATCAAGAAGGAAAACTGAGAGGATCCAAGTGAACAAAATAAGAAATAAAAAAGGAAAAATAACCAATACCACACAGATCAAAAAAAAAAAAAATACGAGAACTATGAACACTTATATGCCAACCAAACATACAACCTGAAAGAAATGGACAAATTTCTAGAAACATACAACCTTGTCACGACTGAATCAGCAAGAAATAAACAATCTGAACAGAGCATTCACTAGTGAAATTGAATTTGTAGTTAAAAAAAAAACTGCCAGAAAACAGATGTCCAGGACCAGAGAGCTTCACAGGGGAATTCTGCCAAACATATAAATAAGAGCTAATACCTATCCTTGGCAAATGATTACAAAAATTGAAGAGGCCAAAACACTCCCAAATTCATTCCATGAGACCACCATAACCCTGATACCAAAGCCAGTAAAAGACACTACAGGAGAAAAAGGAGATACAAGCCACCATCTCTGATGAATACAGATGCAAAAATCCTTAACAAATTAGCAAACCAAATACAAGAATATATAAAAAGAAACATACACCATGATCAAGTGGGATTTATCCCAGGGATACAAGAATTTATGGATAGCTCATATAACTCAGTATCAAAAATAAACAAATGGGACCTAATTAAACTTAAAATCTATTGCACAACAAAGGAAACCATAAACAAAATAAAAAGACAACCTACAAAATGGGAGAAAATATGTGCAAATGATGCAACTAACAAGGGATTAATCACTGAAATATACAAGCAGCTCATACAGCTCAAAACGAAAAAACAAACAACCCAATCAAAAAATGGACAGAAGACCTAGATAGACATTTCTCCAAACAAGACATACAGATGGCCAAAAGTCGTATGAAAAGATGCTCAACAGTACTAATCATTAGAGAAATGCCCATCAAAACTACAATGATGTATCACCTCACATAAGTCAGAATGGCCATCATCAAAAAGTCTATAAATAATAAATGCTGGAGAAGGTGTGGAGAAAAGGGAACCCTCCTACACTGTTGGTGGGAATGAAAATTGGTACAACCACTATGGAGAACAATATGGAGGTTCCTTAAAAAACTAAAAATAGAAGTACCACATGATCCAACAATTCCACTCCTGGGCATATATCTGGAGAAAATCATCATACGAAAAGATACATGCACCCCAATGTTCATTGTAGCACTATTTACAATAGCCAAGACATGGAAGCAACCTAAATATCCATCAACAGAGGAATGGATAAAGAAGATGTGGTACATATATACAATGGAATATTAATCAGCCATAAAAAAAGAATGAAATAATGCCATTTGCAGCAACATGGATGGACCTAGAGATTATCATACTAAGTGAAGTAAGCCAGACAAATATCAGATATCGCTTATATGTGGAATCTTAAAAAAAGATACACATGAACTTATATACAAAACAGAAATAAATAGACCCACAGACATAGAAAACAAACTTACGGTTACTAAAGGGGAAAGGTGGGGTGGGGGAGGGATAAATTAGGAGTTTGGGATTAATATACACACACTGCTATACATAAAATAGATAACTGGGAGTTCCCTGGCAGTCCAGTGGTTAGGACTCCATGCTCTCACTGCCAAGGGCCTGGGCTCGATCCCTGGTTGGGGAGCTAAGACCCTGTATGCTGCATGGTATGGCCAATAAATAAATAAACAGATAAGCAACAAGGACCTACTGCATAGCACAGGTATCTATACTCAATATTTTGTAGTAACCTATAAGGGAAAAGAATCTGAAAAAATATAGATATATATGTACATATAACAATCACTTTGCTGTACACCTGAAACTAATACAACATTGTAAATAAACTATACTTCAATTTTTAAAAAACACCATTTTACTCTTAAAGACTTCAGCATGCCTCTTCTAAGAATAAAGACATTCTCTTACATAAATATATACATATATATCAAAGCATGTACTGTAAAAAAAAATTTTTTTTTAAAGGGAAACTTCCTACATGGTTGGTGGGAATGTAAATTGGTACAGCCATTATGGGAAATAGTATGGAGGTTCCTCAAAAAGTTAAAAATAGAAGTATCATATAATTCAGCAATTCCACTGCAGTATAGTGAAAAACACTAATTTGAAAAGATACATGCGGGCTTCCCTGGTGGTGCAGTGGTTGAGAGTCCGCCTGCCGATGCAGGGGACGCGGGTTCGTGCCCCGGTCCGGGAAGATCCCACATGCCGCGGAGCGTCTGGGCCCGTGAGCCATGGCCGCTGAGCCTGCGCGTCCGGAGCCTGTGCCCCGCAACGGGAGGGGCCACAACAGTGAGGGGCCCGCGTACCGCATTTAAAAAAAAAAAAAAAAAAAAGATACATGCATCCCAATGTTCATTGCAACATTATTTACAATTGTAAGATATGGAAGTATCCATCAACCGGAAAATGACAAAGATGTTGCATATATATATAACCCAGTATTACTCAGCCGTGAAAAAGAATGAAGTTCTGCCATTTGCAGCAATGTTGATGGACCTGAAGAGTATTATGCTTAGTGAAATAAGTCAGAGAAAGATAAATACTGAATGTTATCACCTGTATGTGGAATCTTAAAAAAATAAATATAATATTGTAAATCAACCACACTTCAATAAAAAAACAAAAAGCATGAAAGTTATATAGGTTTCACAATTGAAATATCATTCACAGTCACTGAATGTGGTCAATTGTAAATAAGTACGCAATAAAATCCTGACTGTTGACTAATCTGCAACGAGGGTAATAGTATCTAGTTTGCAGTAATAACACGAGCCACAGGCATATGGAAAAACAGACCTGGTGCTTCACAAGTGCTCAATTAACATTCCTTTCTGCCTTTTCTCTCAATTTATTTGTCTTAAATATGCAAAGGAAACAAGCACGCCCAAGTCTCAATTTTAGCTAGAACACATTGCGTACAAATTATGGCATGAAAGAGAAATTGGCTAAATCTTTTAGGATCTGTTAGTGCTTGAAGGAACCTTCCATATGACCTAGTCTAACTACTTTTTACAGACAAAGTAATGGCACCAGAGGTTATGCCTTAGCTAAGACCCCATAATGTAACATTATATGCTAAGTTTGTTTATGTGTTTATATTAGAAACAGTTTGTGTCACCTTTGAGGCAAATGTACAATTGCCTGCAGGATACTGTCTCCTTGGACACAAGCATATTAGAATTTACTATTGAAAGGAAGCTTTTCATTATTAGAATGTGAAGCTAAATTAAGCTATCCTAGTATTCTAACTTTTCAACTTGATGTTGTGAACCATCCAAACATTACCATCTCAAAGGAATAGCCCTTTTTTGTATGTTTCAATGAAGTGGTTGCATGGCAGCAGTCTCTCTCAGGGGGAAGATACAACGTTGGGGAGAGGGGGTCAGACCAACTTCTCTCACCACCAAAGGAGATACCAGGGAGAATGGAGGGATGGTTAACCACAGCGAGAGGCCAAGTACTGAAATGGTTGCTGACCTGGATGGAGGGAACATAAGTATTAGCTTTGCCAACTACAGGTAGAAGGTGAAAACGAACCATTTTCTTTAAGTAGTGTGAGGTCAGCCTGGGGTGGGTCTCTGCCTCAGGGTGGGGTTGGGCGCCATAGGCTCCTAGACGGAGGGTGCAGGCTGCTCCCCTTTCCTACATTTCGACAGACCTCCTCGCGTTGCCAGAAGGACAAAATCTTCAAGAAGTTTATAGTCATGGGAAAAAGAGACAATATTAAAAGAAAGTTTGAAAATCCTGTTTCACACATTTGGTCTTTGTTTAGGGGGATATAACCTGGATGTCAGTTGTCCCTTTTCTTCCCTGTCTGCCTTGCGCAAACCTGGACTCAGAGCTCAGCACGTCTTCAAGATGACTTCCCACAGAACCCACTGCAGCCAAAGCATTCCTGAGCAATGCAGCTTTTCCAGGATTCCATAGGGGAGAGTCTGAGGGGGAAGTTAGTTTCACATGCCACAACAGACAGCTTCACCCTCACTTGCTATCTCCCTTCAGAGCCCCTCCCTTACCTTGTCATTTCTGGGGGGAGCTTTTCACTTATCGTACTCATCCAAAGCACATATGCACACAGGCCTTGATGACTGCTCACTCTTGCTCCTAGATATCCCCTTGAACTTGAAATGTCTCTCTGGCATTGTGCCTCAGCATCTACACCCAGTGCACACGGCCAAGCGCATCAAGCACTCAAGGAGACTGATGGTCTGTCATTAGCAGCTGGCACCATGACTTACAGGGCTGGTCTGCGGCCTTGTGTTATTTTGACATACTCCTGCTGGTCTCACCCCTTCCTCCCAGCAGCTGATCAACAATTTAAAACGCACACGTTGTTCTCCTAAAAGGAAACTTTAGCTACTTCTTTGGACAGGAAGCTGATTTCTTCCTATTTTTTTCTAGGCTAATATGAAAATTGGCTTATAATATTTGAGTACATCCTGACTTTGCGTGAGAGAAAGTAGCCACAAATCGCACCAGTAGAAAGAGGAAGACAGGGCATACTTTTAAAATGTTTCTCATCGATCATTTCAATAAATATTTGCAATCATCTATTGTGCACCAGCCTGCCGTGTTAGGTGGGTACATGAGGCTTGACTGTGTCGTGTGAGCAGCTGGCTCCAGCTGGGAGGATGCCACCTGGCTCTTATAAACACTGCCTGTGGGGTGGCTGGTAAATAGTTGAGGGCAGTTGGGTTCATGAGGAACAGAAGTGAAGAGTGTCGCAGTGGGAGGTTTTCAGCTATGAGGCTGGATGTGACTGCAGTACTAGCGTAACAGCAGCCGGGCTGAGGGGCGCGGGGCTGGGGGACACTCATTCCCCAGCCAGAATTCTTCCGCTGCTCATCTGGGTGTGCAGTGCAATGTGAGAAGTGGAGGCCTCTCTCCAGATGCTGCTTAAGTGCCCACATTTAATGCTTTGTGTCACAGGATGGGAACCAAAGACTCCTTTGATCTGTGCTGAGTAACCACACAGGTATTCATTGCTAGGGGTGTTCCAAGCGAATGACAAGAGGAGGGAAATTAATTGCCTGTTTCAGTTTCACGCCAGGTTTCCCCTAAATTCTAATTAGCAATAACTGAGCTTGGCTCACCTCAGCGTGAGTTGTAAGGGTGCTTTCTTGTTGGAGTTTCTCAGTGTAGCTAAGCAAGAATAAGGAGAGTGTTTGAAGATAGACTTATAAAGCAAGGAGTCTTGACTTACATGTAAGTTCAATAGAACAGAGATGGTCTGTAGCTCCCTATAGTTGAGAACCCACAGTTGAAGTCCCACAGTATGATTAAATCTGCTACACAGGAAAGGCCCGGCCTGCTTGGCTTCTAGATGACAGGCACTCGCCTCGGTTATTCTAATTACTACCCTCTAGCCTCAATAATTCAGAGTAGGAGTTCTGATCTTTGACCTCTCGAAGGCTCTCACCTCAAGTTAGAAGCAGTCTGCAGTAGTCTTTTAGAATGTGCTTGGGATGCAGCTCCAGCTGGTCAGTGGGAGAACTCTGGTGGCTTCTGTCCTTGTCCAGTGCTCACCAGGCATGACCAGGAACAGCTGGGTAGACATGTTTGTCCCGAGTTGGCTTAGAGTCCATACAACTCTCATGGAATGAAACCCACATTTACACAGAGACTAGGGAAAATTTGGATGAAATTGAAGGAATCCTGGGAAGACACCGAAGAAAACTAGTTTCAGGTAGAGTGGCCCCAAATCGAAGTACTTACCTCTGTATTTTGAAATGGATGGTTATCTAGCTCTAAAGGATATCCCATACCATCCTGTAAAGTGGCCAGGCAGAGCTGTGGTCCGATTTAGGCAGCCCAGAAATCTGACGACCAAGAAAGAAGTTGAGCTGTCCTAGGCAGGACTCACTCCAGAAGAAGTTCTGGAAGGTGGTGCTTTCCCAGGGCAACCAGAATCTCCCAAGGACAAGGCAGGGCATTAGCATGGCTGGAGGCCACCTCATCCCAGAGGTGGAAAAGCGCTGCCAGGTTTCTGCAGGCAAGGAATCTTCCCTGGTATCTGTGAGACAAGGGCCCTCATGGGGGAGGCAAGAAGAGTGCTGGTCCTCAAGTGTTCCTTTGTGTCACTGATTGGGAAATGGTTGCAGATGGCTGTCCCGCGTGAGCCCATGAGCCTGTAGTACTGACTGTTGGTTTGCCATGGAATGTGGTTCCAAGTGACATCACCTGAGTGTACATAAGAGAACTGCCTCTCAGCCTCCTCGGCCTATAGCTGTTCCATGGAAATGTCCTTTCATTCCTTACCAGGCCAGTTCTGCAAACAGGCAGAAAAACACAGGAGGTGTATTCAGACAACACTAGTAAGTGGGATGGGTATTTGGAGATACTGGGCACTAGACTTCTGTGAGAATGCAGTCTGACAAACTTTCCCTTTATGATTTTTGCAGCTTCAGTCTCCACAGGTGTTTGTTCAAGGTGCTGTTTTTGAGACAGGTGCTTCATGATTTAGAATACTGAGCTCACTGATGCTCCATACATACTCACAGTCCACTTGCACAGACCCTCTTTTCTTAAGAGAGAAGAAGCATCCCTGGGGGCAGCGGAGCGTCTCCTTTGCTTCATGCAGGCCAGACATTGACTGGTGATTGGACGGAGAGAAACAGGTGGATCACGGCTTCTAAGTGGATCAAGTGTATGGGGCTGCTTAGTTCCTTTAATTCTTGTGTATCACTCTTATCGCCTTTCCTACTGTTGATATAATTTCTGGCCCTAGCAAAATAGTAGAGGCAGAAGCTATCACAAGAAAAGAAAACTACCATCCAATATCCTTTATAAATAGAGATGCAAAAATCTTGAACTAAATATTAGCAAACTGAATCTAACAACATACATGAAGGATTATAATCATGATCGAGTGGGATTTATTCCAGGATTCCAAGGTTGGTTTAACATTCTGCAATTAATTTAACCTATATTAATAACATATCACAGAAAAAAATAGAAACATGATTATCTTATCAGATGGTAGAAAAAACACTTGACAAAAACCAACACACTTTCATGAGAACAACACAGAACAAACTGAGAATATAGGAGAACTTCCTTAACCTGCTAAAGGGTTTCTATGAAACTGATAAATATCACACTTAAAAGATTTTCTCCTAAGATCAGGAAAACAAAGATGTCTACTCTCACTACTACTATGCAGTGTTGTACTTGAAGGTATCCCAGGGCTATTTGACATTAAAAAAGTCAATGATTAATACAAAATAATGAAAAGCATCCAGATTAGAAGTCAAACTATCTCTATTTGCAGATGACATACAAAATATCAAAAGAAATTAGAGCTAGTAAGTGAACTTAAAAGGTTGAAGATTTACAGAAGTCTAGTTGTTTCTAAACACAATGAACAATCCAAAGATGAAATTACATCAATTCCATATACAATAGCATCAAAAAATTAAATAAATTTAACCAAAAAAGTTCAAGATTTTTACACTGAAAACTATAAAACATTACTGAAAGAATTAAGATTGGAACAATATTGTTAAGATGTCAGTACTCCCCAAATTGATCTAGAGATTGAACACAAGTTCTATCAGAATCCCAGCTGGCTTCTTTATTGAAATTGATAAGCTGATCCTAAAATTCCATAGAAGCTCAAGGAACCCAGAAGGGTCAAAAACAATCTTGAAAGGAGAACAAATTTGGAGAGCAAACATGTACAATTTCAAAGCCTACTACAAAGATACAGTAGTCAAGACAACGTGGTACAGGCAAAAGGACAGACATATAGGTCAAGAATAAAATTGAGTCTAGAAATAAACCCATACAGTTACGGTCAGTTGATTTGACAAGGATGCCAAGACAATTCAACGGGTTAAAGATAGTCTCTATTCAGCACATAGTACTGGATCAACTAGATACCATATATAAAAGAATGAATTTTGACCACTGACTCACACCATATATAAAAATTATCAAAATATATTTAAGGCCTAATGTTTTGAAATGAAACAATATCTATTAGTTTAATTGAGCATAGTTTTGACAGTGTCAAGGTTTGTGTAATGTCCTCGTAGTAACCCTTTGAAGGCATTGTTCTATAAAATGGAGGGGCAGAAAGTTTCTGGTCCAGCTTTTGGTTCCACATCTGGTGTAGGGTAGCATCCCCTGTCATCTCAGTTGAGGCTGTACCTCTTGTACCCCTGAACTTACACTCAGAGCTGATTTCAGCCGGAAGGCACATGGGCCCCCTTACCTGTCATTTACTACCAGTGTCCTTTCTAATTGGTCTAGGCACGGGCATGGCAGTAGTTACATGTTTTAAATAATCTGGAGCAACTCTGTTGGAAATTTCTGAACTGAGACTGTATCTGGAGGCCACAGAGCAAAGCTGGGAAGGGGAAACCTGGTTTCCAATGTCAGCTTGTCTAGTAATTGGCTGTGTGATCTTGAGAAAGGTAGTTATGGCCTCAGACTGTGTGTGTAAAGCACTTATCCCAGTAACCGGCATGCAGGATGCATTTAGTAAGTGGTGTAGCTGGTTTTATTTATTTTTTGAATATCCTCAGAGATAACAAAAAGTAAATCACTTGCAAGCAGGTAATACTTGCTGGGTAATGTAATTTTGGGTCCATGACAATAAGTCATTGTAAAGTAATAAGACTCAGACTTGTAAACCGGCTCTGGAGTCACTTCTAAAATCAGTGACAGGACTTCCCTGGTGGTGCAGTGGTTAAGAATCCACCTGCCAATGCAGGGGACATGGGTTTGAGCCCTAGTCTGGGAAGATCCCACATGCCACAGAGCAGCTAAGCTTGTGCACCACAAGTACTGAGCCTGCGATCTATAGCCCATGAGCCACAACTACTGAAGCCCGTGTGCTGTAGGGCCCGCATGCCGCAACTGCTGAGCCCATGTGCTGCAACTACTGAAGCCCATGCACCTAGAGCCCATGCTCTGCAACAAGAGAAGCCACTGCAATGAGAAGCCTGCGGACCACAATGAAGAGTAGCCCCCGCTCGCCACAATTAGAGAAAGTCCGTGCACAGCAACTAAGACCCAATGCAGCCAAAAATAAAATAAACAAATAAATAAATGCAGAAGAAAAAAAATATATATATATATATTTAAGGTCCAAATGTAAGGGCTACAACTATTAAACTCTTAGAATAAACATAGGTGTAGGGCTTCCCTGGTGGCGCAGTGGTCGAGAGTCCAACTGCCGATGCAGGGGACACAGGTTCGTGCCCCGGTGCGGGAAGATCCCACATGCCGCAGAGCGGCTGGGCCCGTGAGCCATGGCCATGGAGCCTACGCGTCCGGAGCCTGTGTTCCGCAACGGAGAGGCCACAACAGTGAGAGTCCCGTGTACCGCAAAAATAAAAATTAAAAAATAAAGAAACAATAAACATAGGTGTAAATATTCATGACCTCATGTTACTTAACCAGGTTCATTTTGCCCAAAGTGCATGAGAACCAAGGTTTGCAGCAAAGAGGGTTTATTCACAAGGCGGCCAAGCCAGGAAACTGGAGAACTAGTCTCAGAGCCACCTCCCTGAAGGCAAGAGGCTGGGGTATTTATGGGATAAAGAATAAAACATTGTAAATCAACTATACCTCAATAAAAAAGTTTTGTAAAAAAGAATAAAGCAGCAGGGCTGTCTGAAGCACAGGGAGTGTGAGGAAAGATGATTGGAAGAATGTGTGGTAATGGTTGTTCTGAGCAGGCCTACCTAAGCTACAGGATTCTGCAGGTTCAAAAATGGAGGCATCTGCCTGAAACCATAAAACTAGAAAAGGACGTAGGCAGAACACCGTTTGACATAAATCACAGCAATATTTTTTTGGATCTGTCTCCTAAGGCAAAGAAATTAAAGCAAAAATACACAAAAGAAACCCAATTAAACTTAAAAGCTTTTGCACAGCAAAAGAAACCATCAACAAAATTAAAGGCCAACCTATTGAATGGTAGACAATATTTGCAAATGGTATGACTGGTAAGAGGTTAATATCTAAAATATCCCAACAGCTCATACAACTCAGTATCAAAAAAAAAACCTGATTAAAAAATGGGCAGTAGACCTGAATAGACATTTTTCCAAAAAAGACATACAGATGGCCAACAGGCACAAGAAATATTCATCATTAATCAGAGAAATGCAAATCAAAACCACAATGACATATCACCTCACACCTGTCAGAATAGCTAACATCAGAAAGTCTACAAATAACAAATGTGGAGAGAAGTAAACACTTGTATACCGTTGGCAGGATTATAATTGGTGCAGCCACTGTGGAAAACAGTATGGAGGTTCCTCAAAAAACTAAAAACAGAACTACCATATGACCCAGCAATTCCACTCCTGGGTATATGTCCCAAAAGCCAAAACACTACTTCGAGAAGATGCATGCAACCCCAATGTTCAAATCAGCAATAGCCAAGATATGGAAGCAACTTAAGATGAATGGATAAAGATGTGATGTATATACATACAATGGAATATTACTCAGCCATAAAAAGGAATGGAAATTCTGCCATTTCCAACAAGATGAGCCTACAGAGTGTTATGCCTAGTGAAATAAGTCAGAGAAAGACAAATACTCTATGTTATCACTTATATGTGGAATCTGAAAAACAAAGCCCAAGCAAACTCCCTCCTGGTAGAGGGAGATAGGATTCCTATCTCTAAACCGTCAAAGAAGGGGCAAGGGGCGGTGGGAGGAGTCAGGTTGTGGCAATGAAAGTGCATCAGTGCCATTATCTCCTTTCATTAAAATCAAGGAGAACAAGTTTCTTCACCTTCCCATTCTGTTGGGCCATAACTTTCCATCTTCTTTGCACAGGTTTCTTCTGATAAAAGACTGTACGTAAGGTATTTCCTCCCATTTTTCTTCCCGTTTACAAAATAAATCTAGGTGCAAAGTTGTACTGTAATCGAAAGACCCATTTTCAGTCCATTTTTCTCTGAGTCTAAAGGATGTTTTGGCTATGCAGGGTTACAAAAAAATACCACCTTTTTCTTTTCCATGGATTCAAACTTAAAGTCGCCCAATTTTGGATAATGTATTGCCTAGAAGGCTGCAAGGGGAAACTGAATTAGCATTTCTCATTTTGAAAGGGCTTTATTTCTAGATGGTTGCAGCAGTAAAATCTTTCTAAGGGTCACCAAGAAGCTCAATCCCCAACAGTCAATTCTTAACACTTCAGACAATCAGACATAGGCAAAGAAAGAAAGACAGAAAATCAGAGCCCCGGGCCTTTAACCTGGATATGAATGGAGTGCCTCAGCAGCTGTAAACTTTTATACTGTCTGTCAAAATCCAGCAAGGCGGGCCTCCAACCCACCATCTGGACAGGACTGCCAGACAATTCAGGCGTTTCCAACAAGATGAGCCTACAGAGTATTATGCTTAGTGAAATAAGTCAGAGAAAGACAAATACTCTATGTTATCAGGTGTGTTCAGGTGTGTTTCTTTAACAAGGTTACTCACCCAAAAGACGTCTTCCAAACCCAAAACCCGAAAACCGTTTCTTTGCTGCAAAACAAAACTTAACTCTGAAGGTAGGTGGCACCTCGCTGGGGAAATCAGGGGGACGGTTCGGAACAAAAGGACCAAGTAGCTGCTTGGATGCGTCCCAGAACTCTCAATACCCGCAAGGGGCCAAGAAACCACAGGCGAAATGTCTGTTTGGACTTACCTTCTGACTGGCTCACCAAATTTGTTACTGAACCAGGTTCTACTTTGTTCTATCCAACACACAGCAAGGCAAAACTCTGAGACGCCAAAGTTTGCAGCAAAGGGAGATTTATTCGCAAGGCAGCCGAGTAAGAAAACTGAAGAACAAACCTCAAAATCACCCTCCCTAAAGGCACGAAGCTGGGGTATTTATGGGATAAAGGCAGTCTGAGGCGTGGTCTGAGGCACGGGGGCATGCACAGCGTGTAGAAGGGTGATTGGAAAAAGATGCGGTAACCGTAGTTCTGCGCAGGCGTAATTAGGCTACAGGCCTCTGCACGGTTCAAACGTGGAGGTATTTAACAGGATCTGAGGCTCATCTAAAGGTCACTGAGCACAGATGGTCCTGTTCATTCTTTTTTGTGTTTTGTTTTGCGGTACGCGGGCCTCTCACTGTTGTGGCCTCTCACTGTTGTGGCCTCTCCCGTTGCGGAGCACAGGCTCCGGATGCGCAGGCTCAGCTGCCATGGCTTACGGGCCTAGCCGCTCCGTGGCTTGTGGGATCTTCTCGGACCGGGGCACAAATCCGTGTCCCCTGCATCGGCAGGCGGACTCTCAACCACTGCGCCACCAGGGAAGCCCGGTCCTGTTCATTCTTAACCAGCTCAGCTCCAACTAGACACGTCTGATTCCAAGTCCCTGGAAAATAACTGGGGCAAACATCTTATTGTTTAGGCTACGTGCTGCTCGGAGGACATGCAAGCCTTTTGTAGCGAACCTTGATTACTGAAGGCAGGTGAAATGGATTTGACTGGTTACCCATGGTTTCACTTGGATTAGGCAATGGTTTTTTACCATTTGACACAAGTACAAGCAACATAAGAAAAACAGATAAATTTGAGTTCATCAGAATTAAAAACTTTTCTTCTATCAAGAAATGAAGGGGGGCTTCCCTGGTGGTGCAGTGGTTGAGAATCTGCCTGCTAATGCAGGGGACACGGGTTCGAGCCCTGGTCCGGGAGGATCCCACATGCTGTGGAGCAACTGGGCCCGTGAGCCACAAGTACTGAGCCTGCGCGTCTGGAGCCTGTGCTCCGCAACAAGAGAGGCCGTGATAGTGAGAGGCCCGCGCACCACGATGAAGAGTGGCCCCCACTTGCCACAACTAGAGAAAGCCCTCGCACAGAAACAAAGACCCAACACAGCAAAAATAAATAAATTAATAAACTCCTACCCCCAACATCTTCTTTAAAAAAAAAAAAAAAAAAGAAATGAAGGGACACACTGCAGAATGGCACAAAAAATTTTCAAGTTATACATCTGATAAGAGTTTGATATCCAGAATATATAAAGAATGCATACAATTCAACAATAAAAAGACAAATAATCCAGTTTAAAAACGAGCAAAGCATCCAAAGAGACATTTTTCCAAAGAAGATATACAAATAGTCAATAAGTACATGAAAAGGTATTCAACATTAGTCATTAGGAAATGCAAATCAAAACTCAATTAGATACCACTTCAGAATTGTAATTTAAAAAATGGAAAATAATGAGTGTTAAATAATGAGGATGTGGAGAAATTGGAACCTTCATACATTGGCTGATGGGAATGTAAAATATGAACAGTTTAGCTGTTCCTCAAAGAGTTAAACATAGAGCTATCATAGGACTCAGCAATTTCACCCTCAGCTATCCAAGAATTCAAAACATGTTTATACAAAAACTTGTAGATGAATGCAAGGTCGAGAACAGTGACATCCAAGATCTTAATGGCTAGGAAAAGGAAAATTCAGCAGAGAGTTTAGACATGTGCTTTGGATGAAGAAAACTTCCAGTGCTGTTTCAAGAGTTCTCCAATGAATCCTGGATGTACACACCAGACCAGTGGCTTTCAAATGTTTTTGACTTGTACCCAGAGAAAGACATAGAGTAAATGTAGTAGATCCCACCACAGATTATTCTGTAGCAGTTAAAAGGAATGAACCGGAGTATAGATAGTGTCTTTTTAATTTGTTTAATTTTATATAAATTATAAAAAACAAGCACCCAAAGTAAGGTAGATTTTGGAAGAACATACATATAATAAAAAAGATAATACATTAAACACGTTATAATGTTTGCCTATGGAGGAGAAGGAGGGGAATGGAAATGGAGGATGCAGAAAAAAGGAAAATAGAATCTTTCTTTTGTTTTAAAGAAGATATGCAATAAACCAGTTAGTGTAATTGAGATTTTTTTTAAATGCATTTTACCTTGCAACCCAGTACATGTATGTATATGTTTAGCTGCAAAAATGTTTTGCAAATCATTATTTACCTTCACTATGTTCAATAATCTCTAGTTTTATTCCATTGATATTTTAAAGTGCTGGTCACGACCCACTAAATTGCTTTCACATCTTCCTAATGTGACAGGACCTATAGTTGGAGCACTGTACCACCCCTCAGTGAAAAGTGCACGTGCTCAGTAGCAGATCATCCAGCAGCTCTAAATTTGTTTGACAAAGACTCCAAAACCAATTAAGCACCGAAGTTTTTGTAAGGAGTGAAAACAGGTTGCTTTTCTTCCATCTTATACAGATACATTTCAGATTTATTTCTGCTTCTGACTGAAGTTTAGAACTACAATGTGGTGGGTAAAAAATGGTCCCCCAAAGATGTCCACATGTTAATCTCTGGAGGATTTGCATTTGTTACGTTACATGGCAAAGGGGAATTAAGTTTTCAGATAGCATTAAGGTTGTTAATAGCTGACCTTAAAATGGGGAGATTATCCTGGAGTATCTAGTTGAGCCCAATGGAGTCACAAGGGTCCTTAAGTGTGGAGAGGGAGAGAGAAGAGGAGATCAGAATACTTGGTTGTGAACAGGATCCCACTGGCTTTTGCTGGCTTTGAAGATGGAGGAAGGGGGCCACCAGCCAAGGAATGTGGGTAACCTCTAGAAGCTGGAAAAAGCAGGAAGTGGATCTTAACCAGAGCCTCCAGAAAGGAATGCAGCCTGGCCAACACTTTGATTTTAGCCTGGTGTGACCCATGTCAGACTTCTGACCTATGGAACTATAAGACAATAATTTTATATGTTTAAGCCATTCAAGTTTGTGGTAATTTGCTACAGTAGCAGATGCAAAATAATCTGTGCGTACACTTAGAAAAAGTTAATCTAACCACTTGCTAAGAACCTGGTAACTACAAATCCCATAATGCTTACCTCTGAGGAAGGAGCTCTAAGCTTCAGACAAGTGAGTACAAATGCAAGTAGAGCTCTTAGCAACAAGGAAATAAACAGTTTCAGAAGCAGCCAGCTAGAGTAGAATCGCCAACATCTTCCAGACTGCGTCTCTTGGTACAAACTTCTGCCTTTTTTTTAAACTACTTTACTTAAAAAAAACAAAAACAGAGAGTTAATTTGAAAGATATGTAGAAATCATCACTCATGATAATTTTCCCAATATGGGAATTCATTGGGTGGTAAAAATTGAAGAAACAATGCCTCTCAGAGAGTCCCTGAGTAAAGATAATACCTAAATCAGCAGTTAACATCTCTTAGGTCACTGATTCATTTGAAACTCTTTTTAGAAAAATGTACATACATACCTACACAGCCACAATTTTGCATTTGTTTGTATTGGTTTTACAGCCTCCTTCATGTTTATAAACTCAAGTTACAAGCAGCTGATTTAAGTGGATATTTTCATGATATCATATTTGATTTCAATGAGGAAAAAATTTCTTGGAAAACAAGTGATAGAGCACAAATTAGCACACTAGAAATAACATTATCTTTATTCTAGTTAACTGTAAGGGACTGGATTTTCTTCAAAGGGCTTATCTTTTTCTTTTTTTTATTTTTTGTCATCAACAGAATCTAAACCCAATATTTCATTGGGAAAGGATGTGGGCTCTTAAATCCTACAACTGTGAGTGCTGCGGGAGTGATTTTGTCAACTGCACGGCTCTGAAGTATCACTTTCAACAGAAGCATCTTGGAAAAGTTCACTGTGAAAAATGTGGCCAAGAAGTCCTGAGGGAGAAGCTCCAAGATCACAATAAGGTACAGCGAGTGAAAGTGGGGGGAAAGCGGGGCACCTCCCACTTTTCCTAAAATACACATGCTTTTTGTTTGTTGGTTTTGATTTTTAATTGTCTTATGGAGATATATTAACAGAACACTAAAAGTTAAAATTCATGGCCATAGGCCACAGGTGGGATGCAGTGGTTAAAGATGTGTGTCTCAGTCTTCTTGGCTCCAAAGGGCCCATGTTGCTGGGCTGCTGTGAAGGACACTCAGCAGAATTCCCTAGACACAAGCTTTATACCCAGGGCAGCCACTACTGTTGTAATTATTATTCCAAAGTGCTTATGTAAGGATAGAATTCTCACAACCCTAGAATTTTTTACTTTCAATGTGACCTTAGAGGTAGACTAATATACTTCCCTCCTTCCTCCTCCCCCATTTTACAAATGAGGGATCAAAGACTCAGTTAGGTTGAATGATTTGCCCAAGGCCTGCAAAAGTAAATGTCAGAAAAAGAACTGGGATCTTATTCTTCTGATTTTATAAAACAAAACCTAGTGCTTTTTAAAAAATACTTTTTTCAGCACTGTGGTTCTCATGGTTCATTGCTTTATTAATCTACAGCAGTTTTCCATCTGTGTCAGAAAAATCAATGGACTTTGCCATGTTTTGAGAACCATAGAATGAGAATTCTCTGTGCTCATGAATGGGAGCATTTAGTGAGAAGCCAAATGAAAACCAGCAGATCTCTCAAATAGGTCTTATAATTCCTGTGTTAAGTATTTACTTTTTCTCAGTCTATACATGACAGGTCAACCATGGAGACACACAAGCTACACTGGGAAAATCTAGAAGAAAGGAATATAAAGCATATGGCTACAAAAATATCAAAGACATGTAGGATGTGTTCTAGGCACTTTGGAACAGTCCTTAGTCGGGAGAACCATGAAATACAAGAGCATCACTTCACAGCCAGTAAAAGAGGTAATGGCAATGCCCAGTGCTTTCCCCCTGTGGATGTTCATGCAACATAGAAACCATATTGTGGATTCCCTCCATCAGGGCATTGCAGATTGTTTCCAAGAATAGCAAATAGAGAAGGGAGAGGATGGAACTAGGTTGTGGCTTGACACTACATACTCTTGGGGTGGCAGGGGCGGAGGATGATTCTGCAGAGGCACATTCGAGGAGGAAGCTGGGAAACCGAGGCATTGTGCAAAGAGACAACACAGAAGCACAATTCTAGGAGTTTCCAGTCAGAAATGGAACAGAGTGTCAGGATCCAAGTGGGAGTCAGATTATGGTCTGACCATCAAAAATAACCACAAAACTAAGATATTAAACCTTTTGCTCTCATACTCACGGTTCTGTCCTCTAAACTAACTGGTGGTTGCTGCTCTATGAAAGTCTTTTAATACATTTAAGTTTTTTTCCAGGAAACAATAATTGACTCTGAATACAAAGTAGTCACTGAAAAGTGATCAATTTTTGATGAAATGTCCCTAAAAAGAATGGTAACTATGTTTCAAGCAAAAGAATCAAACTGTCAGAAAAAAAAACACTAACCCTTAATCTGTTAATTTGACATAATGGATGAAATTTAAACAAGGGGCTGTGTATCCCCTGAGTGTTGATATAATATTTCTTGTTACTGTTTAGTAATATGTTCTGATTTATATTATGATTTCTTCTGTGATCCATGACTTATTTGAAGTATGTGTTTTTTTAAATTTCTAAAAGTATGGGATATTTTTAGTTATTTTGTTACTAATTTCTCATTTAATTGCATGTTGGTCAGAGAATGTAATGTGTGATATCAGTTCTCTGACATGTGTCGAGTTTTATCTTGAGCGAAGCATGTATTCAATTTCTGTGAATGTTCCATATGTGCTTGGGAAGGAAGGATCAGCTGAAAGTTCATTCCCAGAAAGAATTAGTGAATTCTTCTTCAAGGCATTTGCCAGAGACCACTCTAAAATTAATTCTCAGTGATAATATGAGTTTGTTATGCAAACCTGAATGAGGGCCACTTTATTACTGCAAATTCTCAGGGATTTTGTGTGTATGTGTGTGATCTATCCAGTGCAAACATTTTGGAAGTTTCTGGGCTGTTGGATCAGGATACACCACCCCAAAATGTACCAATTTGGCATATTGATTATTTTGAGCTGAAGGCAATTTAGAAACAAGAGATGCAAGAAGAGCTCTCTGCTCTCCCCCTTTCTGCCTAAAAGCAGAGCATAAATTCCACCCACCCCCTGTACCAGAATGAGAGCGGCCCTTATCACTGGTGACATAGAGCAAGCACAGGACTGTGTATAGACAAACCTTACTAAAAAACCTTTCACACTCCGTTAGTTCCCCCTATGTGTCTCCTAGTCACTTTCCCACAATTTATTGGCCTAGAAGCCCCAAATTCCCTTTCCTTTGTCTAGTCTCTCCTCCACAATGTATAGTCCTTTGTTACAATGGTATATAAGTACCTGAGTCTGAATCTTTGTAGTTTTCATTTCTTTTTTGTAAAGGACTCTGTGCATGTTTTTTAAAAAAAAATCAATAAAATTTGTATGCCTTTTCTCCTGTTAATCTGTCTATTGTCAGTTTAGTTCACATGCCCCATTCAGAGAACCTAACAGTTCATTATTTTGTTCCTTCCTGTAAAGCATGTGGTTAGTCTTGTCAGCTCTTCTGGTTTAAAACACACACACACACACACACACACACACACACACACACCACACACACCCCAAATACACATGCACACACACTTCTAACGTCCTCATTTTAAAAAATGTACTATCTAGAACCAAGATGGCAGAGTAGGACGTGCTCTCCTTCCCTCTTGCGAGAACACCAGAATCACAACTAGCTGCTGAATAATCATCGACAGGAAGACACTAGAACTCACCAAAAAAGATACCCCACATCCAAAGACAAAGGAGAAGCCACAATGAGATGGTAGGAGGGGCACAATCACAATAAAATCAAATCCCATAACTGCTGGGTGGGTGACTCACAAAATGGAGAATACTTATACTACAGAAGTCCACCCACTGAAGTGAAGGTTCTGAGAGCCTCATGTCAGGCTTCCCAACCTGGGGGTCTGACAATGGGTGGAGGAATTCCTAGAGAATCAGACTTTGAAGGTTAGCGGGATTTGATTGCAGGACTCTGACAGGACTGGGATAAACAGAGACTCCACTCTTGGAGGGCACACACAAAGTAGTGTGTGCATTGGGACCCAGGGGAAGGAGCAGTGACCCCAGGGGAGACTGAACCAGACCTACCTGCTACTGTTGGAGGGTCTCCTGCAGAGGTGGGGGGGGGCTGTGTCTCACCATGAGGACAAAGACACTGGCAACAGAAGTTCTGGGAAGTACTCCTTGGCGTGAGCCCTCCCAGAGTCCGCCATTAGCCCCACCAAAGAGCCCAGGGTAGGCTCCAGTGTTGGGTTGCCTCAGGCCAAACAACCAACATGGAGGGAGCCCAGCCCCACCCATCAGCAGTCAAGTGGATTAAGGTTTTACTGAGCTCTGCCCACCAGAGCAACAGCCAGCTCTACCCACCACCAGTCTCTCCCATCAGGAAACTTCCACAAGCCTCTTAGATAGCCTCATCCACCAGAGGGCAGACAGCAGAAGCAAGAAGAACTACAGTCCTGCAACCTGTGGAACAAAAAACACATTCACAGAAAGATAGACAAGACGAAAAGGCAGAGGGCTATGTACCACATGAAGGAACAAGATAAAACCCCAGAAAAACAACTAAATGAAGTAGAGATAGGCAACCTTCCAGAAAAAGAATTCATAATAATGATAGTGAAGATGATCGAGGACCTCGGAAAAAGAATGGAGGCAAAGATCAAGAAGATGCAAGAAATGTTTAACAAAGACCTAGAAGAATTAAAGAACAAACAAACAGCAATGAACAATACAATAACTGAAGTGAAAACTGCACTAGAAGCAATCAGTAGCAGAATAACTGAGGCAGAAGAACGGATAAGTGACCTCAAAGACAGAATGGTGGAATTCACTGCTGCGGAACAGAATAAAGAAAAAAGAATGAAAACAGCCTAAGCGACCTCTGGGACAACATTAAATGCAATAACGTTCGCATTATAATGGTCCCAGAAGGAGAAGAGAGAGAGAAAGGACCCAAGAAAATATTTGAAGAGATTACAATGGAAAACTTCCCTAACATGGGAAACGAAACAGGCACCCAAGTCCAGGAAGTGCAGAGAGTCCCATACAGGAGAAACCCAAGGAGAAACACGCTGAGACACATAATAGTCAAATTGGCAAAAATTAAAGACAAAGAAAAATTATTGAAAGCAGCAAGGGAAAAATGACAAATAACATACAAGGGAACTCCCATAAGGTTAAGAGCTGATTTCTCAGCAGAAACTCTACAAGCCAGAAGGGAGTGGCATGATATACTTAAAGTGATGAAAGGGAACAACCAAGATTACTCTATCCTGGAAGAATCCCATTCAGATTCAATGGAGAAATCAAAAGCTTTACAGACAAGCAAAAGCTAAGAGAATTCAGCACCACCAAAACAGCTCTACAACAAATGCTAAAGGAAATTCTCTAAGTAGGAAACACAAGAGAAGAAAAGGACCTGCAAAAACAAACCCAAAACAATTAAGAAAATGATAGGAGTATACATATTGATAATCACCTTAAACATGAATGCATTAAATGCTCCAACCAAAAGAAACAAGCTTGCTGAATGGATACAAAAACAAGACCCATATATACACTGTCTACAAGAGACCCACTTCAGACCTAGGGACACATACAGACTGAAAGTGAGGGGTTGGAAAAAGATATTCCATGCAAATGGAAATCAAAAGAAACCTGGAGTAGCAATATTCATATCAAATAAAATAGACTTTAAAACAAAGAATGTTACAACAGACAAGGAAGGACACTACATAATGATCAAGGGATCAATCCAAGAAGATATAACAATTATAAATATATATGCACTCAACATAGGAGCACCTCAATACATAACGCAACCGCTAACAGCTCTAAAAGAGGAAATTGACAGTAACACAATAATAGTGGGGGACTTTAACACCTCACTTACACCAATGGACAGATCATCCAAAATGAAAATAAATAAGGAAACAGAAGCTTTAAATGACACAATAGACCAGATAGATTTAATTGATATTTATAGGACATTCCATCCAATAAAAGCAGATTACAATTTCTTGTCAAGTGTTCACGGAACATTCTCCAGGATAGATCACATCTTGGGTCACAAATCAAGCCTCAGTAAATTTAAGAAAATTGAAATCATATCAACCATCTTTTCTGACCACAGCACTATGAGATTAGGAATGAAAAACAGGGGAAAAAAATGTAAAAAACACAAACACATGGAGGCTAAACAATACGTTACTAAATAACCAAGAGATCACTGAAGAAATCAAAGAGGAAATCAAAAAATACCTAGAGACAAATAACAATGAAAACACGACGATCCAACACCTATGGGATGCAGCAAAAGCAGTTCTAAGAGGAAAGTTTATAGCTATACATGCCTACCTCAAGAAACAAGAAACATCTCAAATAAACAATCTAACCATACACCTAATGGAACTAGAGAAAGAAGAACAAAGAAAAACCAAAGTTAGCAGAAGGAAAGAAATCATAAAATCAGAGCAGAAATAAATGAAATAGAAACAAAGAAAACAATAACAAAGATCAATAAAACTAAAAGCTGGTTATTTGAGAAGATAAACGAAATTAATAAACCATTAGCCAGACTCATCAAGAGAAAGAGGGAGAGGACTCAAATCAATAAAATTAAAAATGAAAAAGGAGAAGTTACAACAGACACCACAGAAATACAAAGCATTCTAAGAGATTACTACAAGCAACTCTATGCCAATAAAATGGATAACCTGGAAGAAATGGACAAATTCTTAGAAAGGTATAACCTTCCAAGACTGAACCAGAAAGAAATAGAAAATATGAACAGACCAATCACAAGTAATGAAATTGAAACTGTGATTAAAAATCTTCCAACAAACAAAAGTCCAGGACCAGATGGCTTCACAGGTGAATTCTATCAAACATTTAGAGAAGAGCTAACAGCCATCCTTCTCAAACTCTTCCAAAAATTGCAGAGGAAGGAACACTCCCAAATTCATTCTATGAGGCCACCATCACCCTGATACCAAAACCAGAGAAAGATACTACAAAAAAAGAAAATTACAGACCAATATCACTGATGAATATAAATGCAAAAATCCTCAACAAATTACTAGCAAATAGAATCCAACAACACATTAAAAGGATCATACACCATGATCAAGTGGGATTTATCCCAGGGATGCAAGGATTCTTCAATATATGCAAATCAAACAATGTGATACACCACATTAACAAATTGAAGAAGAAAAACCATATGACCATCTCAATAGCCACAGAAAAAGCTTTTGACAAAATTAAACACCCATTTATGATAAAAACTCTCCAGAAAGTGGTCATAGAGGGAACCTACCTCAACATAATAAAGGCCATGTATGACAAACTCACAACAAACCTCATTTTCAATGGTGAAAAACTGAAAGCATTTCCTCCAAGATCAGGAACAAGACAAGGATGTCCACTCTCACCACTATTATTCAACATAGTTTTGGAAGTCCTAGCCATGGCAATCAGACAAGAAAAAGAAATAAAAGGAATACAAATTGGAAAAGAAGAAGTAAAACCGTCACTGTTTGCAGATGACATGATACTATACATAGAGAATCCCAAAGATGCCACCAGAAAACTGCTAGAGCTAATCAATGAATTTGGTAAAGTTGCAGGATACAAAATTAATGCACAGAAATCTCTTGTGTTCCTATACACTAATGATGAAAAATCTGAAAGAGAAATTAAGGAAACACTCCCATTTACCATTGCAACAAAAAGAATAAAATACCTAGGAATACATCTACCTAGGGAGACAAAGACCTGTATGCAGAAAACTATAAGACACTGACAAAAGAAATAAAGATGATACCAACAGATGGAGAGATATACCATGTTCTTGGATTGGAAGAATCAATATTGTGAAAATGACTATACTACCCAAAGCAATCTACAGATTCAATGCAATCCCTATCAAAATACCAATGGCATTTTTTACAGAACTAGAACAAAAAATCTTGAAATTTGTATGGCGACACAATAGACCCCAAATAGCCAAAGCAGTCTTGAGAGAAAAAAGCGGAGTTGGAGGAATTAGACTCCCTGACTTCAGACTATACTACAAAGCTACAGTAATGAAGACAATATGGTACTGGCACAAAAACAGAAATATAGATCAATGGAACAAGATAGAAAGCCCAGAGATAAACCCATGCACCTATGGTCAACTAATCTATAACAAAGGAGGCAAGGATATACAATGGAGAAAAGAAAGTCTCTTCAGTAAGTGGTGCTGGGAAAACTGGACAACTACATGTAAAGGAAGGAAATTAGAACACTCCCTAACACCATACACAAAAATAAACTCAAACTGGATTAGAGACCTAAATGTAAGACCCGACACTATAAAACTCTTAGAGGGAAACATAGGAAGAACACTCTTTGACATAAATCACAGCAAGATCTTTTTTGATCCACCTCCTAGAGTAATGGAAATAACAACAAAAATAAACAAATGGGACCTAATGAAACTTCAAAGCTTTTGCACAGCAAAGGAAACCATAAACAAGATGAAAAGACAACTCTCAGAATGGGCGAAAATATTTGCAAACGAATCAACGGACAAAGGATTAATCTCCAAAATATATAAACAGCTCATGTAGCTCAATATTAAAAAAACAAACAACCCAATCTAAACATGGGCAGAAGACCTAAATAGACATTTCTCCAAAGAAGACATACAGATGGCCAAGAAGCACATGAAAAGCTACTCAACATCACTAATTATTAGAGAAATGCAAATCAAAACTACAATGAGGTATCATGTCACACCAATTAGAATGGGCATCATCAGAAAATCTACAAACAATAAATGCTGGAGAGGGCATGGAGGAAAGGGAACCCTCTTGCACTGTTGTTGGGAATGTAAATTGATACAGCCACTATGAAGAACAGTATTGAGGTTCCTTAAAAAACTAAGAATAGAATTACCATATGATCCAGCAATCCCACTACTGGGCATATACCCAGAGAAAACCATAATTCACAAAGACACATGCACCCCAATATTCATTCAGCGCTATTTACAATAGCCAGGTCATGGAAGCAACCTAAATGCCCATCAACAGACAGATGGATAAAGAAGATGTGGTACATATATACAATGGAATATTACTCAGCCATAAAAAGGGATGAAATTGGGTCATTTGTTGAGACGTGGATGGATCTAGAGACTGTCATACAGAGTGAAGTAAGTCAGAAAGAGAAAAACAAATATCGTATATTAACGCATATATGTGGAACCTAAAAAATGGTACAAATGAACCAGTTTGCAGGGTAGAAATAGAGACACAGATGTAGGCAACAAATGTATGGACACCAAGGGGGGAAAGCGGGGGTGGGGGTGGGGGTGTGCTGAATTGGGCGATTGGGATTGACATGTATACACTGATGTGTATAAAATTGATGACTAATAAGAACCTGCTGTATAAAAAAATAAATAATATAAAATTCAAAAAAAATGTACTATCTGCTGATTTCTAGATGTTGGCTCAGTTTCTTCTTCTTAAAACACTTTTCAGGTCCAAATGAAACATTCAGCAGGTAGAATATGGCCTATGGGCTGACAGTTTAAGACCTTTTAGAATAGATGGCTTAACTTGGAGTTCTTTACTCTGGGATCATTTTATTGAAATTTGATAACATGTGTTTCATTTAGAAACTTAAAATGATTTATAAATTGGGGCAAAGACTTCTTTCTGACTTAAGAATGAATATCTCAGTTTATCTCAGAGAAATTCAGCCATTTCTCTGTTGAGACTTAGTGTTAACCTGCCAGCTAAGTCCAGAGGGAGTAAAGTCTGTTGGTTCACCTAATGCTCTACCAGCAGAGAAGGTAGATCTCCCTGTTATCACAAAAGGTAATCCTGATAATTTTTTTTTAAGTCCTGATAATTAACTAGACATAATTTGCATACAAAATTAGATCCTGTGTTAGACACACATACAGCCATTTCTGTGCAGTGAATATCGAATGTTGATCATTTCTCTATGAAGCCCAAATGTCCACAGGATTTTCACCTCATAATATGTTGGAGTGTAAAGGTTCCCAAGAGCTACAGAGATTTGCAGACAAAAAAATCCGCCCTGCCTCGGGTTCTCAGAGTGCTGCTTGTGTGGCTGAAATCAGCGCCCTGCTCCAGCTGATCCAGGGTTGCTTTCCAGTACCGGCCTCCCGAGTCATCCAGGTAATCTGAGCCCCCAGCCCTCTGGCTGGGCCATGCAGCCCTAAGGAAGCCATTCCTTTCTCTTGGAGGTGATGCACATCAACTGGGCAGGGCCACATGTTCAAAGGCCAGCTTCACCTTCTTTGTGGGGTGATAGGCCTTCTAGGAGCCCTTTGAAATGCCAGGGCAGGCTTCAGGCTAGCTGAGCAGGCACTCAACCATGTGACAGCTGGAACCCATTAAAGTTGGCAGTTTTTGCCCAAGGGGCAAAAGTGCCTTTAGATTGGCAAGGCCAAGGACTTGGCTCACACTTGACCGATATTTGTAAATGCTTAAGGGAATTTCAGGCAAAGGAGGTGAGCCTATCCCCCAGAGCACTGTTTCATGGCTGGGCAACATGGCTGTGGAAGTAATTAGGTGCCTTGCTGATGGGCTACCTGCCACCTTAAAGGCAATTCACTGTGTCTGGGAATAGTTGTCCACAGAGCACAGGGTCATTCTGTGAAAATTTCCTTGAGGGAAAATGGCCTGAACACAAGGAAGTGATCCAAACAACAATGATGGTGTGACTTCCCTTCTATCACTATTACTTATAAGTTAATATCACCACTACATACTATTTAATCAGTGTTTAGAAAACAAAATACAGGACATAGTTCTGAGGGCATTTTTTCTTATAATTTTTCCATTCCTTCTTCTTAAAATGCACACATTATTGTTATAAAAGTATCTGTAAGTCATGTTTATTAAAATAAAAATATTAACTTTTAATGTAGCTTAATAGCAAATATGTTTTACGAGTATGATTAAATTCTAGCTAATGTAGCTATGGAAAAAGCCTGAATATGAAACATATTTTATTCTACAGAAATAAGGCATGAGCACAGAGCTAGAAATTGGGAGCCAGAGTTCTATTCCAGTCCTGCTAGGTGATGGCTGAAAACAAGGGCCAATGATCAATTAAGCTGTGGAATTGCTGTGCCCTATATTCCATTCTTGGAGATTGACTGTACATGTTAGCATATTACAAACTCTCAGGTTCAGGAAGCACTAAAAGCTACATTTCCCACATTCCCTTGCCACTATGACAAAATAGGTTTTGTCAATTAGTTGCACTACTGCAAGACTGAGTCCAGAACTGAGTTAAGCTGGGGGAGAGGCAGTAGGGTACGAGGCACCTATTTTAGCTAGTCCAGATGTAGAAAGTACAGGTCGACTTTGAAGCCGAGAGTTCTGGCGATGACTTCCAGTCCCTGGATTTACAGTAGGGCAGGGGGTCTCTGGGATGCACAATTGCAGAGGCAGCTTCTTCATTCCTAGATGTCAGCTAAGGCAGTATGGTCCTGGAGCCAGCAGTTGCCATAACAGCTTTCAGAACAGGCTCCCTGATTGTAGCTGAGTCTACACTTGGCAGTTATTAAAACTCAGCAATGTTGGGCTTCCCTGGTGGCGCAGTGGTTGAGAATCTGCCTGCCGATGCAGGGGACACGGGTTCGAGCCCTGGTCTGGGGAGGTCCCACATGCCACGGAGCACCTAGACCCGTGAGCCACAACTACTGAGCCTGCGCGTCTGGAGCTTGTGCTCCGCAACAAGAGAGGCCGCGACAGTGAGAGGCCCGCGCACTGCAATGAAGAGTGGCCCCTGCTCGCCGCAACTAGAGAAAGCCCTCGCACAGAAACGAAGACCCAACACAGCCAAAAATAAATAAATTAATTAATTAAATTTAAAAAAAAAACAAAACTCAGCAATGTTATTCTGAAAGTCATTCCTGAAAGTTCAGTCTAGAGCCTGTTCTTCTAGCTATTCCAATGATTCCCTAAATTAAATCCCTTTCTGCTTGCAGTAACTGAAATGGTTTTTCTTACCTGAAACTAAACCCTTTTGGTACCCTGTGGCTCACCCTTTTGGAAATGTTGCTCTGAAGTGTAAGGCCATGAGGTAGGAGACATATTCATGTCCTTTCCCCTTGACCTACCTAGATGTTCTTGTTGGTAGGTGGTATTTGTTCCCTTATTTTCTTTAGTAGTAAATACTTTCCATAATCCATGAACTCTCCCCTCTGGCCAAGCTGCCATGTCTCTGTGAAGAGCTCAGCCTCCTCCCAGGGCAGGCTAGGTCAGTGCCAAGAATAAAAATGGCACATTATTGCTTACTTCAGTGAGCCACACAGTGCCTGACTGAACGGGCTGTTGGAAATCCTTGAGATTAACATTCAATAGATGGCAAAGGGCTCAGAGCTTCGGAATGTTATCTAACTTCATAAGAAATTGTCATGTCTCATTACGTGTCACAACCTACCTTTGACAGATTGCTTTTACCCTGTGGACATAATGTTTCCCAAATCATAGATAACAGTTGCTTTTACTGCTAAAGAGCCTCCTTTGGGAAATTGCAACAAAAATTTTCCTTCAGTGCTAAAGAAGGCAAAGATATGCTGTTAACTGCTTAAAGTTTTAACTTTTATAAAATTATATTTAGCAAGAGATTTGAAATAAATTCTCATTAATTATAATCACAGAATACTTTCTTAAAATCATTTATAATCTATTTAGAAACATAGCAAACGAACACCCTCCAGAAACACCAGTCACTTAAGGTTCTAACTCACAGGTACAGTTTGTTTCAGGGCACCTCTGCCCCAGGTTGCCCAACCAGGTGTTCACTGAGGGCTGCCATGTGTGTCTTGGTCTGGGTTCTGAGTGTACAGCAGTGAATTTAATTCCTGCCCTTGTGGATTCTTCACAGTCAGTGGCTCTCAAGCAGAAAGTCTGAGAACTTCTAGCTCTAACTTTTCATAACGATTTTCAGGCTTTTTCTGCAAATTATGCTTTCTTTTCCACAACTGAACCTAAATTCTCAGTAGACCATGATAGATTACTTTCTTCCCCTGTCTTTCTTTTTTCTCCGAGGTGAAGGAAGATAAACTAGCACATATTTAAGCTATTCACAAAGTTAATTGACCCTAAAAATGCTACAACTAGAAATCTGCACTTCCCTCAAGGTTGAGGTTTTCCCCACATTGTACCCCTTGTCTTCACAGGGTGGTTCTTATGTAAAGAGGACTGACACCCAAGGATGCTCTGAGATTGACATTGTGTTGCTCAGTGATGTGTTTGCCAGTGTGAACCATTGCAAGAAACAACTGAGAGAAGGGTTGGAGACTCTGAGAGAAAACTTGAAGAGAACTTCACATGGGAACAGGTCTGGGTGAATGTGTTTCTGTGAATTCTTTTATTTCAAAGGTGGAAAAGATTGCTGAAGGAAGCTCTTGGCTTGTCACAGAAGACCATTATTGAGTAATAATTACTTGTATTTGCTAACGTTAAATTCGTGGGAGAAAACTTGGAGAGACTGCCCCAGAGGCTTTTTTTTAAAAAGAGACTTCTAGCTAAACTTTCAATGAAATTTCACGAATTTGAGATCCTATGATTTAAGGACTAATTATGTCTTCTCCAATGCACCTTTATTTAATTTCCATCCCTCAGCTGAAATCTGACTCTGAGGAATGCAAACAGGAAGGGCTGAGAAAAGTGCCTCCAAGAATGAAGAATCTTTGAGATACATTTGTCTGATAAACATTCCCCTCAGCCATGTCCTGGGGTCTTTTGCTGAAGTGGCTTTGCTGACATGACACACAATGTCTCTTTGCCCCCAGTGTTGAACTAGTTAGGTCTTTTTTTTTTTTTTGGTGAGTTCCAAAAAGAAAAGAATAAAAAGCCTTGACATGTTATTATTTATTTTTCTATTCCAATTGTACATCTGCTATTTTTTTTCAGTCTAATGAATTGTGGATGAAGAAAAATGCAAATAACTATGTTGTAAAGGGAATAAAACATTTTTCTTGAGTAAAACAGACCAGACTGTGTGCCACTTCAATTCTAAAATAAGATCAATGTTTTAAAACAATGTCCCAGAACTGTTTATTAATTTAAATAATAGATTCGTTACCAAGCCCTTGCTTCAAATGAGTGTAGAGAGCTAGCCTGAATGTGTCTTTTAATGAAAAACACTACCTTCAGGAATACCAAACACCTACTAAATTGTAGTAGTTAGCAAAGATGTCAGATGAATGGCCTGATGGTAACTATAATGAAGCACATTGGGGTTGGAAAGGCAGAAGGGGAAATGATGGAGTTTCACATACAATTACACGTTGAACAGGGAAAGACCACCTTTAAGAAAAGGAAAAAAAAAAGAAGAAATGGGAGAATGTGTTTTTCATTTTTACCCATTGCTTCTTCCAAGTTTTCCCCATTGAATTTGTAAACTATAGGGTACATTATATCATTGTTATTATTATTTATCAAAACAGGACAGTTAAAGTACTCTCAAGGCACATTAACAATAAGAGTTAGGTATACGCTTTCCCTGGTGACCTTATTTGGAATCAAAATCTTTGTCCTTCATTGTTATGTCCTAATTATATACTCCCTGCCCACCCAACGTCAAAGACCCTAATAGAAGAGCTCTCCCTAATTCCTTTTCCTCTCTTCTGTATCTCAGGCAGGCATCCTTCTCCTGGACAAAACATGCCTGAAGCTTTTATTTTGTTAGATTTTCAGAACAAATTTTGAAGTAGAACCCATGGAAAAGAACAGCTCCAAAAACCTTCATTTCCTTGCTCTAATTGTTCCTCAAAACAAGCAAAATCATTTTCTAAGCTCTGTTCCTTCTATTCTTTCAACTCATTAAAAAATGTCATTGAAAACTCTTTAAAGCTGAAACAAATTCCCAGGTAACCACCATCCTTTCCTTTGCATCTGTTCAATGCCTGTTCTTTTTCTCTTCCTCGCAGTGATTTTTCAAGGAGCAATAATGGTTTTCATTCAGCTCAGAATATATTTTATCCCACATTTTGTTTCGCTGAACAATTCCTTGGCAAAAAAAAAAAGGAACATATTTGTAGGAGAATGAGACTTCAAGGCAGACTGACGGGGAAGGATCGTGAAGTCAGGAAAGGAGGAAGATTGTCCACGGGTGTTTCCTTGTACTGATATCTGCACGCGGCAGTCATTTTTTCTGGCTTTATTCTCTGCTTCTCAGCACAACCAAGACCATACCACGATTCATTTGAGGGGAAAATTGAATTAAAAATGGAAAAGAAGCAGATCTGTGAGTCTGACAGTTGATTTTGACTCCCACCCACTGAGAGAGTAAAGAAGTTTATTGTTTCAGTTGATACCTGGTTTTTGGTGATATATTGTTTGTTGCTGTTATTTTTAAAGCTATTCAGTTACTTTATTTTGCAAGATGGGTGTGGGAAATCCTTTCTTGTCCTTTGGAACTAGTCCATGTCTCAACCTACCAGTAACAGCAACTGTTCTATGTCAGTGACTTTCTGAGCCCTGCTTGTGAATGAAACCTCAGGAGACTTGCCCAATAAGCCCAAGGTACTAGAAATCATTTACACACCAGGGGCACTGTGCTCCTCTCTGCACATACCAGTGTGTTTATTATTGAAAACCACATTGGGGAAACATATTCTGAGCTTTTAAGGAGACAGTGCTAAAAATATGTCATGCTTGTAACAGTTATGTTTGTAATTGGGATTTCTGCCCATTAGCTCTTACTTCTAATTGCTTTGATTTAGAGGTCTTAAAGACAAGAAGCTCTCTTTTTATTATCAGGTCAGATAACTTAAGGCTCTTCTCTGATATATCATCCCTTTAGAACCACATTGCAGGACATGGAGTTGTCCTGACAAGACATGGCCAAGATAAAACATGTCCATGGACTGGGCTGACATGAAATAGGAAGTGGCAAATATATCAGCTGAGGACTCATGACCAAGCACTGCTAGGACCCATGTCCCATTTCCACATACAATAATAGAAAACCTTTTGAGATACTCATTGGACAGTAAGGTTCATGTAAGTTAGCCCAGGATAGTACTGACATTCTCATTAATCTTGACCCATTCTAGAAGTGACCTGAACTCCCCAACTGATTCAATACCTCATTTAAGCCCTCTGGCATCTATAAGAGTAAACTTCAGCCACCTAGGACCATGTCTCCCAAACATACAGTTACCATGTTGAGCATATCAAGATCTGCCTCCAAATTATGACAGGAGTGTTAGGCTACTGGTTTCTTTAATTCCTTTTCACTCTCCCTGACTGAGAGAGAAGGATATACTCATGACAAAAATAAGGTGAGGGAATTTGATAATGATTTAATGTATTCCTTTTGTGGTACATGAAGCCAATTAGAATTTCACAGTCTCGACATTTTTTAAAAAGTACTGAGGAGTTATAAAATTTCAGAAATTTCTGTTCAATTTAAATGAAAGGACATTATATATACAAAAAAAATTTTTTTTTCATTTTGGATGATGCCTATTGGCCTATCTTTCAGGTCAGTAATTCTCTCCTGCTATATCTAATTTTTGTTAAATTTATCTATAAAGCTTTTAAGTTCAATTATTTTTTTTAGTTCTATAATTTCCATTCTTTTTTTAATGTATATAAAATCCAACTCCAGTTTAATTTTTCATCTTTATGTCTACTTTTACTGTCTATTCCTCTGTTCATTGAACATATTAATCAGTTAAAATCCTTATCTACTTATACCAATATTTGTTATCACCTATGGGGTCTGTTTCTACAGTTTGTTTTTTCTCTCAGTTTAAAATCTTATAGCCCTGTCTCTTAGAATTTCTAGTGATTTTAAATTTAATTTCTAGTGATTTAAAGATTAAAACCAGGACACTGTGCATTAAAAGTCTTAGATGCTTCAGCTGATGTTCTCTTTTTCCAGAGAGGTGTACACTTTCCTCACCAAATGGATAGAATAAGAGCTGATCACCCAGGTCACACCCCATATCCGTTAAAAAAAAACATCTGGAGGTGAGAGCAAGGCATCAACACTTTTTAAGGATCCCCAGTGATTCCAGTATGCAGCTAAGGAGCCACCGTTACAGCCTAGTAGTTTCACCAAGGACTTGCCCCTAATCCTTGTCTCCTCAGCCCCTGAGAGTGAATCCTAATCCATGTTGCCTTAGCCTGGCAAGACTATCTACATCTCCACTCAATTCTCTAAGATATTCTGCTTCATTTCATAACCATACCTGTCTCAAGCATCTTCAGAATTCAGCAAATGTTTGGAGGGAAAAGCAGGTCATATCTTGGGTTCAGTTCTCCACCAGGATTTCAGGATGAAACCCAGGATTTCTTCAGGATTGTGGCCTCCAAGTCTCTGCATTGCTTTAGCCCTATAAGCTTGACAAAGTTCTAGTGGTTTCTTGAACCCCAAAAGCTTCCCTTTTCCCAAAGTCCATATTTTCAGCTTCTTCTCTATTTCCCAAATTGGTATATGTCCCCAGGGAAAATGGCAGCAGAATATTAGTCCATCTCTCCATTATCTGCTACCCCACTCCTCACTAAATCCTGACCTTTCTAGCTTCAGCAACTCTCCAATGCCTCTAAGACACACATACACGTGATTTTTTAAATCCAATTATCTAGTTGTTCTCAGTGAGCATTGGTCAGCTGTTAACTACTTCATTATATCCAGAAATAGAAGTCTCAGTTCTTTTAAAATATTTTACTGTACCATACTCATGATTAACAGTATCTTATGCCCCAATACATAGATAATAATCCGGTTAAAAATTATTAATCATCTACTATGTGTCAGATACTAGGGACAGAACAGTGAACAAAACAAGCACAGTTCCTGACTTTGTGCACCTAGTACCCCTGTGTGAGAGAAATAAAGAAATAATATAATGCCAAGTGGTAATTAAATGTTATGAAGAAACGTAAAGCTGGGTAATGGAACAGTGAATAGGGAAGGAGCTCTTGTTTTAAAGGGTGGCCAGGAAAGGCCAAATGGTGCAGCAGAGACCTGAATGAAGCCAGGGTCCAGCCATGTGAATTATCTGAGATAAGTGTAGTCTAGGTATAGGAATAGCAACTGCAAAAGTCCGGAGTAGGAAACACCCCTGGCATGTTCAAGAAATAGACAAGAGAGCAGCAGGGCTAGAATAAGGGGAAGGATGGTTGAAAATCATCTCATGTTTTCTTTTTTCTCTTTCTCTTATCGCTCATATGTCATGTTCCTTTTCTAAGGATCCTAATGGGGAAGAGAACACCATTGTCTTTAAGATTCAATTTTTTATGTACTGAAAGACTTCACAGCCATTCTTTTGAGATCATGGCCTACTATGATGTCCTGGGGCCTACACCCTCCACAGGTAAGATTTACTTGTTTTGTTGCATAGGAAATCTTTAAAATGGCTATTCATTCAGTGTGTATTTATAGAGGACTGACCACATCAAGACACAGTCCTGGGCTAGGTATACAGAACCAGGCTGTTGGCAGTGGCACTGAATCACTTACTGGTTTTAGGAGTCACTTTTTTTTTTTTCCTGCAGTGCATTAATACTGTGTATCCTTATGCTACCAGTTTTTAATTTAAGAAGTACAATCAAGTATTAACTGTGTGTTCTGTATAATGGAGTAGAGAAAGAACACAAAAGAAGTATGGACTTGGCCTGCAAGGAGCTGCCTCTTGTAGCAAGAATTCCAATTTGAGCCTAAACTGAGTTTGCACTGGGATTCAACCACAATCTGGCTAATTCAGGAAGGTAAATGAGTCTCCTATAATGGAAAGGACTGGTTAGGAACAGAACTTTGGTCTAAATTCAACAGATTGTTGAGGGTGTTTAATACTCAGCACCAGTGGACTCATGCCTCTGTCTTTGGGAGAAAGAGTTCAAAAAATTAAGTAAAAACCAGAAGAGCTGTTTCCTGGATGTCTACTAAGGCAGCCAAAGCTCAGGTTGGCACAGTTTTGCAGCCTGAGTGGTAGAAAGCAGCCCCAGAGTTCCTGTGTAAGCAGAGACGGGGCCCAGAGTGCCTGCACAGCTAAGAGGACCACCCTCACCCTGAATTGAGAAGATGCAGGAGCGGCCGTCTCTCTTTGATGCTCTGGTACTGGCAAGAGCAGTTGTGCCTTTGGCATGGCATGGCCACCATTGGAGCCATGACTGTCTTTGGCTGGACCATCCATGCTTCTGGTAGACGCAGCCACAGAAGGCATCAAACACAGCACAAAAGATCAGAAAATGTTAATGGCAATTACCATGTGGTACAGAAAGAAAGAGCCTGCAAGCACATGGGAGGTAGTCCCCGGGGACTGAAGTAGGATAGGGATTTGAGGGAGTTGGAACTCCTAAAAGAAGTGAAAAGTGATAAGGACAGAGTCATAGAATGGCATTGTTATGGTCATTGTGATGTTATTTTTATCCCTAAGATGTTGTGTTATCTAGGGTAAGATATGAAATAGAGTCTAATCATACTCCTAAAAACGGGGGTAGAGTATCTCCACTTTAGGCAAAAACATGATGGCTCTGTTATGGATTGAATGTTTGTGTCCCCCCAAAATTCGCATTTTGAAGCCCTACCCCCAAATGTGATGGTATTAGGAGGTGAGGCCTTTGAGAGGCAATTAGGTTTAGATGACATCCTGAGGGTGAGGCCCCCATGATGGGATTAATTCTCTTGTAAGAATAAAAAGAGATACCAGAACTTCCTCTCTCAGCCATGGGAGCATGTAGTGAGAAGGTAGCCATCTGCAAGCCAGGAAGAGGGTTCTCATCAGGAACCAAATTTACCAGCACCTTGATCTTGGACTTCCCAGCCTCCAGAACTGTGAGAAATAAATTATTTCTGTTGTTTAAGCCACCCAGTCTACGGTATTTTGTTTTAGTAGCCCAAGCAGAGGCCCAGATGACTAAGTGATTTATATAGAGGTAAATGTATTCTCCAGAGAACTTGGGGCTTGAGTCTAGGCTTCTGCTTGACTTAAAACATTTGTATATTCTCTGTGTGGCAAAATGGCAGAACTGAAAATGCCATAGCAATTTGTGAGCCAATCCATGACCAGTGACCCTGCTCTGGCTTAGCCACAGGTATCAAATATTTTCATTGATCTATTCCTTTAAATATTCTATTCAACCATCATTTCTGGAATACCTACCATGTACCATTAAATATTTATAGTGAATTAGGTAGGAGCTCAATATTTTTGCTCTTTTGGGGCTCACATTTGGTAGAGGAGAGATTCTTGAGCCAGTGACTTTTTTTTTTTTTTTTTGCAGTACGCGGGCCTCTCACTGTTGTGGCCTCTCCCGTTGCGGAGCACAGGCTCCGGACGCGCAGGCTCAGCGGCCATGGCTTGTGGGCCTAGCCGCTCCGCGGCATGTGGGATCTTCCCAGACTGGGGCACGAACCGTGTCCCCTGCATTGGCAGGTGGACTCTCAACCACTGTGCCACCAGGGAAGCGCAAGCGAGTGACTCTTAAATATTTCCCTCCTATCTCTGTCTTTGCACAATGTTTCCACTGATAAACTTTTCTTAACCTGTCCCATCCTACACCCTGCCTTGAAAATCTTGCTGAGCCTATGATTTTCTTTTTAATGCTGTGATTTATCAAGCACTTATTATGTGCCATATATAATTCTCATTGCCCTAAAATTAATTGGTAAATGAATCCTAATTGATTTGCACAACAACCCTGAAAGGAAGCTATTTCCCCAGTTTGAATATTTAAAAATTGAGTCTTAGAAAATGTAAGCAACTTGCCCACAGTTATATAGTTAGTAAGTGTAAGAGCTGGGATGCAAATCCAGGTCTGTCTCACTGTGTAGGTCTGTGTAGACTGACATGACATCAAAGTTATATAATGGAGAGAACACACTGGGCTTGAGGCCAACTCCCAGATCTATTTCATATTGTCTATGTGAACTTGTGTAAATCATGTAAAACTCTGAAGCCTCACTTTTTTCATCTATAAAACTGAGATGAGAAAGTTACCTCAAGGATAGTTGCAAGAAGTAAAATATGAGATTTAGTTTGAAACCATGTAGCATGTAATTGTGCTTAGCTCAATGAATATTTATTAAGAGAAAATACTTCCGTCTCCTTAGGTCTCACCACAGGCCCATGAAGCTCTTGTGTTTGTGTAAAATGCTTTCTTTCTCTTGTGTGCGGACTTCAAAAGCACAATTGTTAGCCAACCTTTGGGTTATCGTCTTGAGGATCTGAGGTTATATCAGTAGCTCTTGAGCTAAAGTGTCTCCCAGAGGAGCAGAAGTATATTTTTACTCTGGCTTCTAAGTCCCCTAAGTTCTTGAGCACAGCTGTGTGAAATGAATTTTTAAAAGACTGAAGTTATTATGTAACCCTGCTTCTCTCCACTGATGACGAGGAATGGGTTTGAGAGGAGATGAACAGTTCAGACAAGTCCTAGGATTCCATTTAGGCAACTAAATGTTGCTAATAATTGTCAGAGCAAGACTCAGATAATCACATTAAATCTTCACAGGCATCTTAATGTTATTCCCTGCACATCTTACATATGTGCTAGACAACTAATAGTTTGGCCCTGTGTGCCGCAATGCACCCCAGAGCCATGAGGTTTGACAAGGACATGGTTGACAGTATTCCTGCTCTAAATATGATTCTCAGATTAGCAGTATCAACATCACTTAGGAACTTGTTAGAGATACAGAATCTTGGGCTCCACCCCAGACCTAAGTCAGAAACTGCATTTCAAAAGATCCCCAGGTGACTCTTGTGCTCATTAAAGTCTGAGAAGTAATTAGCCGCGGATTAGGAAGCATTTGGGCTCAGATCTAACCTGCAACGTAGGACAGTAGGATGGCAAGAGATGGTTTAACTTCCTAGCTGTGTGACTTTGGGCAACCTACTTAATTTCTCTGACTTTATTTCCTCATTTATAAACTGGAGATAATAATAGTTTCCATATCAAGGGTTGTTAAAGAGCAAATGTGTTAATAAATATAAAGCACTTAGCATAATACTTGATTAATAGCAAGGGAGCCAAGTATTCTAGCTTTTACAAATGATGATGGTGATAAAATAAACTCCTCTAAGTCACACAGTTAGGGTAGAAACAGACAATTATAAGCCTAAAAAATAATTTAAGTTAGAAGCCACCAACTTGGGTTCCTGTCAATGAAGAACCTTAAAGAGGAGGAAATGTTGATACAGAGGTGGCTTTGAGTAGATAATCTCTGGGTCAGCCAAGACAGCTTATCAGATAATAGAAATAGGTCATCAAATATCTGACATACCTATTGCATACCAAAATTTAAGTTAAATTATTGTTTCTTCTATCTTTTGTCATTATAAACCTGAATTTTTATTTGTCTGTTTGCTAAGAAAGTCAGAGAGACTGTCAATAAAAGACTAGAATATGTTTGTTATAACAGCAGTTATGAGAATATTTGCCATAAACAATTCTATCTGCTCATCTATGTTTATCATAGGAATTTGATTTTACTCTCTAACCTGTTGATAAATCAACCTACTATTATATCTCTGATTTGGCCCTAAATAGCTGGACCAGTATAAAAGGACTGTACAGATACTCTTAAAATTAGGAATCCGGATGAAGGCATAATGTTTTTTTTTTAATGTATTGTACAAGTAAAATAGATACTTGACAATTAACTTTAAAATGTGTATAGTAAAATCTAAATTTGCCATGATTAACAAGTGTGTCATTATTGCATGACCATTTAGTTAGGCAGACGGACAGGTACAGATAGGGGTATACAAAATAGATTCATAATAGAACTTCTATTTGTGTCAAATTGGGAAAATTTAAGTATATTATGATAAAAAGATACTAAACATTTATATATCATACAATTAGAATGAGTACAATCTGAGTTAATGTTGTTTTATGAGATTATAGTATATAATATATATATATGTTTGCTATTTAATCTAGTTTTCCTTCCTCATTAATGTATCGCTGTCATAGCTTGTTTGTTTGCAATTTGACTCAAATACATCTTTTAAAGTCATCTCCATCTTTAAAAGTATAATCAGTTCCTTCAAGTGTCTGGGTAGTAGAATCTCTTCTGCAAAAATATATACAGATAATAACAATTTAGATAATTAAACAGAGGGGATTATATAGGTTATGGTGCACAGAGAATAATGATGTTTAGTTTATATGCCAGATGACATTTGCAAATGGTAATGAAATTTGCTTCTGAGAAATAAACTTCCTCTGCTGATAGAAAATCTTTCTATCATCTGATGAGAAAGATTTTCTTGAACCAGAGTTAGCTCAATTTGAGCTACTCTGGCATCATAATGTTGTAGCTTTCTCTTTTAACCACTTGGGTAAACTGGAATAACTCTCCTAAACACAGAAACTGTTTTGTTTTAAATGCTTAAGGTCTAATCAATCAGAGTAACACAGCTCATTTGTACCACGGGAAACCAGGAGAAGAGAGGAGGGAGGAAAGTCTCACAATTGTCTTTGTTCCTTGGTGTTAACAGATTTAAAACTTCACCTTTACCGCAAACTGTACCTCTGTAATGACAGTGACGAGGCCCAGCTGTGTGCCTTGGCCCTCTTACCTTACCAAGTGGATTTTGTCAAGGCATCTGTCGTGAGGGTGAAGGAGCTCAGTCGTTTAATGATACATTGGTTCAAGACATCATTTGCCAACACCACCAAGGAAAATAAGTATGTAACCAGCACATGGGCACGACGTGAGCCTTTCTCTTTTCATGTCCCCTTTCTTTATTCTTTCAGGCTCCACCTCTTTCCTTGGTAGGGAGAGGGAATATATGTAGAGAGGGAAAGAGAGAGAGAGGAAGGAGAGAGAGAGGAAGGCGAGAGAACGATGTAGAGAATGAGGGCTGTTATAAAATATGGAACACCTGTAATGCATTATTTCAACTATAACATAATGTTTTGGTAGGAACCAAAGAATAGAAACTAAAATATTCAGTGGCATAACCAAATGGGTTGGTGCAAGGAAGTAAGGCACAGAAAAGGAAAAGGGAGACTACTAGCATAATTTGAATGAGCTGTTCAGTCGTTCAGTGTTCAGGCTTTAAGTATTCTTTCTACTGTAGCCAATTCTAACAGAGCAGAGTTGTCCTCTATAGGAGGGGGAGCCTCAAAAGTTGATATGTGCATGTTTTAGTATCTTTTCTTCACTTTGGTAGCAACAGGCTCTAATGTATAGTAAAGGGATGTGAGGGAGACTCAGATACTGGTTTGAGTATTTTAAGATAAACTTTTGAAAAACAGAGAACTAGAATATATTTGTATGAATTCTCCATTTGGCAGAAATAGCAGAGGCAGGGGGTTTATTATAACATATTTATATATGGCCACTTTCTACATGGAATAAGTCTTCTTCAGCTGTGTATAAAGTTGTTACAAATCTTGATTTGTTCATCTGAATCACACCTTCTGTTTACTCTTTGTATATTTTTGTGTTTAATATTGATGATAACATTTGTCACTTTGTAAAAACATACATTACTCCTATATAGTTACCTCCTATTTCTAAACATCTCTAACCATTCTATATATTTTTTCTCTTTTGGTTGAGTAAAAATTTACTAGTAAAAATAGGAAAACTAGTGAATATAGAAAAAAGAAATAAATCTTCTTGCTTTGAGTAGATCCTTGGTCAGATGACAAGCCTGGTTTTGAAATCACTTTTTTTTTTTGGTAGTGGAGAGCATTTATAGATCTGCAAGAAGGAACTTATCTAATAATGTAGCAGAAAAATAATTCTAAGACTTAAAAAGGTTGTATTGTGGGGAAATTGGACCACATATGTTCCAATACAATAGTTGGTTTTCTATTTCAGGAAAGTAATCTTGTAATGTGTATTAAGTATTTATTATGTGTTAAGGATTTTAAAATATTCAAACCATCTGTCAAGTTAACTCCCCTCTAAGTTAAAACAAAACAAAAACAGGTGAAAGTAAGAAGTAAATTATTTCTCATTTGGTTTTAAAAAAAGAGTTGAGGCCATTTATATTAAGAATTTCATTAAAAAAGAGTACTCAAAGATTTTTAAAGAGATGTCAGAAATACTTAGAGGAACTACCCTTAGAGAAAATAAATCACATAAAAAGAGTAATTTGTATATTCAGAATAGTGCTACTAAAGATAATGAAATTTGGGAATGAAGTAAAATTGTCATGATGAAATACCGTTCAAGACAAGTTTGGGAAACATGGAAATACATAGATTTACATGAACCAATTTTAAATGACTAACATATGACACAAAATAATATGAACACATATCAGAGCTATATAAATATATATGTAATCATGCTATAAAAATGTGAAGTTCATTGCTTATTAAGTCTCCCCCCACCCCCAAATTTTCTTTCATAAAATGTGAAGAGCATATCCTGCTTGAGCAGTTTTCAACCATGGCTTACTTTGGGCACTTGGAAGCATCAGATTGTTAATGTAGAGGTGGACTTTAAGTCTTGTGTCTATTGTTGTCAACCGCTGAGGGAAAATCACAGGAACTGAGTTACTGATTAGCTGAAATCTGGTTTGCTGTTCATTACCAGGACAAGAGGTTTCATCTATTTTTAGTTTTTTCTATTTCCTTTGTTGAGGTAAAAACAAATGATTAATATAATAGTAAGAAAATGCTACTCTGTTTCCCCAAAATTCTATTAGAGGAAATAAATTGCATGATTTTGCAATATATCATCAAAAGAGATGTCTGTGGCTAATGAATGCCAAGGCAGTAAAAATACATATTTGAATATCAACCGCCTTGAAATCCCAAAACTGTCATGTTGGGTTTTTTCTCCCAAGTTTGTTTATCAGCTTTAAATTGTTTTCCTGGTATATAAACTGCAGTTTAAGACTTAATGTAAAAAAAAACCAAGTTTCTTTCTTCACCCTAAATCCCCACCTCCCAAAAATATGTTTAGAGCATATTCTCCAAATTTGTTTTTTATGTATGCTTAATTAAAAAAAAATGTATTTGCTGTTTATTGCTTTAAAATTTTTTCAGTTAATCTATATTGTATCTTTATATCTGTACATTGTGATCTACCTTACTTCTTTTAATGACCACATAGTACAGGACAACGCTGTCTAAAAAAATGGAATGTGAGGTTCAAATACGAGCCACATATGCAGTATTATATATTCTAGTAGCCACTTTAAAAAGGTAAAAAGTAATAGGGGAAATTAATTTTAATAATATATTTACCCAATATATCCAAAATGTTATCATTTCAACATGCAGTCCAAAGAAAAATTATTAATGAGATATTTTACTTTATATAACTCTTCAAAATACAGTACATACTCAAGTCAGACTAGCCTCATGTCAAGTGCTCAATAGCCACATGCAGCTAGTGGCTGCCATATTGAATAGCACAGTAAGAGATGTACCATGAAGCTATCTAACTAGTCCCCTATTGATGAACTTCCAATATTTACTATTTCAAACAATAAAATAAAAAATATACTTTTGTATATATCTTTGAGAACTAGTAGATGTTTTTTACAGAATGAATTCATAGAAGTGAAAAATGCTGGGTCAAAAGGATGGAACATCTCAAATTTTAATTGAGTTGACTCCAGAAAAGGCTATTTAGAGTCTCACCAATGGCGTGTGAGTGTCCCTTTCTTCACAGACTTACCAATGTTGGACATTATAATTCCTTTTTTGGCCAGTCTGATTGGTGGAAATATTGTTTTTGTTTGGTAAGTAGTGAGATTGAAAATAGAATTTCTTCTTCTGTAAATTGCCTTTTGAGCTTGGATTTTTCTCATAACTGAATAAACCTGTCTTCACTTTCTGGGTTAATGCAAGTACGTACAACCCTTCATTTTGTGTGTCTAGATTCCGGAGACTTCCCTCCTCTTACACAGTGGAGCTCCTCACCATATACTTCTGGGAACGGGCGGAGAAGCCCCTGTTCTTCAGCCTGGTACAGGGAATGAGGGCAGTCCTCAAACTTCTTGTTCGATATGCAGAAATCGACGTTGTTTGGCACAGACACTATCATCCCAAGTTCCCCATTTTTGTAAAGGTTAACCAGAAGCACACAAGGTAACTATTTATCTTTTCTACACACTTAAGATATAAGAAGCAGGTTTGCCATCAAGGAAGAAATTCTGGAGCAAAGAGTAGCTTTATCGGGATTCCATGTAAATGAGAAGGCCCTGATTACTACAAAGTCAATTCCCTTCAATTACTTCTCACAGAACTTTAATTCTAAAGTGTGAATTAAGAGTAATTTGAGTAAAATGAATAGAATGTGGATATAGACAACAAATGAGGAGGAAACTGAAGACTGAATCCAGGGAGGACGCGCTTCCTCAGGTGAAAAGGGAAAATGAGATCAAGTCAGAGTTGGTGGGGCAGGAACAATTGGCTGTTTTCTAATAGGTGTGGTTAGTCCTCCATGGACTCACTACCACAGTTCCCAGAGAGTCCTTTTCTTACCAGGGTTCCATATTTAACTCAGACCTTCCTCTCTTCTAACTATACAGCAAATTGAAACTGGGTTTAGAAATGGAGAGCATGAGGCTTGTTTTGCTTTGTTTTAGGCCATTTATTTTAGACCCTGTAAATCCTACTGTAAACGTGTGTGACACCTGCAACGCCTGGGATGAAGTTGCCCATGTGGCGAGGCTCAGATTACTGAAGCCTCTTTTCAGGGGAGTGAGAGCTGAGCCCCCCTGGCTTTTCACAAATGACTGGTAAACTGGGCAAGGAGCTACTGTCCTTGCATTTCTATGAAGAAAATAAAAAAGGATGCAAAACATGTTGCCAAGAACACTCTGGATGAAGGAAACTTGTCTTAATTTAATTCACTACTTTAGTGAACCCAATCTTTAACAAACATCACTTAAAAGGATCTGTCTCAGCCTTTAAGAGAATTTGCTTTGGTGGCCTTGTGACCAAAAAACATTTTTTTAAAAATCCAAGTGGCCACAATAAACAAAACAAAATCCCCAGATCCATTGAGAGAAGATTAACTGAAAGGGTAAAATAGCTCCCACTTTTTAGTTCATTGAAGTTTCAGGTTGACTTTTCAACTCTCCCGGCAGTCTGGTATCTCCCTGGGTCACCTGCGTTTTCACAATTTCCCTATGAAAACCTGCTTGTACTAAGTACCGCCTATTTACTTCCAGACATCATCTAACAGATTAGTACGTGGACATAGGGAAATATCCGGGAGATACACAACGGATTGCCTCAGAATAACTTGTTTCCAAATCATTTTATAGCTTATCTGCATCATAACCCAGCGGTCAGAGTGGAGCCATACTTCAGGTTTGCAAGCTGCTCAGTCATGAGCAGGAATAAACAAACTACCCAGGTCATTGCACTATCCAGTTTTGCCACAATTGTTTTTAATTGTTGGGACCCACTGTTTTCTTTTCTATTAAAAGCAATAGCAGCCACTGGTAATGAAAGCCAGGGCCCACCAGAAATAGACCAGAGGAAATTTCCTGATTCTCTTGCATAGCAGCAATTCATCAGCACTGAAGGTATATGAAATGTGGCTGCAGAGTAATGCCAGTGATTAGGCCTCTCCACACAACAGAACTCTTACATATAAATGAGTGCCGTTCCCTTCAGGGCAGTCCTCAGAGAACCTGTATGCTTATTCCAGCGATGTGATTGGTCTGGAAACACTTTTGGATTTCCCCTCCAGGGGAAAATGTTCTTTTGAACATCCTTAATGGTGACAAAATTTGTCCTTTGAGGGTGAATTTTATTTTTGGAAATGGTACAATGTATTCATAGTGAACATCTGTTGTTTTTGGTCTACCCGGAATCCTTTTCCCCAACTAATGGTTGGAGAGACTGCGTTTCTTCTATTGTTCACTCGGTCTCTGAAGGCTCTTGAGGAGAAATAGTTTCAAAAATGCCTTGGGGTAGGCTGTGACAAAGTGAGAGAGTGGCATGGACATATATACACGACCAAACATAGACTAGATAGCTAGTGGGAAGCAGCCGCATAGCACAGGGAGATCAGCTCAGCTCGGTGCTTTGTGATCACCTAGAGGGGTGGGATAGGGAGGGTGGGAGGGAGGGAGACGCAAGAGGGAAGAGATATGGGAACATGTGTATATGTATAACTGATTCACTTTGTTATAAAGCAGAAACTAACACACCATTGTAAAGCAATTATACTCCAATAAAGATGTTAAAAAATAAAAAAATAATGATAAAAAATCTTTAAAAAAAATGCCTTGGGAAATGGCCACATTTTCCCTATATTGGTAACTGAACCCATATTTACCTGAGATGACTACTGCTCCCCTACTAGGTCCAAGTCATTTAGGTGGGATGGCTTCACCAGTAGTTCCAGGGGGCAGACATGTGACTCGGGTGATTGAGTCAACTGTAACACCACTATGGCACTCGGCTCTGGAATTTGGATTTACACTGCTGGGAAGAGAACTTCTCATTCTGCTACGATGTAAGACTGAAACTGCTGGCCACCATCTTGCTGCTCTGTGGGGAGAGAGCCTGCTTATAAATGGAGCCAACACAAAAGAAAGGAGATGTGAGAAATGAGCAATGATACACATGGATGTGCACATATGTACACATCTATATAGTGAGAGAGATCAAGTCCTGGTTTGTGCTCCTGGATCCAGATGTACTTGGAGCGAAAAGTGTCCTGGGGCTTGTTTATGTCAATAAACTCCCCTTTTTGAGCCAATAAACTTCCTTTTTGCCTAGTAGGTTTGATTTGAGTTTCTGCCTTACTAATCCTGACTAATTAGTGATTCCTAACTAATCTGCTAGAACAGAGCCAGGTCTGATGAATGAATTAACTCCTCAAGCAAGGAGTAATGAAGGCACCAAGACACTGATGACAAATTTCTACTCAAGAAACATTCATTGAGTACCTGCTAAGTATTAGGCCTAATAGTCAAGATACTGAAATAAACTAGTCAGTTCAGGATGGCAAGGTGCTTTCTGCTGACAAAAGAGACTGACTCTTTTTTCTCTGACAAAAGACTCCATTCCCAAGGAGAAGCTCGTGACAGAAATGTCTTTGGGAAAGACAGCATTCTTGAGCATTGTCAGAGCATGTTATTAGGTTCCCAAGGTGACTAATTTTTAAAGAAGACAACAATTATTTGAGGTTAGGAATTCTATCTTCATAAAAATAGAATTCTATGTCCCTCTGTGTCTATATATCTCCTGTGGAACATGAGAACACAGGAATTTCTATGTAGGGGGAGGAACAACATGATGGTTAGCACATAATACATAAGTTTATTTCAGATTTGGGAAGGACTCCTGACTGGTTTGAGAGCTTACATTGGAGTGGAAGGAGCAGTGAGTGGGGAAAAGTTTAACTCTGTCACCAGTCCTAAGTCTAGTTTTCTTAGCAGCGTTTCTATTGCTTGAATAGGTTTTTCCTCATGTCAGCTTTCTTGGTCTATTCTTAGTATGAAAAGTCCAGGATAATCTAGAGCAATTTTGCTCTGAAATTAGTAAAGTGAGATTTCTTTGGTTGCAAAGCGTGTGATCCACTCAGGTAGAGAGTAAGTGAATTTATTGAAGGGTGCTTGGGCCAGCAGCTCTCATGGTTTCTTCGTGGACCTCATGCTCTCACCTTTGACTTGTGTTTCTGCCTCTCCTTGCATCTGCTCTCCACACCAACCACCTCTCCTCTTTCTACTGACCAGCTTCCTCTGCTGACTCATCATTCCTACTTCCTCATCACTTCAGCCTGCACAGCGCTCATGAACATGACCCTTCCAACTTCAGCTCCCAACTTGAACTGACAAATTCCTTCCATGTTTCTTAGCTCACATTCCTGAGGGGGACAGACTGATCAGTCCAGTTTGTAGTTTTGAGCCAGATTACCCAGAATCACTGGCTAGCTATGGGACATCCATGATCAGGATGGGGCAATGCCTGTGGAGCCAAATGAGAACACCAAAGAAGCAGGAAACTTTAGGGGCCTGGATGAGTACAATAATGCAGTCCTGGTTCATGTGCTTGTGTCTTTCCCCACAGGACCTGCAAAGTGCCTTAGTAGCTGCCATTTTTAGGTCATCCAATGTTCCTGTTTCTAGTGATACCAATTCTTAGAAATTTTCAAAGTGTTTGTAGGAAAGGCAGGAGAAAAGCACTTCTTCAGTAAGTCAGCAAGTAGAAGAAACCATGATCAGAAGAAGCAACAAGTGATGGCAGGGGGTGGGGTATTATCAAGCTAAATCTTGGGGTGGGGGGCAAAGAGGAAATAAGGGGACTATTTGGAGAACCAGTTTGAGACTAAGGAATATGCCCCCAGGAGGTAGGTCCACAATAATATGCCCTAGACCCACAGCTGCCCCTTATTCTATTCTCCCCCGCCCACAACCTAGAGCATATTAGGTCCCATATAAATCAACATTTAAGGTACCCTATTGTTTATACAAGCTAGTCTAGGAAACTGGCCACCATTTATGACCTTGCTCCTATAGAAGAATGCATCCTCAGGATTGAACAACTAACTGACTTACAAATGGACTTGTGACACTAATTGCTGCTAAAATTGGGAACTGCCTAAAAATAGATAGCAATTTGGGACTTTCACCTGAAAACCAACAATCACTAGAGAATCATCAGCTCGCAGGAAGAAGCTTCTGCTTCCCTTTCCCACAACCTACTTTGCTCCAACGAAGAAAGTGCTACCAGGGTTTAGTCAGGTTTAAAGAAGTGACTTTAACCATGGGCTAATAGAGATTTTCACGGTTTCTAGTAAAGAGATTAAAAGTAATTCCAAATGTTGGAGCCAAAGTGATAAAAAGAGTGGGAGCTCTTTTGGGAGAGAAAAGGCAGCTATATATCTGCCCCTTCTGCTTTTCTCTAGCTTCCAGGAGGGGTAAAGAGGCAACCTTTCCCTCTCCCCTTTATTCCTTTCTGTGCTCTCTCTGCCAAGAGGCTAGTTATATCAGAAGGCCAGGGCTGTGCTGCCTACTAAAGAATGTGCTAGGTAGCTCTAGGCCAAAAGAACTCAAATTTAAGTGTGATCAGAAGCACCTGGTGGAGTGGTAAATAATCCAGACTCTCCTGGAATTTGGCCAGCAGGTCTGGGTGTGGCCCAGGAACTTGTACTTTTAAAGGATGATTCTGGGGCAGTTAGTTTGTATATCATATTTGTGAAAGCAAGCCTGGACCCTGGAGCAGAATCTGGCTCTCCTGCTAAGGTGTGTGTGTTTGTGCGCGCACATGCATGCTTGCTCTGCTTTAGTTCTGGGCTCCAGGAAAGCCTCTTGCTCAAGCAAAAGGTTTTGCTCCTACCTAAATCAGAAGAGCTCAACCTTTTGAATTTGGAGCCAATGCCAAGTTAAGTAACAGCTCCCACTAGTTAGGCCATAGGCCTCTGAGCCAGAACTTCCTGGGTAGAGCAGTGGTTCTCAACCTTGTTGTACATTCGAACTACCTGGGGAGCTTTAAAAAATACTGATGCCTGGGTCCCACTTCCAGAAAGTCTGATTTCATTAGTCTGGATGCAGTCTGGACAGTTGGGATCTTTTTTTTTTTTTTTTTGCGGTACACGGGCCTCTCACTGTTGTGGCCTCTCCCGTTGCGGAGCACAGGCTCCGGATGCACAGGCTCAGCGGCCATGGCTCACGGGCCCAGCCGCTCCGTGGCATGTGGGATCCTCCTGGACCGGGGCACGAACTCGCGTCCCCTGCATCGGCAGGCGGACCCTCAACCACTGCGCCACCAGGGAAGCCCCAGTTAGGATCTTTTAAAGCTCTTTGGATATTTCTAATGGGCAGCCAAAGAAAACCACTGTAGTAGGGAAAATAATTTTCATTTTCCTGGAACCCTGGCTAAAAACAATCTCAATATTCGCTCTTTAACATGGTAGACACCATAGAAGATTGATATTTGCATTTCTGCAAGGTAAAACAAAACAAAACAAAACACCAACAATATATAATAGATAATGTCTTGAATAGTGTTTACCTGTAAACATAGTCAAGGATAATAAAAATATTCTTAGTCTGGCTTCTTTTGTCCTTTGGCAAGAAAGAAAGGCATGGCATGATATAACGGAGAACTCTCTGAAGCATTTCAGAGATAAAGTCAACTACAACAATACTCCTGACTTCAAAAGCTTTCCCTAAAGAAACCGAAAGGTGTTAAACCTTTATGTTTTCTCTTTGTCCTGAGACCTAGCTGACCAGATTCATCGTTGATGTAGGTACAGCATTTCAGGACTATCTATGGCTTGATTCTCTTCATTTTCTAGAAATAGGTGAATGAATTTAACAGCAAACATATCAATGGACTATATCTTTTGAACAAATAGACAGCCAAATTCTGATCATGAGAGGAACAATGACTTTATTAAATCTGTAATATTCTAACATGTTCACACAAATTTAGTGACTAGTTTGCTTCCAGCTGTTTTTTTCATAACAATCTGGTGTATTGGGGTTTTGTGAGAATTAAACTATCTCTTGTCAAAATACAGTGCAATTCTGTATTTCAGGATGATGACATTTATCTTAGAGATAGGTTAATGGGACGATGTCTGAGTTAGTTGGATCCCTGCTGAAAAGCTTAAGAAACTGTAAGTATGTGCTCAAAATTAAGAGTTCTAAACTGGGGGTCCTTGGACAGAGCAATGTATGGATTTTGGGGAGGTCCACATACACTCTGAAGCAGTTTGTGTAATTTTGTGTGTATATGCTTCGTTCTATTTTCCTAGGAGAAGGCCCATAGCTTCTATCAGATTCTCAAAGGGTTTATAACCACAAAAGGCTAAGACACATAGCTCCATATATTTAAATAGAGAATCCTCTACTCTAGGCCCCTCCAACACAGTGTGCTATTGAGAACAAGACATAGAAATTGAAAAATAATAATAACCTACTTTGCTCTTCAACCCTGCTCTTCTCAGGGCCAGGATTATAGACATTTATGTGATGTACTGACAGCCATTAGGTCTTAGCTGAAACTGATTTGTGATAAATGAGCATCAAAGGGAGCAGCAGTGGCAAAGATTCTGACTTTTGCTTCTTTTGCTGAAACTTCCCTACCATTGCAGGAAGAGTAGGCAGTTTTGACCAGCCAGGAAAACTGATAGTGGCCAAGACAGAACCTCTGCTTTCAGTGTACAGAATGGGTACAGTTTTCTAATTGCAGGGCAGAGAATACATTTAATATTTTCCCAGCTGATTCCTGTTCCTGCATGTAATTAGATGGTGTCAGCTTGAGTTGGTCATTGTTAAAGGCTGCAAATGCAGTACAGATGTACCTACCTTTAATCACACCCAACATGGAAAGTTGTGGCTTTTCTGAAATGATAACGAGTAATGACTTTATGAAAAAATTACTTTAAATAGGAAGTAATTTAATTTTAAAATTTATTCAAATTATAAATATTAATTCTAATTCCTATTTGGAAATTTCTTCTAGGTGATGTTTAGCCTCATTATGGGGAGAAATGTGATTTTTTTGTTAAAACAATATTTTAAATAAAATTTATCTAATATTATATAGCATTACTTTTTCAAGACATTTGAGTAGGGCAGATATATAGCTAAATTTTCCCCTGATGTGAAAAATATGATGTATGAAGTTAATTTTTTATTAACAAGGTTAATTCCAAAATATATGCTCAGTATATAGTACTCAGTATACAGTTTTATGGGGATTCAAGGAGTGACAATTAGCACTGTAGATGTTTAGATATGAAGCTAAACTCACATTTTTGTAAACTTTAATGTAATTATAATGGTTTTAGCTTTCATGAAACTTAATGTGCATTTGCCTAAACAAGAAGAAAAAGAAACCTTATTTAAAATTGAGAAAACCATTTTCTTAAATTTGAATTATTGGAGTAAATGCAAGATAATCCTTTCCATGTTAAAAATAGGGAAATACTTGTAAGTGTTTAAAATTGACACTGCTGCCATTCTTAAATCTGAGTGACCAGGAACCATCTAAAAATTGGTTTGTATTTGCTTTTGGTTTCTAATCTGTTGATTGATCCAAGCCATTTTGAAAAGAGATGGCAATGTTTTATCCCTTCTTTAAAGAAGATTCCAGTAATTTAAACTGAAAAATGACACTATGTTTGAGCTACTGGTGGCTTAAGTTCTTGAACAATAACAAAGACAGCTAATAATTCCTTTGCTCTAATGCATGGGAAACAAATCAAATGTGAATATAAGCATTGTTAAATGCTAATGATTTTTCAAAATGTTTTAACCTTTGAAATGACAGTAACTTTCTCCATTATATATGACAGAAGTGGCAGAAATAAAAATGAATCAATTAATCTATTTGCAGATTGAAAATGAATATGACTGATTGCAAGACTCATAAAAATTGGATATTAATTCTTCTTGAGGAATACAAGTGAGGGTACTATCCTGGGTGATATTTATCCCCGCATGGAAGAGTGGATTGAAAAAAAAATTTATTACTATGACATTTTAAGCCACATTACATTTATATAGTATTTTCATACTATTACCAGTTCAAAATCTTTGATAGTGGGATATCCAGATAAAATCCTCACTGAAGTTTTGGATTACACCTAGTTGAGTGTAAGTGATCTTGTAGCTTACAAAGCTTAGGAAGAAACTCTGACCCCTGTATATTTTTTAAAAGAATCCATATTGTTTATTTAATCCCAAGTATTTTTTAATTGCTATCATGCTATTTTCCCCAGTCCTGGCTGGTGTTCTTTTCGGGGATGCTACATTGACCCATTCTTTTAAACAACATATATAATCTAGCAAGGCACATGTCAACAAGGCTTCAGGATAAAGCCAGGCCTGGAAAATATTTTTCAAGCAATCCTGTCTCCATCCTTTCAGTCTGAGGTGGAACTGTCGAGAGTGTGATGGGAAAATTGTATTGAGTGACATGTTGGGTCCTATAAGGGTCCTCCTACTCTGAGATTCTATGAATGGAATGGGTGGGGAGAATTAGTACAGTCTTCAGGCAGCATCTATAGCTGCTAAAGCCTCTGATGACCTCCTTCTATGAGCTTCCTAATGTTACAGTCCGGCCTCTGCCTGCCTTGGGGGCAGCTGGGACCTGGCCTTGTTAGTGATAGCTGCAAAGGGCTGTGAGGCTCAACTGATCATCACTGGGTGAGGAAGTGTCAGGATCACTGTAGATCTGAGTCAGGGCTAAACTCAGGATTTCTTTCTTTTCTTTGTAAAAACGTAGTTCTTGTCCTGCTTTCCTGGCTTCCTCCAACTCCCTCAGGGCCATTCGTAGCTCTTGGGAGAGAATTCCTGGTGACTCCCGCTCCTTCATGATCCAGTCCAGGGCCATGTGGCTGCGCATCTTTTCATCTAGGGAATACTGGGAATAGTAGGAGATGACTTCCTGGGAGCCAAGAAACAAAGTCCAGAGTGTCAGTAAAGAGCAACAAAGGTACCTGGGCTCATGGCCTTCTGACGCCTCCTTTCCTGTGCCTCCACTACTCCCAACACACCCCCAGGGGTTCTACCAATAACCAAACCTCTCTGATGTTCACAAACTGAAGCCAAATCTCAGGACATACCTTTAAAGGAAATAGAGGGCTAAGCTGGTACACAAAGTAGGGTCACTCCAGGTTGAATCAAAACACTACCACCGGGAATGACCCAATAATGTTCACAGAACAGAGCTCTGACCTTGCTAGAAAATATGTCTTCCTTTGAAAATGCATTCCTATAACAATTGGTATGAACATTATCTCATTCACTGAACTCTTCTGCTCAGCATTATCTCCTTTGGCAAGATAAAAAGGGAAACAATTATACGGAAGGATTCGGACAGAACTGGGTTTGGTCACACCCATTGCAGAAAGCAGGGAGCTTTGAATCAGGACAAGACTTAGACACCAGGAGAATCAACTTCCTAACTGCTATGTTGTTAGCATAAGGAAGATGACAGACTGAATGGCTCACAGAAACTATGGGAAGAACTTTAAAAATGTATTATGGAATATAGGTATTATCATCATTGATATCATAATGGTACCTTCATGTAGGTTATCTCTCACTTTCTCCAAATAATTAAAAATTTGTCACTATCTGTCAATTCTCATGTTTAAAATTTGCCAATACATTGTAACATCATGTATAAGTTTGATGGATGCACTTTAAGAAGATCTTGTGGAGTGGATGCATTGTTTACTTTTATTTTCAAGAACATATGGTATTTATTTATGACCTTAACAAATTAAAAACAATCATGGAAAAGTGTTTATAACTAACCCGGCATATTTCAAAGGCTTTTTATTAAATCAAAGGAAAAGAAAAAAACAGCCAAAGCCATTGTCAGCTACTCATTTCTTTTCCATCTTTGACATTTTGAAAGCCAGGCTTTCTAAGCAAAGAACAACTAAAAACTCCTGGGGCTGCAGTGCATGGAAAACTCCTACATCCACCCTCATATTGCTGACTAGTAAAGGCTCTGTTTCTCATACAAATTCCTGTTAGCAAACTCTCAAAACAAACTACCATCTTCGAAGTCTAATGGGGTAAAGGAAGAATAAATCTTGAGGGACAGTAGATGAGAACCGTTAAGTGCATGGGAGAGGGGGTTGTCTTTGCTACTAAAAAAAGGGAGAAGGGTGCTTTTTATAGGTAGCAAAGAAATAGTGAGACCCTGTCTCTGAAAAATAAAGAAGAAACTTCCAAACCAAAAAACGGGAGCGACTGAAATACCAGGTTGTCCACCTTTACAATCATTTCTGTTGTCCCTTAAGGACATTTGGTGGGGATGAGAAAAATCCTCCTGCTACACAACCGACTCTACCTGTTCTCAGTGAGGAGGTTCAGAAGCAGTGCAGACTCACATTTCTTTCTGCCTTGAAGAGTGGGAGAGGGCACACATTCAGCAGGCAGGACAGGTGCATAGAGTAGATTCAGTATTTGACTTAGAAACTAAGTCTGTCTTAATGATCCCTTCATTCTGGCATTCAGTACAGGTATTTAAATCAGGCCTATGCCTAGCCAACAATCTTCTGAGTGTGCATTTTGGGTCAGTCCCTGATGCAACTGGACTGATACATATCCTGGAAGATGACAAGCCATCTGCTCAGTCCATACAATGCAAACCTGTTTTTACTGGAAAATCTCACCTGTCGGGAACACTTTGTTTCACGAAGGGCTTTTAGGCTTCCATTCCAGTGCAATAGTTGGAAAATGGTCATAAGCTCCTATAAAACCCAAATACCTGTCATTAGTCTCAAAGCAGAAATGTGAAGGAAAGTGCCTCAGTGATTGCTGAGCAGGGCATAACTCTGATCCCCAACTATATTTGGGAAATAGAATATACAGTACTGTCAGAACACTTTGAGACTTTTCAAATACCACAGTCCTAGGCTTTCGGAGCATTTTTCCTTCCCTACCTTGCTATTTGGCACAAATTATTAAATAATTGACAAATACCTTTCAACATTAAAAATACATATGCTCTAACAATTATACACCGAAGAAATTATGTAAATATACCAGCACATCTTATAATAATGTACAGGCAAGGCTATTCATTGCATCACTTTTTAAAATTGCCCAAGACTGGGAATATTTTAAATGTTCATTTTTAAAGGAATGGTTAAATAAAATATCATCCTAAAGTGTAGCAGCATACGGCACCCCCAAATACGCCACTTGGGTATATTGATTATTTTGAGCTGTAAATACTTTAAAAACTGCAAAGAGGCTTTCTCTGAACTCCCCTTATCTGCCTAAAGATAGATCCTCCAAAAGGAACACAATTGTCATAAATCCCCTCCCCAGGAGTTGCATCAACCAGGGAAGATTGACTCTTATCACAGAAGTAGAAACTAAAGTCCATTCCACACCCAGACAAACTTTGTCACAAAGTATCATAGCTCCCATCTATTCTTCTGAGGGCCCATTCATCTTTCTTAAAGATTATTTAAGGCCTGAGAGGCCTATATCCCCTCTCCCCTTTCCCCATTAAGATGGTATTCAATCCTGAATTCTAAGCCACCTTGTGGAGGTACTCATTTTTCCCTGGGTACCTCTCACATAAACATGAAGTGTACTTCTGTTTTTCTCTTCTTCATCTGTCTTTTATTACAGGGGCCTCAGCTAAGAACTCAGAAGGGCAGAAGGAAAATGATTCTTCCTCCCTACAACACATTCATCCTACCAGATATGCTGCAATCACAAAGCATGAGAAGGCTCTCTAGTTCTAATATAAAGAGTCTCTATGAGGTGTTGTTAAGTTAAAAGCAAAGTGTCCAACATGTACACTGTGTGCTACTATTTGATTAAAAAGAATAGGAGATGCCTATAAATATTTGCTTATAAACGCCTAGAAGAGTTCTGGCAAGATACAAAAGAATCTGGTAACATGAGTTGCCTCTGGGGAGAAAAAAGGAGGGAGACCTTTCTCTGACATTCTTTGCACCTTTTGAATCATGCGACAATATTACGTATTAAGGAAAACAATTTAAATATATGGGACAAACATATAATGGACAAACTACAGAAATTGTAAAAAACCCCTAAGTTTATAAATTCAGTCAAGAAAATGCCTTAAAATATGGACAATAAGGTTGAACTGACATTAAAACTCATCCATAGTTTTCACATTCAATGGCTAGGGCTGAGCACAGCATTAAGCCTTTCTATCAGCATCATCCTTTCCCTGCCATGATACCCAGGGCAAGCTAATGTGTATTCAACATACTGAAGATTTTATTTTCCTAATCGTATTAGGATTCACAGTCTTCCATTGAAGTTACCTGCATTTTTTTTTTCTTTTTTGACCAGAGAAACAACTATTGTGGATTAGTAGTACAAACCACAACTACATAATTGTTAGAAAATAACAATACAATTAAGGAACTTCCTGGTCATGAAGCTAGTTATGGAAACTTAACATTTAGACAGATGTCTTATGCCCATTCAAAAAAAGTGGACTTCTATTGCCTTTACGTCTGCTTGCTCTGGAAAACGCTTTCACTGTGAAAATCAGGAGACACAAAGTCACTCTGAGATTCCAGTTATCTTAAAATTATGAGGTAAAATTTAAAGTGATAAGATCATCAGAAAAAATAGCACTATTCTCACGTCTAAAACTGCCATTAGAATGTAATGCTTTTCTTCTTTTCAGTTTGGGATTTTGTGTATGTACTACTGCACAGTAAGCACCCCAAGAACCCACAGAGACCTTAGTAAAAGCAAAACCATGTGTTTCCATTAATTAAAATATGACATGGACACCAGCTGAGCTACGCCTCCTGCCCCAAACACTGACCCCACCGTCTGCCCAGGGTCCTAGGTCCAGTGTCTGGGTAACCCACCCCTCTTATGCTAATTTGGAAAAGTGAGAGTGGTTTGTTCCATAACCAAATCTTGCCTAATCTGGATCTCGCCACTATGCTTCTTATCAAAGTAACCCCACTGGGGCTTCCCTGGTGGCGCAGTGGTTGAGAGTCCGCCTGCCGATGCAGGGTAAACGGGATCGTGCCCCGGTCCAGGAGGATCCCACGTGCCGCGGAGCAGCTGGGCCCGTGAGCCATGGCCGCTGAGCCTGCGCGTTCAGAGCCTGTGCTCCGCCACGCGAGAGGCCGCAGCAGTGAGAGGCCCGCGTACCGCCAAAAAAAAAAAAAAAAAAAAAGTAACCCCAGTAACTGAGGAAGATAAATTTGTGCTGCCCTTCTTACCGGCCCCTCAAGCCTACTCAGTGAATGCTTTGCAGCCATAAAAATGAATAGGAATGCGCTTTTGGTTCTGATATGGAATAGTCTCTACCGTGTTACAGGAGGGACAATATTTACAAATAAGACATTTTGTCTTATGTTTTATCTTAAGACTCCACTTAAATTTTGTATTCTATTGTTTGCGCATTTTTTTAAAAGAAGAAAATAAACACGACTCCACTCCTTTCCCCACCCTGCAATCTTCATGTAAAGCTGACAACCCAGAAAGATATACTGAGTTTATTCTGTGGCTTCCAATAGCCCTCTTGGCATTGTCCTTGCATCCTTGTGGCCCAGTCTGAGAAACAACCTATTGCCAACAGAGCTCTTAATTCCATCCTCTGACGACTGTTGCCTTAGTAATATATTTTTCTCCCAATGTCCTCTCAGCTCTTATTCTTATGTGTGCACTAAGCCCCCCATCCAGATAAATTTCTTTCATGCCACTCAGCAGTTCTCCTAAGACTTCAGAACCCACAATTCTGTGAACAGAACCAGAAATCTTTCCCATGTGCCTTGGCAACCTACATCTCTCAAAAACTTCCCCCAGAGACCTGAACTGTTTCTGCCTGCAAGAAGAGAATCATCCTCCTCCTTATTCCCCAAATTCCTATTCTACCACCAAGCAGTTTTTCCCTCTGCAGTAATACAACTGCCTCTTCTTCATTGTTGCTCTTGTTCCTAAAATCCCCCAGGAAAGATAACCTTCTGTCTGCCTTCTTACCTTATGTCCTGATCTAGTTCTTGCTCTCCTCTCTGGAGATAATGACTCTCACCATCATCATATAAAGTATATTGAAATATTTCCACATTCTTCCTGTCCCACCTCTTTATTTCCCCTCATAAGACCAAGTTCACTATCTTGAGATCTTCCTGAAGCTGTATGAGTCCTGGGCTCAACCCCAGGAAATCCTTGCATGCCTCACATTGATTCCATTGGAAATCCTTGCATTATGGCAGAGCGGCAAGGAGAGGGTAGCCAGGGACTTCTGTGAGGATTCGTTTCATCGTGTCACCATGACTCTTCACTGTCTGGTCTTCACAGCCTCATTTTCTACCTGTAGAAGCCCTATCACTTTGAAGGAAGTCTGTTTGGTGATCTACCTGTCCTGCTCCTTCCTCACTGAAGTCTGTACTGTGTTTGTTACGTGGGCTGATCTAGAAGCCTGGGTCAACTGGGTGGGCTGACATAAACAAGAAGCTGGCCTAGAGGTAGGGCTGGGACTAGGGTGAGGTGAGTCAAGCAAGATTTAAGGTACATCGTACAAGTTCAGGGTCTTTTATTTAAAATTCTGTCTTTATTTAAAATTTGGATGTTTTGTTTGTTATGAAGTTTTGCACATTTATTTTGAGTTTTTAAAATACTGCATTATAATATTAGTTGCCTTGATTACTGAATTTTTTGACGCTCCTTTAAATTTTGTACCCGAGTTCAATGCCTAACTCTTCTTACCCTAGTCTGGGCCCTTCTGGGGATTTGTCTCAGGGACAAGGCTGGCTTCACGAGCTTGTGATCTGTGCAGTCACAGAGGCTCTGAGCTTGGTTTAGTGCGCCGTACTCTTGAAATTCTTAGTAATTTTTGAATAAAAGGCCCTGAACTTTCATTCTGCACTGGCCCCATAAATTATGTAGCCAGTCCCCTTCAGCAAAGTAAATTTAAAATCGAATGGTGAATCAAGCCCTGTGTTTTCTTTCTCTCCAAGGAAATTGCAGTTGTAGCTTTCATTCTACAGCTTTTCTGGTTCATTTTGTCATTCATTGAATTTAAACCAACAACAACTGGGCTCTGTCCTCACAGTGCTTCCTAGTGTTGCCTCCTATGAGAAACAATGTTTGGCCTCCCAGCTACTCCCCGGGGAGAAAATGTACACTGCTTCTCTCTGGAACTCTGTCTGGGAGACTGGCTTGGTTCTGTGATTCATCAGAAATAAGAAAAACAAACAGTGTAAATGGAGAACTTGAAAAACAGGTGGGCACAATCTCCCCACCCAAGAGAATAGATTTAAGAGGAAATTTGTTTATGGGATGAGGTTTTAAAAGGCGAGCTGGAGAATTTAGCAAAGATGTAAATAAACAACTCGTCTTTGGACTGCATTAGGCTTCAGAATAAATATATTAACCAGCTTCAGTCAAAGTCTGCCTTGAATCTGACCTTGACAAGACCCAGTGGCCATCCCACCCCCCAAACATCAGGCAGTTTTCTCTATGGGGAGGGGCAAGGCTACCTTAAACAGGCATCCCAGCCTCCCTCCCACGAAGTGAAGGTAAGCAGAAGCATATATCATGTTTCCTCTGAGCTCTGCCTCCTTGATGGCCCCCCTGAAAGCCTGCAGGCAGTCAGGAGACACCAGTCTTGTTTTTATACGGTATAGTCATCCATAGCTAGATACAAACACACATCTATTACCCACCAGGGGTACTGAATCGCTGTGTTGACTGCAAACAGCCCAGGTCTGTGGTCAATTCCCATTATGTGCAGAAACAAGCTGATGCATTTAACCCAGGCCACCAAGGAATGTGTAGGAACCCAGCAGGCAACCTGGAGCTGGCGGAAGGAAGAGGGATGTGCTTCATGGCCCTCCTCCTGGGTTGCCAGAATCCCTACTGGGAGGAGGGAGTTCGGATTTTTCCTGCCTTCACATCTTCCGCTTCCTTTGTCCCTCATCCAGCACCCAGCCTCCATTTTGAGAATTTATGAAGCATTTCCACAGTATGATTCAAATTATTATTTCATGTATTTAAATACCTTACTACACAGACCACACAGAAAACATGCAGCCCGTAGCAAGGCAATTAAAGTATTACTAAAAGATGGTTGAGTACAGCCTTTCATAGTACTTGGACAGAATTTTAAGAATTTTTTAAAAGAAAATCTTGCCTTCCCTATATTTGGCAGACTAACCCACTGTGTTAAAAAATCATTCTTGATTTTTCTGAAAATAGCTACTAAATCCTATACAAGCTATTATGTACTGGGCCAGGCAACATTCATTGTATAATAAAAGAAGTACAATATTCTTCTGTCAGGGTTGAGGGGGGAGGAATTAACATAAATGAGATTCTTCCTTGGGGAATCACCATGCTAAATGTTTTATAAATGTCATATTATATACGCCCCACAAAAAGCCTACACAATGGGTATCATGATGCTTATTTTGTAGATGGGAAAACTGAGTCTCAGAACGGTTAAGCTCACAGGTGGCAAGTGGTAGCACAGGCTTTACATGTAGGTCTGTATGGTTTTTTAAAGTTTGTGTCCCTTCTCCTGTGTCATGCTCTTTCCTTTTATTTTTTTTTCTCTGTTTGACTTTAGATTGTTATGGAAGATTAAAAAAAAAACAAAAACAAAAAAAAACCCTTGACAGGTCCACTCTTTTATTCTATAGCAAGGGCCCTGAAACATTTAATGCAGGGGAGCTACCTTGTCCTCATGTAAAGCCTTTAGGTTAAATAAAGTTGTCAAGGGAATCCATCTGGTAGCCTCTGGCATTTCAAATGAAGCAGTCCTTCTTCAGAAATATATATAATAACAGTTCTCAGCTTTCACTGAGCATTAACCATATGCCAGGAACTGTTCTGGACTTTCTATGTGGTCCCATTTAGTCTTCACAATAGCACAGTGAGGTAGCACCACTACTATTATTGCTACTATTATTCTTCCTGATTTACGTACAAACGAGGAAACAGATTTAGAGATGAGCAGCTGAGCCCACTCCCAAGCCTGGGCTCAGAACCACTGAGCTGCTGCATGCCCCTGTCTACACCAGAAGGTGAGCTTCAGACAAACAACATCAAAGGTCAGGGAGGCCACAACCGCTTAAGGAGAAACCTGGATGACTGAGCTCTTCCTAGGGCAGGGTGAAGAAAGAGTATTTTGTGTCAATCAAATGAGAGAGTGATGAGGAAAATTACTGGTTTTTAAAAATGGGCAGGTGGGACATATCCACCTGAGAAGTGGCTATGCCATTGTAGTCAGGAAAAGAGTTTGAAAGGTACCAAAGATGGTATTTGGAAGGTGGTGGCTTCAGGACTCAGCTGTAACACCACTGTAAATTATACCATGATGAACATTTGTGTCCATAAAACTTTATATTCTGACTGCTTCTTGGAATCTAACCTAAAAAAATAGAAATCTTGGCGGGTAAAGTCTCCTCATTATAACATTGCATATTGATTCCTACTGGCATTGATGTATATGGATGGTCAACTGTATTCGTGTTTAATTTTTTAGAGAGTGCACTTTTCATTCTCAATAACTTCTGAAGTTTTGTCTGCCCAGCCCAATATAGGATAATAGGAGTGTGAATTCAGAAATCAGACTGCCTGGGTCTGAACCCTGGCTGTGCCATTTGCTAAGCTGTATGACACACTTCCTTCAATGAAGACATGGCGATAAGAAATACTCACATGTTTATTGTGAGGGTTAAATTACGGTAAGATTTGTTAAATGCTTAGCACAATGCCAAAGCAAGCATCCAATGAGCGTTAGCTATTATTATTCTTATTGCTATTAGTATCATTATTTAATTTGCAAATAACAGGTAATATAGTTCCTCAGCTCTATTATTGCTTGTCAGCAGTGGAATGAAAAGGGTTACAGGTTGCTAAATGTTTTGATTTAGTTAACAATAGGAGATGGCAGTCTTGTTTAACAGAAATACCATAACTGAGGGGAAAATTGTTTAATATACATTGCAGGCACCTTCATCCATGACTTCTGAAAATTAAGAACCAAATGGTCACAACCAACACTTCAAACTGTTTGATTTGGTTTAAGGGGGAGCTTTATACTGAAAAGCTGGTAAAATGTTAATAGGGTCATAAGACTATAATGTTCCCCGCCTGTTTCTTAGCTTAAGTCTTTTACTTTCCTTTAAGAAAGCAAAGATTGTGCCTGTTTGCTTTTTTGTTTTAGCCTCCTGAGGTGCGGCTAAAAGGGAGCACAGTGCTGGATTCTAGCAGGGTTCAATTAAAATGACCAAAACAAAAACAGAGTAGATTATTGGGACGGGGGCTGTTAGTGATGAGTGGCATTCCCCCAGGCTTCTGGGGGTTGTGTAGCAAAACAAATATGTGGAAGGAAGCAGGTACCTGAAATTCCAGCATGGTCTTCCCCATGTTTGACTCCAGCATGTAGTGGTAGGCTCCAATGCTGGTGCTGGGGTCGTCCGCGTCATCCAAAGTGCCCTTGGGAAGTAAGCAGAAAAGGAAAATATCATGGGTTTTTCCTCCTCTTCTTTGGGTGGTCATGAATTAATTCTGTGGCCTCACAGTGAGCCTTCTATTGTCCTAATCCTTCAGGGGTGCATCCTACAACACTACAACCATCTCCAGTTGATTTGGGATAAAATCCTTACACTCACCATCACTCATAGTTAAGAGGATTTTGTAATCAACTTGAATCTAGCTTTTGATTAGAATGTTAACTGATTATATACTCAAAAAGAATAATTATCCCAAAGCAGAAATTCCTGTATCTCTCCACAGAGTTTTTGTTTGTGGTGGCATTAATGTTTGAGCAGTTGTTCTCCAAGGCTGCTTTCATCCATTATCGAAATCTTGAAATGCTGACTTGCTCTGTAAGATTCCAGTGATCACCAAGCAAATTATGTAACTAACAGGGAAAAAATCTCCAGTTGTATGGACCATTCATATTTTACCACCATGATCCTTTTTTTTTTTTTTTTTTGTGGTACGCGGGCCTCTCACTGCCGTGGCCCCTCCCCTTGCGGAGCACAGACGCGCAGGCCCAGCGGCCATGGCCCACAGGCCCAGTCGCTCCGCGGCATGTGGGATCCTCCCGGACTGGGGCACAAACCCGTGTCCCCTGCATCAGCAGGCAGACTCCCAACCACTGCGCCACCAGAGAAGCCCACCCCCATGATTCTTAATGGGAGCTTTTCATAATATGCTGGTGTTCGGCCTGGAGACATGGATTTTGGTTTATAGTTTTTCACTTTTGGACCACTTAATCTTTAGGAAACAAGGTGGGTGAGTGATGGGAAGAAATGAAATTCCCCTTCAATTTGGTTAGGGGGAGTGGCATTAAAGAAGCTGACATGAACTCAGGAATGGCATTGGGGCCTGCGCTTCAATATCCCTTGGCCTTGGATTCCTGGGAAGGTGGGCAACGGCTTTGTGAGACTGAACAAACAACTGCCCGCATCAGATAGCAGCAAATTTATAGCTTTTGAATGCAATAACATTAACACACTACTGCTGAAATATTTATGTTGGCTTTTTAAATATCCCAGAGGAAATCCATCCAGAAGCCTGCAAACCATATATATTCTCCTTCCTTAGAAATTTCCATGAAAAAATGATAAATTACATTTACACTGAGGGCACCTCCCTGCTCCTGAGTAAATTCCACACATATAAATCAGGCATCATTTTCCTAACTTCTCTTCCTCAAAGGCACTTGAAATTTACAGGGCAGGAAAATAAAGGCTTCCTTTCATCCTCAGAGCAGATACAGACCAGAGCTCCCTGAGGTCTCCCTGCCAGGACAACCACTCTCAGTCCCCGCCTCTCCCCTTATCTCTCTTCTGCATGATAAGAGCATTTATGAGGGGGAAAAGCAGCAAAAAGGTCACAGCTAGTGTGATAACGTCACCTTCATTATCAGTAGCTTCTCCAGAATGACAGAACCTTTATAGTCAGATTAAGGGAATCAGAGAATGAAAATCTCAGATGGCGTTGATCCATGCTAAAGGCGAAGCTAGGAGGTGGCTAATCCCTTTGGTAATGCCAAGTTTCTGCACTTGAAGGACACAAAGGGCGACACCTGCCCCAGTTGAGACCCAAGGTTTCCTCCATGGTTAAAATGGTTTATAATTTGGAGGTACGAGGATCAAAAGCACCAAAAATTCATGGGGCAAATCATCTACTGTACTCCTAGACTGCCGAGAAAATGTCCTATCTAAATTTCTAAGACAGAGTTTTTGGCTCTCAAAGCACTTTGTATTTAATTACATCCATTACAGAGATTTCCAAAGCTCTCTGAAAAAAGTAGTTGATATTAAGCGTGATAATTCTAACAGCTAACAAATATTGGGCATATGGCTTTTCCCATATCGAAGCAGTCTGTTTCCTTAAAAACATAGATTGAAGGACCTCACACTGGCTGGGAAATTGGCACTTTTAATAAGCACTTCAGATAATTTTTATGATTCGTCAAGTTTGGGAAAAATTGAGCTTCTTTATCTCTAGGTTAAAGCAGTATTCAATGGCATGCGTTCTCAGGCCCTAAAAGAATCTATGCTCCTAAAACAGCAAACATTCAAATAAACAAATCAAGGTGGATAATTTGATCCACCTTGATTTAAAGCTTGATTAATTGTGATTAATCCAGGGAGGCTAAAGAATATTACTGAGACATGGAATAGGGAGCCACCTCCAATTTCATGATTTCCAGTCCAAGTGTTCTTTCTGCTGAAAATTAATGATTTAATGGGTTAAAAATAAAACCTGCACAATTCTTTTTTTTTTTTTAATTAATTTATTTTTGGCTGCGTTGGGTCTTCGTTGCTGCACGTGGGCTTTTTCTAGTTGCGGCGAGTGGCGGGCTACTCTTCATTGCAGTGCGCAGGCTTCTCATTGCGGTGGCTTCTCTTGTTGCAGAGCACGGGCTCTAGGCACAGGGGCTTCAGTAGTTGTGGCACGTGGGCTCAGTAGTTGTGGTGCGCGGGCTCAGTAGTTGTGGTGCACAGGCTTAGTTGCTCTGTGGCATGTGGGATCTTCCCAGGCCAGGGATTGAGCCCGTGTCCTCTGCATTGGCAGGTGGATTTGGCAGGTGGATTCTTAACCACTGTGCCACCAGGGAAGCCCAAAACCTGCACAATTCTTTTTTTTTTTTTTTTTACATCTTTATTGGAGTATAATTGCTTTACAGTGGTGTGTTAGTTTCTGCTTTATAACAAAGTGAATCAGTTATACATATACATATGTTCCCATATCTCTTCCTTCTTGCGTCTCCCTCCCTCCCACCCTCCATATCCCACCCCTCTAGGTGGTCACAAAGCACCGAGCTGATCTCCCTGTGCTATGCAGCTGCTTCCCACTAGCTATCTATTTTACGTTTGGTAGTGTATATATGTCCATGCCACTCTCTCACTTTGTCACAGCTTACCCTTCCCCCTCCCCATATCCTCAAGTCCATTCTCTAGTAGGTCTGTGTCTTTATTCCCATCTTACCCCTAGGTTCTTCATGACCTTTTTTTTTTCTTAAATTCCATATATACGTGTTAGCATACAGTATTTGTCTTTCTCTTTCTGACTTACTTCACTCTGTATGACAGACTCTAGGTCCATCCACCTCATTACAAATAGCTCAATTTCGTTTCTTTTTATGGCTGAGTAATATTCCATTGTATATATGTGCCACATCTTCTTTATCCATTCATCCGATGATGGACACTTAGGTTGTTTCCATCTCTGGGCTATTGTAAATAGAGCTGCAATGAACATTTTGGTACATGACTCTTTTTGAATTATGGTTTTCTCAGGGTATATGCCCAGTAGTGGGATTGCTGGGTCATATGGTAGTTCTATTTGTAGTTTTTTAAGGAACCTCCATACTGTTCTCCATAGTAGCTGTACCAATTCACATTCCCACCAGCAGTACCTGCACAATTCTTAAAGAACTCATTCACATTAGCATCTCCCAAGATTCAAATGGCTCCGTACTCTCAATATAGCCAGCTTTTCCCTTCCCTGGTGGGTACTCACACTAGTGGAGGCAACTGCTTCCTGCACACTCTCCATAATGAATTCCTTGGTGATCCTGCGAGAGGGCAGCTCATTGAAGAGGGAGTTGATTAGGGCCACTTTAGCTGCATCGCGTCTGGCCTCAGCTCTACTTAAGCAGCACTTAAGAAGGGAAGGAGAAAAGGAGTCATTAAAGAATTCAGCATCTCACCATTTCGCCCCATCTCAATGGGTCTCTGGACATTTCTATTTATACATTTACTGTCTGCAGCTATTCCTTCATACCCATGGCTAATCCCCTGAAGATCATGCACATTTTCTTTCAGCCCTAGAGCCCAGGCAAATGTCTTGGTTAGTCTTCAAATGTGTTTGTCTTATTTCACAGTCGTTGAATGTCTACTATGTACCAGATGCTTTCACACTCTGTTAATAAATAATAACAAAAAAAATAATGGCTACTATTCTGTGCTAGGTGATTACATTCATTATCAGGGCCTTCCTCAAATCCTTATTTCAGAGAGAAAAAAAGTAAGGAAGGAAGGAAAATGGGAGACACTTTTAACACAATAATTAAAAACACAGGTTCTGGAGTCAGACTCCTTGGGTTCAGATCCCAACTCTGGATTGCCTCCTCTGTAAATGGTAATAATAGTAGTCCCTGTGTTACAGGGTTGAAGATAGGCTCAATTAGTTAATATAGAGAAAGAAGTGAGAATACCCAGCACACGGCCACACTCTATGAGAACATCTCAGGCTTATACTTTTTAACCTTCAGGTTAGGACAAAGGGGCTGCTGTCAAAATCTACTGTTTTTGCTTTTCCAGCATTTATTCCTTACCCTCCTTCTAATAATAGTCCCCTGATTTTCTTGAGGACCACCTTTTCTACCTTGCTCTCAATCCACACAGTTTGGGTGGGACAGGAAGTTTGGCTTTCCTGAAGTTAGGGGCCATAGGCAGCCTATGATTAGTTACTCACACAAAAAAATTCATTTTTCCCCAATTTAATACTGCTCTCCATCCTCTTAGCCTGGCCTTCCTGTGGCTCACACAGGTCTGCTCAATTTAACCCGATTCTTTTCTGTCCTCTCTGTCTCTTTTCTTACCAACTCCTCTTATTCAAGTCTGGTTTGGTGTGGACCCTGGGTCCAGATAGAGGGTGAAGCCCTATGAGAACTGCACTGTCCCTGGAGATCACACATGTTGGAGGACCCCAGGATGTGATGGCTCTCTCCTACAGGCTCCTAGGAACTGTCTAATGTCCTAGATCTTACTCCAGGACTCCTAGTGGGAAACAAGCCCCAGGAAGAGAAGCCCAGGCCTGGGTCCTGATCAACAGGATGGCCAGACACCCTTGCCTCTGCCATTCAGTGACTGTGAGACCTGGGCTGCTTGTTCTTTGGAGCTTATTTCCTCACTGGGCAAATGGGAAGGCTAGGTTCTCTGGTCTCCAAGGTGGCCACTGCCTAGAATGCAAGATTCTCAGAATCAGTAGTGCTTGGTTACTGACATCAAAGAAGAGGGAAAGTACCAAAGACCCCACTTCATTTTGCAGTTTTGGGCCTCAAGGGCTTCATAGCACCACTGGGAAAAAGCCAAACCCTTCCAGTTTGCTTTTAGCACATTCCTGCCTCTACCTCACCTGCCCCATGCTGACCATCCCTGCACTGATCCAAGAACACTCCAAACTCATGTGCTCATGTCCTCCAGAGGCCGCCTCTCTTCTCCATCTCCACAGACCCAGTATGAGTCCCCTGAGGTCAGGCCCTGGCCCCCTCTGATATGCCCCCGTGACCTCCCTAGAACAGTTGTGACTATTAGTGCAATGATCCTGTATGTGACTATGGATTATCTCTTCTTGCCCTTCCCCCAACCTCCAGGCCTGGCAAGTGCCCCTTATATACTTCTTGAGCATCCTCCAGAGTGCTTACTCCCAGGGTCAGTTCTTGGAATGCTCATGTATGGTTAGTACGTGGGCAAAGTAATGACAAGACTTCTGAAATGGTAGGAACACAACACCAAGGAGGAAGGAAAAAACATGTGTCAGGAGCCTAACAGAACAATTAAAGGCAGCTATTTTAACTTAAGCAACACAAAGAAATTTCCAATATTTCCTTTAAATGAAGAATGGAGCTAAATTTCTAAATATGTATGTGAAAGGTGGTTTGGGCTTTTTCTCCTTAGTGTTTAATGACAAGCTAGAAGGCTTTGGGGTAGCTTCAGGCAGCAGCGCCCTTCAAGACCTTTCTCAAGGTTTAGGCCACCTGCATTAAACCAGGGTTGGGGGGATCAGAGGAGTTAGGCAGATAGATTGTCTTTGCATTATGGACTTGGCTGGGAATTTACAGGACATTGAGTTCTGAGTCAGCAGTCTAACTGAAGCTTGGGTGCCACCTCTTCCAGGAAGCCTTCCCTGACCAGTCCCAACTGCAGGCTGGAAGGACCAGCATCCATAAGAGGCACACACCACACTATTGTGTAATTGTCTACTAGTGCTCTGCCCATTGACCCCAGACTGTGAGCAACTTAAGGGCAGAGTCTGTGACTTAATCATCTCTGCATCTTTGCACCTGCAACATAGTTTGTTGAATGAATAATTGAATGCAGCCTAGGAAATTCAAACACTAATGCGCCTGACAAAATATTCAAGAAATCCTCTTAAAGAAGAGAATTCAAGATATATACTTATTACTTTAAAAAGTCCCATTTCAATATACACTTTATAGTATTCATAACCCAGTAACATAAAAATATACTAATATGTGAATTTCAGAGGGAAAATTGGCCATCAAGTTCAGACACTCTGAGAGTACTATTTTTGCCTGAGTGTAGGATATGTTTATTATTCTTTGGAAAATCAGTTCCCTGTTAAAAAGCAAACAAAGTTTTTGCAAATATTACCTGACATCTGTAAAAGCAGCTCATTTTAACAGGAATTTGCTGTATGTAATCTATAATAATGCCATTGGGGTTTTAGAATTTAGAGAATTAGATTCAGATCTGGGCACTCTTAAGAAACTTTATATAACTTTCTATCTAAATAATAGCAATTTAAACCATCTTTCATAGAGAGAGACCTAGTAAACACTACTTAGATAAAAGAAGCTATCTATTTTAAATAAGACCAGCTAAGTACTAGATCAAAGGCGCCACATACATTTACAACCAAATGGCACTGCTTCTGAGATCAAAGTGCTGCAGGGCTGAGAGAACAGAAAGAGCCTCTACCCAGAAAGCATGGAAGAGGACTATGAGACTTAACCAATTTCGAGATTTTTAAAGCAGACACATGTCTTTACTTATTTTATTGTTTCAATGTACAGGATCTTTGGTTAAAATGGGGAAGAAAGTGTACCAATTAATAAGTACATAAAATAAAATAAATTCTGAGCCATCAAAGGCTTTTCTTGCTATTGTCTTTTGCATTTCTGAAAGACAAGTACTTCAAAATGTCTATAATGTTAACCAGCCGCTTTCTTTTAAATTTTGGAGCTACAGATCCAAGCCAGTAAAGCTGTATATTTTTCTTTAGGGATCTTTTAATGGGAACTCTCGAACCATAAGGACCTGTGCTTGGACAAGAAATTTAGCTAAAAGCAATCTACTTGGCAAATCTAAATCAGAGCGTGGATTCTGCTGTAAGAACAGGCACTGTCAGAGTTACCATCCAACAGTGGGAAATGCTGCAAAGAAAATAAAATATGGTAAGTGACAGGACGTTTTATTGATGTGTCCAAACTGGTCGTCAAAGACATCAGTTGGGGAGTGAATGAAGTATGATGTTATTTCAAAGCAACTTCCTGCTGGAATTAGACTTCCCAGGTTGTATGGTTTATTCTTGCTGTTTTTCAGCCAGACCCCAATCATAAATACAGACTTGTAAACCATGCCTTATCCGCTAACCATTCTTACTTGTTAATATAGAGAGACAACTTCTGTCCTTTGCACTTTGTGAAAGTACAGAGCTGGAATATTTAACAGTCAAGATTTTACTAAAGTCAGCTGTGGATTTCTTTGGTATGTGGAGACACATGCTTTTCAAGTGGCTAGCAGACCCCACTCAGACATTTATCTTGAGGCTTGGATGCCTTTCATTTGCTGGTAGATTATAAAACACTATAATCATTTCAAAGCCTCTCAACTCTAAAATTAAAGCCAAAAAAAAAGAGCATCTGTGGCATTGCTTAGGAAAACCATTTAAAGGTGGTGGTATCCAGCCTCTGAGATAACCCCCAGTGATCTCTGCCTCCTGGTATTCACACACTTGTGCAGTCCCCTCCCATACTGTACAGGTTTGGTGTGTGCAACCAATAGAATATGGCAGAAGCTAAGGTATGTCACGTTTTAAATTAGGTTATAAAAGACCTTGTGGCTTCCATCTTGGTCACAGTTGCTTTGTCTCTGGGAAGAGTCAGCTGGCATGTTTTGAGCAGTCCTACTGAAACGCACACGTGGTAAGGAACTAACTAACGCCTTCTGCCAACAGCCTTCTGAGTGTGATTGGAAGCTGATCCTTTAGATCTGATCAAGCCTTCAGATGACTCTAGCGCCAGCTGATGGCTTGACTGAAACCTCTGGGACACCCTGAGCCAGAACTACCCAACTAAGCTGCTTCTAGATTCCTGATCCTCAGAAACTGTGTGAGACAATGATAAATTTTGCAGTAATTTGTTACCCAGACATAGACAGCTAATACAGAGGCTTTGCTCACATCAGGCAATTGGGAACTCCCTCAGCCCACCCTTGAGGGAGAGCTCACTAACAGTAATCCTCATCGCTGACTCTATATGCTGGGTGCTGAGCTAAGCAGCTTATGTCAATTGTCACATTTAGTTATTACCACAATCCTATGAAGTTGGTTTTGTTATCCTTATTCCACCCACAAGAAAAACAGAGGTTACATATCCTAAGGTCATACAACTTAAAAAGTTACCAAAACAAGATTAAACCCCATGTCTGTCTGACTTGAAATCCCAGATTTTTAACCACGATACTAATCTGCTTGTCACAGAAATGGTCACCCACCTTGGGATAGAGAAGATATATAATTGGGCTGAAGTCTCCCAGCATCCCCCAGATCAGTACAGATAGTACTTTAGCCCAAGCTCCAACTTTGATATTCCATGGGTCATTTTGACATAAGACACCAAGGGTATCTCCTCCCATTCCCACATGATGAACTCAACTTCTTTTAAAAGAAAAGGCCAAGGAAGAAGCAGTGCACTGTCATAAGAAACTGTCATAAGAAACCAGGCCCCATCTCTAGGAGCTTCCCCAAAAGTCACCTCATTAACATAAACTCAGGTGTGGTATAGCCCTTTATTTGTTATAAATAACAAAAGATACCTTTATCACTCCTATCACTTAGGAAGTCCCAGGGGTTTCAGGGGCTGTTGGCAGGGAATCAGACCGCATATATGTTATTATAAATCACAATATCACAACGGTATATCTACCTCTGCTAACATCAAACATGCTAATTTCTCACTAGAGAAATTACTTCTACACAAAAGTCAAGGACAGCAGCATTCAGGTTGAAAAAAAAAAAATCCTTTACAACTGTTCTTCTAAAAGTAGGCCCTTAGGAAGTATGTAAGTACTTCTAACTTAACTGAGGTCTCAATTTGCCTTTTTGCTCAGCAGTTTTTATTTCTTCCATGATAATTTTCTATGTGTCACACTATGCAACAGAAAGATTAAACCAAGAATGATTTGTGGGTCAGTAGGCTGTCCTGAAATAAAATAGTGGCTAATCCATTTTTTAGGATGTACGGAAATTCTTAAATTAATTGAAATAAAATTTTGGTAGCCACGTACATGTTGTAAACATAGAAATGCCTAGTAAGATACTAGTTTTATTGTTAATTATTGATCACAATAAAAATTGAAATTATTATAAGTGTGTTACTGTTCACAGAAACATTTTCTAGCCAGGATGACACAATTTATACTCTGAACAGTAACTGTCCTGGTAGTCCTCATTTTATTGATAGTTTTTCCCTTGCTTTGTATTAGAACATGTGTTGAGTGACTGTTTCTGGACCCTAAGATTTTTCTGTCCATACATCCCAACTACAGTGTTTTCTTTACGAAAGCATGTGGAAAGAAATCAATGTAAGTGACGTTTCTCCATCTTAAACAAACAACAGACTTCTTAGAATTTTTTATACTTGCATATTAAAGACATCAAGAAAAATAAAGGTCTGCAGATCCTAAATGTATAAAACTGAGTTAGGTAGACTTTATTCTGTGTCTACCAATGGTAGCCGAGGAGTTGAAAAGTGCTCTGTAAGGAGCAAGGTTTTTGGAATAAGACCTGTCATGTATTATACATTTGACAGATTTTATCCACATGCAAACTCAAAGCTGAAGATGCCATCCTCCCTGGGGCCAAGGGCAGGTCAATGTTATTTAGGTGGCATTTGATCAATCGCCCATGGGACCTAAGGGGCTCTCCCAAGCTGGGACTTCGCAGGTGGCAAAACCAAATAAACTGACTCTGTGCGAAGTGAGAATTCTTGCCCAGATCCTTTAGGCTGTCAAGTCTGTCATTCAGGTGGTTGGGAGTGTTTTGCTTTTGTGACTTAGAGTGCAAGTCTCAGCAATTGACTTGCAGAGTTTGTGTGTAAGACCTGCCAGCTCTGGTCAGTGTCACCAACACCTCAGTTTCATCCTGACAGCAAGCCATCAGCACAAAGAATGCCACAAACCAGGCCCTGATACTAATTGTCCCCTTTTCAATTCTTTAAGACCTTGACTGCCCCGGTCTAAGCATGAACATTTGCATGTGTTTCAATTTATCTATTCGTAGATATATTAGCATTTTTTTCCCTTCCAGAGGGTGATGTGAAAAAGGGCAACCGTTGAGACTCAGTCACCCAAGTTAATATCATGTCTCTTTCTCTGTAGGTCAGGCTGGCTGCAAATACATTGGGAACAATTTGGAGCTCTGTGTGTGCTGGGAATGGGGGTCTTTGCTAGGTATGGGGGAGGGGACTGGTCTGGGAGTCCAATTTTCAGAGAAAACTCACCAGTTCCTGTCAACTGAAAGAAACGTTTCATGCACATGGTGGGTCAGAATGTTATTTTTATAATACAAACCACCTGGCCTCCTCCTCGTTTACCTCTGCCACAAATGCTATTCTACACACATACCTAGACCAAGGTCCCTGGTAACTATTACAAAACCATGTTGTTTTGCTCCTTGAGGTTTTTTTCTTTTCCCTTTTTTCTTTTCTTCTTATTCTTTTTTCAACTTAAGGTGAAGACAAGATGAATTGATCAGGGCTCAAAGTTTTGGTTTATTTTTATAGTTGCTTTGATGTAAAAGGACTTGGCTCTGCACGGAGAGGGATGGGGGGGTAGGGTGGGGAAACTTTCTTCCTCATTCAGCAGCTTGTGAGACAGTGAGCATCTTCCTAAAGTTTATCAGCTGAGGCTGGGGGACTCCCCTGGAGATTGTCCCAAGTCTATTTACCAGGGAGACTTTTCCTAAGCATTCCTTTCACTATATGCTGCTGTTCTATTTGAAACAACAATATGTGAATATCTCTATTCACTTTGCTTGATTAAAAAAAAGTAAAGTTAGCAAAGTGTTCTGGAGAATAACTAGGTCTCATTAAAACAATATGCACTTCCAGTTTCACGGGCAAGCCATGAAAGCCTGATCATTAGCTGACATATGACTTTCAAATGGGAAGGGGTTATAACTAACCTTCCTATCTTTGAGTCTCATTAGTTGCAAAACAGGATGCTTTCCTGTGGAGATTTCTACCAGGAAATACCTCCTTTAGAAGTTAAGTTACATTGCATAGCATGTTGTGCATCTGCATCAAGGTATACAACTCTAGAGACAGAGAAGAGGTCATGGTTGATTTCAAACAGTAATAGTTGGCATTAAAACAGCATTAGTGCAAGGCAGTAGTCTCAATTTTACGGCAGGAACTAAATCTCTCTTTGGAGCATGGAATGTTAAGGCTAGACCTTATTTAATAATCGGTAAAAAAGAGAGCATTACAATTCCATTTAGCCAAGTCTATGAATTAATCAAATTTTCTCTTAGTCCTTCTCTCTCGGGAAAAACTTAATTTTATAAACTTACTCTATTGTGATTTAAATATACTTTTAATTCCCTGGACTTTGAGAAGAAGAATCATGCAATGCATGAAAGTATAAAACATGTGTTTTATATCTGATAATAAAGGTGAAGTGTGCTTACTGCCTTAAAAGTGACTAAAACAAAACCCCTATCCTTTTAGGTAGTATGTACCTTGGAAAAGTAGTTTTTCCAGGTGTCTTCACAGGCAAAGGCTTTGGTTTGAAAACCAAGTGGCATAAAAATGGAAGGCCTTTCAGAGACAGAGCTTTGGAAGAAACTCATCTGCTCTGAGTGTTCCCTCTCATACCTCCCAACTGTGTGACCCTGTTACACAATGCCAAATACTGGTTGGAAATGAAAAAAAAAAAAAAAAATCAACAGCTTGCCTCTGGAAATATTAAACATCTCAATTTCACACAGCACCTGGCATGATACAAACAGCCTAAGTACCTGACCCCAGTGTTTACCACCTGTTTTTCTGTAAAGCAATTTTAACAATAACAAAATACGTGAAAAAAAGTATGACATCTCATTGAATGAGTGTTCTGCACTTCAAATAAATCGAGCTATCACATCAATGTTTTAGCCAGGTGATACATTTTTTATTCAGTCATAACTTTTGCACATAATCACATGTAGTACTACACTCAAAGAAGTTTTACTTTTTATTCCAAATAAGAGTAAAATACATTAATCCAAATCATTCTAGCAGACTATATGGAAGACAACATCAGTGGCTTGAAAACAAAACTTGAATCACAGATCTTTTAATCAAAATATAAAATAAGAGAAAATACTCAATTAAGTTCCCCCTTTTGGATTTGGAAACAAAAACAGCTGCTGAAACAATGAGTGGCTTTCCTTCTGAGTTCATCAAGAGGGGAGCCAAACGTTGATCTGATGGCCCTTGTGTTGCCCTTATTGTAAAAAATGGAAATTACTGCAAGTTTTCATGGTCATGATATGGGGCTAGGGAAGGATTAACTGCCTAGACAAAAATGGCATAGAGAAAATACACCCAAGATGCATGAATTTCTACTTAATGCCTTAGAAGATAGTTTCTTTTATAAAAGACACAATAAGCACTAATGTGTTTCAGTATAACTTTCTAAAAGACAAATAATTTTATAACAGTAGATCATTTTATTTATCGTTTAGAAATTCAAAAGTGAATCATATTTTCACTTCTCTTTTTCTATACTGAAGTAGTTTGTGAAGGCACAGTTAAAAGGCAGGGTTATGGCTGCTTTCTTTCCCTCTGGCTCTCTGTTTTTTTTGGGTTGTGGCGTCAAAGCTAACTGAAAATTCTTTAATTAGTCTTCTTGGACACAAGCCTCCCATTTACTTCAGTGGGAGGTTTCTTTGCATAAAACCAGTGGTTTGTGTCCACCAGAGCCTTTTGACTGCTTTCCTTTGATTAATCAGAAAACTAAAGCTCAGTCTGAGTACCACTTTTCTAAAGAATGAATGAGCATAATCTCTTACAGCTTTCATGAACCAGAAGGATTAATCTGGCAGTCCAGTCCCATACTCCACTTCAAGTATTTTCAATTACTTGGCACCGTTGGAGGTGACGTCCACGGCTCAGTAAGAAGGCTACTGCTGGCATAATGGTTTCTCCATGTCCCAGCACATGGTCTTGGCATTAATAATCCATCATGAAATGATTTGCAATGCACAAGGGTGACATTTGATTACGTGAAAGGCATTGCAGGAATGAGCATGTAGGTTCTTAAGGCCAACTGCTGGCAAAAATATGATAAAATGTTATATGGTAAAAATAACATTTAGACGGTTTAGTTGAAACCACTGAAGACAGTTTCTGAACTGACCATGAAAAGTGTAAGGACATTGCTTTAGGAGAAATATTCTTTCTTTTTTTTTTCCTTCCTTTCTCAAATCACATTTTGGGGAGCCAAATAGGTTAAGATTTGGCAGCCAATCACCCAAAGACATTTTCAAAACATATTTGATTCAGGAAATTCTGGATCTTTTAAAGCAAGGATGTTAACAATCCTCCTGAGAACCTTAAAATATGATGATTCAAACATAAGGAAAAGGAAACCCTGAAATGATCAGAGAAATCACCAAGAGGCTTACCTGCTGAAGAGTTCAGCTTTTTAAATTTTGTTTTCTATTTTTTAGAGACTATAAGGAGGATGGTAAATTTACTACATACGGGATGTCTTATCATTTGGAGTAGAAATTTATGAGACAATAGGGAAATTCATAATTCTCAAGGAAGCAAAAACAAAAACATTAGAATTTCTTAGACTCATATCCTCTAGATCTATTTACTGATCTGTCAAAAGCATTATATTCTAAGTACATTATAATGAATGTAGTTATTACATATGAACAAACATAATGCATGGGTGTGTATGGCCAAATGTTGGTTATTCGAGATCATGGGTATAGGGTGGAGGGAAAGTTATTTTGCATAAACGAAATTCAGAGAGAATTAGAAGGTTTTTTTAAATCAATAGTTTCAAATTAATCCACTTTCAAAACTTTAATCACAGATATGAACATAATAATATCAGCTGATTTTAATGTTACTGATTTTTCCTTCCTAGCCCACCATCTTGCAGAGTGAGGTGAAATACCTTAGTTGATATATTATGTTGTATGTAATAGTATATATTGTTTTGTATATCTGTCAATAGTGATTATATATTTTTTAAAAAGGACATATATAAACTTCATTGATTCTTCGGATTTGTTATTCATCATTTAGCTATTCATTCAACAACATTTATTAGGCACTTACTATATGCAAAGCCCAGTACTTGGCATCTTAGGGATATAAGGATACAGACTCTGTCCCTGAGGCCCTTACATTTTATTATAGGGACAGAACATGCACATAAGTAGCTGTAGCATAAGGTAAAAAACATTAAATACTAGAAGAGAAGCAGAGATAACTAACTGCACTGGAAAATCAGAAGAGGTAAAGATTTTTAGTGGGGAGCTTCAGGGAAAATTCATGGAAAATGTGATATCTAAGTGAAGTCCTGGAATATAGTCAGGGTTTAGACATGAAGAGAAGGTGGCAACAGCACTTCATGAGTCAGTCATAGTATGAGTGTGGAGTGGCTGGAAGAGGTCAAGGCCTGGATGAGGGACAGTCAGGCTGAAGCACTGAGTGTCAGAAAAGAATTCAGGAGCTAAAGCTGGGAAAGTTGGGGCTAGTTGTAAAGTCTTTATTGCCAGAATAAGGAATTCAAACTTTAATAAGAAGGTAAAATAGTAGGGAGCCATTGGAGCCATTTTTTTTCTTTTTTACTTTTTATTTTGAAATAACTTTAGACTTATAGAAGAATTGCAAAGATAACAGAGTTCCCAGAAAAAAGTCAATATTATGTAAGTTTTAATGCTTTTTTAATAGTTCATGTAGTATTTTTATATCACACTCCTATGATTACATCCCCTTTCTCATGCTGAGAGTAGTGTATGTTTTTTATTCTTTTTTCTTACTCACAAATGTCTTTCTTGTTTATCTTTTCAAATATATAGTTTTTCATTTTTTTGACCAGGTTTGCCAGTTTTTGCCCAATTTCATATCAGCTCCCCCATAGCTATCCTACATGTAAATCAAATCTACCTTAAAACAAAACAAAGCAAAACCCAAAAAAACAGTGAGATCAATGCACAGAAGTCCCTTGATCCATCTTTTAAACAGAATGCTGTCCCTTAGTCTCATACAGCCACAGAGCTGTGTGACTTTTTGTCATGATCCTGCTTGGAATACGGTGGGCCATTTCAATATGAAAATTTGTGCTTTCCTTTAACTCAAAGAAAATTGCTTCTGTTACTTATTTCTTCCCCTTATTTCCTTTGTCTCTTTCTAGAACTCTTATTAGATTAATGTTTACCTCCAGGATTTATTCCCATGTCTCCTGTCCTCTTTTTCCATCTCTTTGTCTTTTTGCTCTAAGTTCTAGAAAATTTACTATTCATGTTTTACTTTGTTATCCTTTACTAATTTGGCTGTGATCTATGTCTATTCATCTGTTTACTCATTTTTTATTTGTTCTAATTATTGTTCTAATTTGGCAATCACACTTTAAATTTCCTGTTCCCTGCTTGCTTCTTTTTTCTTAGCTGTTTTAGGGATACTTATCTTTCCACAATTTTCTGAAGATAATTATTGTAATACTCTTTTACATACTCTGCTGCTTAAAATATTTCTGTTCTTTTGTTTGCTTGCCTTGGCCTTTTTAAAATTTTTTTCTTTTGGATTTCTTCACATGTTTGGTGATCTTTAGTCCATTGACATTCATGGACAAAAAAAAAAACCAGATTCATTTAGGTGGCTGGCAAAACCTTGCTCTGTGGCTGAGCAGCTCTGTTTTCCTAGGAGGCCTCCCCTGAATGGGAAGTCTGATGGGAGCTCTATGAGTAGGCAGACTTCACCTTGAATGCTCGATGATGGACCTGCAGACTCATGGGGATTAGGGAATCCTTTGCTCATTTGCTGCCTTTCCTCCCCCTCCCTTGCTCCCCATCCATGTCTAAGTGTCTAGGGTTCCATCAAGTTCTGTTCTAAGGCTTCTAGAGCCATTTTCAAATCATCCTCATCAGGCAGTTCACTTTCATTAGTCAGAGGTAAAAATCCACTGTTGACCACTGCTCAGGGTAGAAGGCAAGACCTCACTGGCTGGCGGTGTCAGAAGTTTTGAAAGCAGTTCTTTAAAATTACCCCAGGCTACTGTCAGAGTAAGCTTTCTGAAACACATTTGAATATATCATGCTCCTGCTCAGAATCTTTCAGGGATTTTGATTTTATATAGAATAAAACCTGTTCTTCTTTGCAAAGAACACCCCTTATAGTTTGATATGAGTGTCTACCATCATCGCCTACTGTTTCCCTGTCACAGACACACTTAGGATCCCCAAATTCTGAAAGTTCTTGTGGTTTTCTCTTGTTCCATGCCTCTGTACACACTGTTCCCTATGCTGAGAATGTTATCTCTTCTTTACTGATTGGCAAAGACACCCTCAATTGTACATCTCAGTGTGTGATTGCTTCCCATGAATTCTTTTCTGACTTCCCTAGGCAGACATAGGTTTGTGGGTCTATTTATTAAACTATATCTTCCCCTTACTCCACAAAGGATTTGAAATAATATAAAACAGATACATGGTAACAGGACGAAATAAATGAGTGAGGCACACAAAGGATTTGAAATAATATAAAACAGATACATGGTAACAGGACGAAATAAATGAGTGAGGCACACTAAGTTCAAAGGGAGAGTAAAGTTAGAAATATAAATAATATCAAGTATGAGGTTAGTCCTAAAAATTACACGACAGTAAGTTTTATAGACATACTACAAAGAGATACACTGAAATTTTGCCTCTGGGCTTCCTAGTTGTCCAAGCTAAGAGGGAAAGTTGAGCGCTTCTGAGTTTCACATTGTCCATAAACTATAAATGAAGGATTTTTGCCAGTTATTGAAAATTAAGAGAGAGTTTACTGCACTAAAGGGGTACTTATAAAGGTGACTGGTAAATTGAGAAGCTCCAACTTTTGTGCTTTCATTGACCCTCTAATATTACTATGTAATTACTATAATTTTGTACATTTCTTTCCTTAAGGTATGGACCATATCCTCATTACTTGATCCAGTGCTTGATATTTCCTAGTCACTCAATAAGTATTTGTTACGCACACAATCAGATACTGATTGTTAATGCAGACAAATGTTTTTGTGTGAACAGGTGTACAACTAGAAATATATCATCTTTTACACCCATCATAAACATAACAAAGAATTAACCAACTGGAAGAGTCTTTATACTAATTATCAAAATAATACTTGGAATAACTGCTATATATCAGATAAACACATTGCATGTATATTTCATATGATTCTCAACCTACCCTGTGGGTATTATTCCCCATCTCAAAATCAGGGAAATCAGTAAGTTAAATAAATTTCCCAAGGGTCTACAATTATTCAGAGGCAGAACTTGGGATTGGCATAGGTGCCTGAACCCAGCCCTGTGACCCTCAACCTTTGCTATAGGTTCATGCTTTCGTGTGTAGTAGATTGATTAGTATTTGATTACAAATTTCATAAACGTGAAGACTTTCTACTGATGGAAGGGCCCTGATGGAAGGACTTTGCCCAAGTTCCTTTGTTCTTTAAGATTTATTCTAAAATATTTGAGGGAAAAGGCAGCAGCAGTTAGGCAAATAAAATACTATAAAATTCATTTTCCAAGAAATATCAGGGGACAACACCCTAATAAAAAATACTTCCCATTAAAAAAAATGGGAACATCTGACCAATTTTTCTGTTACATAATGGAATGTGGCACAACTTTTTTCATTAGATCCAAGAAAACTTACAATGTACCATTTTATCAAAGGGCTTACTCTGTTTTAACTCAATCAGCTTTCACTGATCAATTTATGGTTGCTTCTTACCTGAAAGTTGCCAAAACAGCTTCCCCCTGGGAGGGTCACATAACTCACAAAGGGTGGTCCAGGAGACGGCAGCGACTCGTAGACCACCACACCTTCACTTGGGAACGCAGCCCTCTGTTGCTGCTTGCTTTCCCAAAATTCCTGTAACATTGACACAACATTCACTGAAAAAGACAAGAAATATAATCAGTTATTAAGGATGGACATACCCTAGCAAAAACAACATTTTATTTGCGGGTTGGATTGTGTAACAAGGCACTTCCAGTTTAAGCAGAAGGGAGTATGTGTATGTTTGGGTGGGGTGGGGGTGTGGGGTGCTTTCAGTTGTGAAAGAAACAAATACTATTTAACACAAATGTGTTTATTTTTTCATGAGTATGGCTCAAGTGGTTTGGCACCCTAATTCTAACAGCATTGCAGTATATTAAATTTACAAATTAGTTTTTGATAACAAATTTAAAAATCTCACTCTTCCTTCTTTGAAAATTTTCCTTAATAAACTTTGTCCAGATCTATGGTTATCCATGACTCCCACTCCTGTTTCTCATAGATTCTTGGACCTGCAAAGTGAAAGCTAAATTCAAAGGTAAAAGTATGAGCAGTGTAATTTTTTTTTAATTTATTTATTTTATTTGTTTTATTTTTGGCTGCATTGGGTCTTCGTTGCCGCGCGTGGGCTTTCTCTAGTTGCAGCGAGCAGGGGCTACTCTTTGTTGCAGTGCAGGGGCTTCTCATTGCGGTGACTACTCTTGTTGCAGAGCGCAGGCTCTACGTGTGCAGGCTTCAGTAGTTGTGGCACGTGGGCTCAGTAGTTGTGGCTCATGGGCTCTAGAGTGCAGGCTCAGCAGTTGTGGCGCACGGGCTTAGTTGCTCCGCGGCATGTGGGATCTTCCCGCACCAGGGCTGGAACCCGTGTCTCCTGCATGCAGACGGATTCTTAACTACTACGCCACCAGGGAAGCCCCAAGCAATGTAATTTTAATTGGAACTCACCTATTATAAGATTTAAGAGGAGAAAGGCAGAAAGAAGAAAATTCTTTCATGCTCCTTTCCACCCTAATCCAAAGGAGAATGAAAGCAATTGTGTAATAAGCAGGAGGCTGGGGAAAAAAAACCATAAGTGAAACTAATAACATGGAAACCTTGTTAAGGACCACGTCTGTTAGATGACTTCAGAAAACGTAGTAATGGCTACAGCCATGTGTTTTAGATTAAATGACCTATGATAGCCTGTAGAAGTTCCAGATCAAATTAGGTTGGTTTGTTTATCCTGTACTGCAAATTGAATTGTGGAAATTAACAAGGATAATAGAATTGTAGAGGCAAAAGAGACCTTTCAGGTCATGCAGGCAAAGCTCCGCTTGATGCAGGAATTCCTTGCACAATACCACTGACAGCTGCCCATTTGGCCTGATTCTGGACACACGGAAGGACCGGGTAATTGGCACATCTTGATGTAGCCCATTTCAAATGCTAATGGTTTTAACTATAAGAAGGTCATTTTGGGGAGTGTGTGGAAATCTGCTTTCCTATAAGGTTCATGCAAGTGGGCTATTTCTCATTTCTGGGACTTCATAGAGGTTAATCCCCGTATTCATAAGAGAACCCATGACATAATTGAAGGTGGTATAGGACATCTGTTGTTTTTGCCTCCCTGGCATTTGTTGTCCCTCTTTGCAGGAATAGCACGAAAGTTTTCCTTAAAGAACCACCTTTCCTTTAACCAAGTCTTCTCCAGGGTTGAGGATTGGGGATTAGACCAAAGTCAAGTCATTTAGAGTCAATGAGTCCAGGACTTTTGTTGGAAATGTCAGAAGACTGGATTCTCCTTTTTCACTAGAGTTGCTGGGGTTATAGGAGAGAAGTATGGTGCTGCCCAGGCAAGGGAGACTCATGGCTGAAAAGAAAGCCAACATAGAGCAGGGTAGAACCAAGAGACAGAGAAAGAAAGACTAAGTTCTGATGTCATAGCTTAAGCTCCTGAACCAACACATCTGCTTTTACCTTAAACCGTTTTGAATTGGCATCTCACACTTGCGTATAAAAGTGTACTAAAATAGACCACTCTCAGGTTTCCTCAGGTTCTAGATTGAATAGCTTTTCTTCTTTCAAACTTTCTTTTTGTAATATGGTGTCTATATGCCCTTTGACATTCTCCTGATATATTTCTGAATACATGTGCTTCAAAATGCTGGGTTTTGTTATTTTGCAGGGAATCAGGAGAGTCACAGAGTTTGACTTGGAGGCAAAAACATTGCACAACCACTTTCTAAGCTGTTGACCAGAGCACCTGGCTCTTTCACTTCATTCCTAGGTCACCCATCAGCTTCCAGTTTTACAAGGTGTAGTTCAGGAAAATTTGCAAGACACCCAGGGAACTGGATGCCTGTGTATATTTAAGAACTGTAGTTTTTAGTATTTAAGATGTGTTTTGGGAAAGAAACTGGAAAATATAAGACTATCAGAGGGGATAATTGAATTAACCAATAAAATACATGCTAAGTGGTCAAGGTGAGCTTGGTAATTACAGACATTTTTCATTCATTCAAAAACATTTGAAGTAATATTTTCCACCAGTTGATGTAACCCAAAATAGAATTAGAACTTTTATTTCCTAAACTGTATTTCTGCTCCCCAACTTCCTCTCTCTCCCATGTCCAGGAAAACAAGTATTTTGTGAGTGGGCTGATTTGTGTTTCAATTTGCCCGTGACCTACAGAATTTAGCAGAGATGTCTTGAAGATTGAAGCCTAAAACCGAAGTCAGTGGTCTGTTGCCCTGATAGTCAACAAGGGCCATTAACCGGCTATTTTAAGTTGGTTCATTGTTGAATGATGTTCAGCTGAAAAGTGGAGTAAGGAGCTGAAGATTCATGCTCTTCTAGGTAAAATGAACACAAGAATTTTGGCACGTAAAACTGTGTGGATTAAAGAGTTCAAAGGTGGGTACTAAGTAAAATTTCTGCATGAATAAATGTAGCAGTTTTCAAATTTTTTATTCTGCAACCTTGGAAGATTTCTTTGATGGTCTTACGTATGTCATCACCTCTAAAGAGTGCAACATATGTACATGCACACACACAATCCATCTTTCTATCTCTATCTCCTCGTGTCGACTGGAAAACCAGATGAATGGAGTGCAGAGGGAAGAAGGCCAGCATGCTGTTTTGAATTTCAAAGATCAGTATATCTGAAGATGCTCTATTTATGAAACACATGCTCCTTTATTTTTTTGAAGTAGCAACAACAAGGTTCATGGACAATGTCAAAGAAAAGGCAAGCAAAGGGTCAAGTACTGCTGAAGAAAACCACCCAAATTTGAGGAAAGGCCTCACAACACAGTTTAGTCGCCAGCTGCAGTTGCACCTTCAGTGCCCAGCCAATGATCCTGCCTTTCACGTTACAAACTTAAGCCACCAAGCGTGTGACATCCCTCCCTACATCTAGTGACCCATCTGCACAAGTGCCCAGCTCTACCTTATTTCCTTCAGTCTCAAATGAAGTTGTGTTGCTTCTTCTAGGCATTGTTCTATTAGTAATTCTCTTGGCTTCCTATTTTTAAATGTGTTCTCTTTACTCACTCCTCAGCGGCCATAAGTATGCTCAAGACAACAAATGAATGAATAAATGAATGAATCAATGAATCAATTAAAAGAAACACTTAACCTCGGGAATATTCTGTTTTCTTTTTTTGGCCATGCCATGTGGCATGCAGGATCTTAGTTCCCTGACCAGGGATGGAACCCATGCCCCCTGAGTTGGAAGCGCAGAGTCTTAACCACGGGACGCCCAGGGAAGTCCCCCTGCCATTCATTTTTAACCCACCAACAATCTGGCTTTCCTCTACATTATGCTACTGAAACTACTTGGCAAATATCACTAATTCTAACTTTCAGTCCTTATTTACTTGACCTCTAACTGCATTTGACACAGCCGATCAATTTCTTCTAAAAACTCTCATCTCCCTAAGCTTTTCTGACAGTATTCTCCCTGATTCTTCTTCTGTATTTCTATCATTTCTTCTGTCTATTTTATGGGTTTCTCTTCCTCTGCTCACCCCTCATGTTGATTTGCACAAGAGCCTTATCATTGTCTTTTCTTGCTTCTCTCTCTACTGCTCTTGAATGACGGAACCTATTTCCATGAATCCATCTACCATAATATATGCCAATAGTTCCCAAAACATTCTCTTGTAAATCCAACTTTGTTCACAGATACTTCCATTTGGATGTCACAGAAATTCAACATATTCCCAGACTCAACCCATTTTCTTTTCCGTAAACTCTTTTCCCAAATTATTTAGAAAGTGATATAATCATATACCCAGTCACGTAAATCAGAAACCTGACAGGAACTTTAAACTTAATTTCCTCTCTCCAGATCTAATAAATGCCCAGATTTTGTCAGTTCCGTATCCTGATGTCTCTGATAGTCATCACTTCCTCTCAGTTAATATTGCCACTGCTGCATTGGTTCATATCTAACCAGATATACCACAGTACCCACTTGACTCCAATCACCCTCCCATCCAACCCATCCTCAACTGTTTCCAGGTAATCTTTCTGAATCTTATGGTTAATTAAATCACTCACATCTTAAAATCTTTCTGTGGGTCCTTCATTACCTACAGAACAAATAACTTCTTGGCAAGTCATAGAAGACCCTATGTCTTGATACTCTTTCTCATTCCAAACTTCCTCAAGTCACCTTCCAGGCCCCTCAGGCTCTCATGCTCCCAGGCCTACTGAACCAGAATCTACATTTTAAACAAGATTCTCAGGCAATCTGATGCACACTAAAGCTTGAGAAGTCCTGAGTAGGATAGGACGAAGTTGCTATTCTCATCTCTCTTATCATGTGCCTATTATATGCCAGGCACTAGGCATTTTCTCATTTAATTCTTACAAAAGGTATTATCCACAACATAGAGATAAGAAATAAAAGATGCTCAGGATACAATCACACAGCTACTAAGTCTTAGCCTTGGGATTTTTAACCTAGTTTGGTCTGGGTGTATAGTCTAGCTCTTTGCTCATCCTGAGCCACTCCTAATTATAATGGAATTTAAGTTGTTTTCATGCATGTCTACATCTATTAGAAGCATTTTAGAAGAAGAATAAAGGTTAACTGAATATTTGAATGTCATGAAAGGTATGGAAGATGTGTTGCCTTTGTGAGGCTGTTGGTAGGAAAGGTGTAGGAGGCTCTGCACAAGAATTACTTCACCTACCATTTTCTATGGGCCATTTTTCTGATACTTGTTTTTGGCAGTCAAACAAAGCAAAGGGTTAATATCTGTATTTTTTTCATACAAGTGATATGACACTTTCTAGCTTGGAACTGTCACAGTGAATGAGCAGTCTGTGTCATGTGAACAGGTATCCTGATTAATCTTCAGCTAACACTTTGCTCCGGTTTAAAACAATGTTGTAAATACCCACCAGCTGTGGGCTTCAGAGGGGGGTTGTGATTAGGCCTCCCATTCCAGTCCCTTCTTTCAAGGAATAATGGCTAAAGGAGAGACCACAAGAGGAACAAGAGGAAATGACAAAAGACCGAGGAGGGCTTTGGAACAGGCTTCCTTTGAAGAGGGGCATGAACAAAAGTCAAGGTCAAGTTTCTCTGTCTGACTGTGCCTTCCACCTCAGGATCAGGAAGCTATCGTCTGGAATACATCGTTTGTGGCTACGCATTATTTCTCCCAAAGTTTAGTGAAATTCTTTCTAAAGAGTTTCTACTTTGTCTGAATGGACACTAAAGGAAAAGGGCTTTATCCACAGCCATGACAAGATAAATTGGTCATCCATAGTGAATCTGGACACCAGACAGGAGAGAGGTAGTGAATCCTCAGCTGGAGACCCAGAGAATGCAGATGAATAACAACTTGGCTGATGCTGGAGCCAAGCTGAGCAACTCTTTGACTTCAGGGTTTAATACTACAGGTCATCTATTGGTCTTGCCTTTGTCAAGGTAACTGATGTTTAACTGGTAAAATTACTATAAAGAAATAGAATGTCCAACAAACACAGGAAAGAATGCTCAACATCACTAATCATTAGAGAAATGCAACTCAAAACTACAATGAGGTATCACCTCACACCAGTCAGAATGGCCATCATCAAAAAATCTACAAACAATAAATGCTGGAGAGGGTGTGGAGAAAAGGGAACCCTCTTACACTGTTGGTGGGAATGTAAATTAATACAGTTACTATGGAGAACAGTATGGAGGTTCCTTAAAAACCTAAAAATAGAACTACCATACGACCCAGCAATCCCACTACTGGGCATATAGCCTGAGAAAACCATAATTCAAAAAGAGTCATGTACCACAATGTTCACTGCAGCTCTATTTACAATAGCCAGGACATGGAAGCAACCTAAGTGTCCATCGACAGATGAATGGATAAAGAAGATGTGGCACATATATACGATGGAATATTACTCGGCCATAAAAAGAAACGAAATTGAGTTATTTGTAGTGAGGTAGACGACTTAGAGTCTGTCATACAGAGTGAAGTAAGTCAGAAAGAGAAAAACAAATACCGTATGCTAACACAAATATATGGAATCTAAAAAAAAAAAAAAAAGGTTCTGAAGAACCTAGGGGCTGGACAGGAATAAAGACGCAGACGTAGAGAATGGACTTGAGGACATGGGTGGGGGAGGGGTAGGCTGGGATGAAGTGAGAGAGTGGCATGGACTTATATATACTACCAAATGTAAAATAATTAGCTAGTGGGAAGCAGCTGCATAGCACAGGGAGATCAGCTCAGTGCTTTGTGACCACCTAGAGGGGTGGGATACGGAGGGTGGGAGGGAGACACAAGAGGGAGGAGATATGGGGGTATATGTATAGCTGATTCACTTTGCTATAAAGCAGAAATTAACACACCACTGTAAAGCAGTTACACTCCAATAAAGATGTTTAAAAAAAAAAAAAGAAAGAAATAGAATGTCAAATGGCTGAGGCTGGGGGTATGGGAGGAAGTGGAAGGAGAGAGAATTGTTGGGGAGATCCTAGGAACAACAGCATGAAATCCAGTTCCTTTTTGTGATTTCTATCAGTTCATAACATCTGAGAGTAAAGAAAGCAATTTAACCTCTGAATTGACTTTGCACATCAAACTTCTTAATGAATTCCATTGCTCCAAATTGTTTTCTCAGACACATGTAATAGACCCTGTTATGGACTAAACATCTGTGTCTCTCACAAATTCATATGTTGAAGCCCTAACCCCTAATATGATGGTATTAGAAAGTGGGGACTTAGGGAGATAGTCAGGTTTAGATGAGATTATGAGGTAGAGCCCCATGATGGGATTGGTGTCCTTATAAGAACAGAGATACCACAGCTTCCTCTCTCTCTCTTGTGAGGAGGCAGCCATTTGCAAACCAGGAAGAGGGCTCTCTCCAAAGTATTGAGTGTGCCAGCAATTTGATCTTGGAGTTTCCAGCCACCAGACATGTGAGAAATAAATTTCTGTTGTTTAGGCTACCCAGTCTATGGTATTTTGTTACAGCAGCCCAAGCTGACTGAGACAAATCTCTTCAGCAATTTTGAAAATTTTCACATCAACAAGACGACAATTTGCTATGCAGTTTATAGACATTAGTGTGGATACTTTTTTCATCACTGTGTTTTAAAATCTGAATAGGACAGTTTTCAGAGTGGTAACTAGATCCCCAAGCAAGTCTTTCATAAATGAGGTTTTCATTTTCTCCTTCCTCAAGCTTTCTCTCTGATTATAAAGTTCAGCATCAAACTTCACAGAAGGCAGTTTACCAATGAAGACATCCGACAATGTGGAACACTTTGACCATCCAACCTTTGACCCTTTCTAGCAGAAATTCTCAATCAGCTTCAGCAAATGCAGTGTCTTTACTTGTCCTGGAACATATACTGCATATTTTTTCCCTGTGTTTTGGTTCAAGTTCTCCTTCCTATCCTGAGTATTGTTTCTGCCCCTCCCTTCTATCCATCCAATTTATTCTCATAGTTCAGAGGAAAGGCCACGTCCTCCATCACACCTTGCCCACTGGTTCTAGCCCGTATGAATGTACTTTTCTGTGCTCTTATTCCATTAGTGGCCCTATGTCTTAGCACTTAATGTCCTATAAGCCATGTAATAAAATAGATGTGGTGCTCCAGGCTAAATTTATCAAGTCAGACTTGGCTGGACTTACTTCTGGCCAGAGGAATGAAATGCCTTGTGATAACAATTCATCTTATAGAGTACAGTATTATGTTATTTGCCTCACAGCTGACTGATTCTAGAGGGCAGGGACTCTAGTTCATTCCCCTCTGTAGCCTCCTTGGTATCTAGCACAGGGCTATTCATCTAGAAGCAGTTGTTGAATTCATTTGAAATCTAAGAAAACTACATATCTGTACTGTGCAACTGAATGAACATACAGAAGATAGGTGAAGGTACTACGATTCATGGAGAGATCAAGACTTCCTTCTAGATAGGAGGTTTCTTATATGAACCACCATGGTACCCACACAGCATGGATGTGGTGGTGGCAGCCATGGCTCAGATGGAGATGGCTGAGGAGGTGCAGAAAGATGAAGCCTGGGCAGAGTAAACATGTGATTGCTAGCTGCTTGCCAGCTGGGGCTTTACCTTCATGATAACTAGGACTTAGGGAAATCCTGAACAGGAATGGTAAGTACTTTTGTCTCAGAGTGTCAATTCTAATCCATTTATGTTGACTGCCTGGAGCACTGTGTTGAAAAGGATTTGAAAGTAGTCTCTGAGATCAGGAATTGTGTAACAGAACACCACAATTAACCAGCAATGAGGCACTGGTGTATCTGGTAACCCTGTCTTTGATGGTATAGAGTAAAAAAAAAAAAAACAACAAAGCAGTCAAAATAGGCCTCTGTTCATAAAGGCTTACAATATGATTGCAGAAATAATGAATTCATAATATAATTTGTTAACAAAATACTAGACTGCTACATTGTAGAACAGAAATGATTTTAAGGTAATATTTAAAACTTTAAAATTTATGGCACAATAATTAAACAGATTCAAGGGGAAAAGTAGATAAATGTGAACTGAAAAGGTCAGAAAAAAAACAAGCGTAGGGGGACTTCCCTGGTGGTGCAGTGGTTAATAATCCGCCTGCCAATGCAGGGGACATGGGTTCGATCCCTGGTCCAAGAAGATCTCACATGCCGCAGAGGAACTAAGCCCGTGCGCCACAGCTACTGAGCCTGCACTCCAGAGCCTGCAAGCCACAACTACTGAACCTGTGCCACAACTACTGAAGCCTGTGCACCCTAGAGCCGGCACACTGCAACTACTGAGCCCACGAGCCACAACTACTGAAGCCCGCGTGCCTAGAATCTGTGCTCCGCAACAAGAGGAGCCACCGCAATGAGGGGAGCTCATGCACCACAAGGAAGAGTAGCCCCCACTCACCGCAACTAGAAAAAGCCCGCGCGCAACAACGAAGACCCAACGCAGCCAAAAACACATAAATAAATTAATTAAAGAATAAAAATATGCATAGGAGGAGGGCCTAATCTGAGCCACCTCAGAAAAATGAGATTTACACTGGGATGGGGGAAGGGATAGAAACTGTGCTCTCAAAGGAGTGAGAGTGGCATTTGACAAAAAGAGTAAGAAAAACAGTAATGCCTCAGCTGTGGAATTATGTGTGGGAGCAATAGGGAAGGGTGCCATTAGGAAGGGGGTACAATTTGATAAGAGACAGGGTAAGGGGAGTTTGTTTCTTTTAATAATTGGAAATTGATCCTATTGTTCTGGTGCCTCAGCTTTACCCAAGTGGGAGAGAAAGGCAGGAACACAGAGTTCCTTGTCCTTTGTCTTTGCCTGAGGTGATGAGCTGTCTGTAGTGGCTCCATTCATGAAGAACAAGGGCACAAATACTTGGAGAGAATGTGCAGTTGCTCTTATGCATCTGGGTGAGCCCAGGAAGAATGTCTCTCTGGGAGGAGCTTGGGCAGAAAATCTCTATGAGGAGTGAGTAGGAGATGCAGCAAGCAAGAGAATGCTCCTTTTGTAGTCTGGAAGGAGTATGAAGCCACTCAGAGGGCCTTTATCCTAAAAACTCAGAGCTTGTCATTTTCATAGATTGGACACGATGAAGATGCTAATAGGGACACATGATATATGTTTTCATATGGGAACTCTGAGATGGAGAGGATGTAAATGCCCCATGGATTATAGGGGCTTTGGTTTGAACACAATAAAACGTGTACTGCATCTTCTATCTCCACATTTTATCAACAGGCAGCAGTTTCCTTACGTAGTTAAAAGCATGGACTCTGAAGCCAGAACGCCTGGGTTTGAATCCTGTCTTTACCGCTGTAAGAAACCTACCTAGTGCTCCTGTTCTATCTGTAAAATATAGTACTTACATTACAGGGTTGCTGTAAAGCTTAAAATGGAAAATGCTCAGAATAGAGCTTCACACATAGTAAGCACTAGAGTGTTAGCTATTATTTGTGGTTAGAGAAGGTGAAGGAAGAAAGGAAAAGGCATGATTATATGCTTGCATGTTGCATCTTTGAGACTGACTGTTCTTGTATTGGAAACCACGTCATTAAACATTCTAAAAATATTCTCAAATCTGAAAATTCCTAATTGGACACATTGTGCTTTTTAATTTATTTCCAAAATATGTGAAGAGTTCAGAGATGGAAAAAAGAAAGCTCTTTTAATATCATTCACTCTTAAAGTCAAAGCTTCATAATGGACAGAAAATAAATAGATGAAATGCTACATGTCTCAAAATCTGGAGACATGGATGTCTGTCCCAATTTTTCACTTTCTAATAAATGCTAATGGCAATAGAACTGCTCTTAGCAAAAACTACAGAGAGGGGCTAACTCTTATTTGAAATCAATGTTAATGACTGATTGTGCTTCAGGAAAGTAGAAACATTATAGTTCATTGCCCAGTTCAATTACCTAATACCAGGTAAGTCCTGCCGGGAAGACAGTCATTGTCAGTAATAAGGGGTCTTAAAAGTATGTTATGAATGTTATGTTATGAATCTATCAGAAAAAAAGAAGCAATTTCTTTATGCCTTACATGAGAAAAAAATTCTAGCTGGGCAAAATTTCCCTTGCCAAAAACAATTAAAGACAAACTGGAAAGGCTACCATTTAAGGATAAACCATTAAGAGGCTTTCAAGATGCTAAACATATTTTCAAATCGATTCTCTGCCTCAAAACAGATGGATTTTTTTGTTATGCAATATTTTAATATAATCTTTTAATTACCCTTAGCAGGTGATATTTTAAAATAAAGTTAATTAGTATTTTCTATTCTAGCAATTCAATCATGTACAACTTGTTTTTGTCAATGTGATTCCCTAGATTTGTTGAGGAGAAACAGGAAAAGGACCCCCAGATAATTTAAGGAGCCAGCTCAAGGCATGATGCCAATTTACCATTCACGCAAAATGGGGTACCTGTGGGTCTTGTGCTTGGCTTGGCTAACTCCAGGACACTGACCAACAGAGCCAGCTGTCTAAACATTTATAACCATCCTCAGGCTTTGACAAGTTTTGACCAGGCTAATGGAATCTTGCTGACACAGCTTGTGTGTCATGTACAATATGTAGGAATCTTGGGCCCCTTCTTCTTTTCTGTAGATACTCTTTCAAAGGTAGCCACAGCCACACAACAGAGCTGAGACAGCTAAGAGTCTTGCTTTGTTCCCAGCATTATTTTCTTTTAGTAACGCTCCAGAGTCAATGCCTAGCTCCTTCAGCAGCTGGGAAGCTGGTTGTGTTTCTTTTGTTTGTTTTTTCTTTTCTTCTGGTCTGGTCCCCATTCTCTACCCTGAACACTTTCTCTGAGGGAATTAAGATTCTTTGGGTTGTTTTTTTTTTTTTTTTACAAAATTAACCTCTTGGGAGATTCTCTATAATATGCAAAAAAGTACATCGTTCGTTTTGGTTTAATTTTCACCTTTAGAATTTTAAATTGCTGAACTATAAGTCATTTGGGGAGAAATTTAAATAACACTTTAAAAAATATATCTTTGGAAAAAAAATATCTTTGGATGTACAAGGTAATTTTTTAAGAAGGCAGAGGGGAGAGAATATCAAGGAACAAGAGGGAATCACAAAGACATTAAAATAAAAGGTCATTAAATATATCACAATTGAACAGCAGCAGCAGTAGCAGGCCTGAGCTCCCAAATGTGCTTTATCTGTGCACCATGGTTCAAATGATGTCATCCAATCACAAAAGCTACATAGACTAAAAACCTCATGTAATCCACTTAACCAATTAGGAAGTATATATTGATATCCTTCCCATGTGCCATTGGGCACTGACACTGCACTATATTTCAGAGACTTTGTAGGACTGTTGACTTTAGATAACCAAGGATCCAAGATAACAAAAAACAAAGAAAAAAATCAAACACTGTTACTTTGCTGACCAGTTCTGTTTAGTTAGAATGGTCAAATCTGTGCAAATGTGGCTTTAGGCATGTAACATACCTTCCCCGGGTAGAGTCATTATAAGAAAGCTCTCCATGACCCTGCCACAGCTATCCAACTAGGGTTTATGTACAAGGCACGGACAGAGTTTGGCCCTAAAGAGCTTGGTGCACACAGAGTTGTGTGACCCAGAGTTGAGGGTAGACCCTGAGGATGAATATAAGGACTGGCAATCTGAGTCACTGCCAGTGTGGTATATGGGATAATTTGGGCTGCTCTACCAAGGCCAACCTGAGGCAGTGTTCTGGGGAAGTTGCCTGAGGTGGCTGTGTTTATTTTCACAGCCCATCCTTCTTCCATGCTGCCTCCTGTTTCATGGGGCTGTCAGCTTAACCCTGCATGCAGTTAGGCTGTGATTAAGGTGTCAATGGATGATGGTTTAGAAAGTCCCAGTACCATTTATTTCATCATATTTCACTTGACAATGGGAAAAATCTTCCCCCTTTTTGTGAGGGAGAAAATAAACAAATCAGCCACCAGAAAAGTCTGTTGTGCACCTGCTAGGTGCCTGGCCTTGTGGGAGACACCTTGGGGGTTACATAGAAGTGCAAGGTATGGCTTTGCCCTCCTGGGACTTCCAACTTAGGTGTGGACAAAAACATGCCAGCAAAACTATAACTCATAGTACAGAGGCACATGAGAAAAATGTAAACTACACTATACAGCCCATAAGTGTGAAAGGGGTGGTGACTAGATGATGGGTTCCCACAACTGCATTAATGGGATGAGATCAAAATAGGGACCAACTGATTATCATCCTAGTAGGAAAAAAAAAAAAAGCAACACCATAATTCAAACAGTATTCTAAGGACAGCAGAGAGAGAATGTAGAAAACTACAGGGAGTGTAATAATTGCCTATTTTGTCATTATTAAACTTTCAGTAGGATTCTTTTTTCTTTCCTTTTTCTTTTAAAATAGGATTTTTAAAACTGCCTTGACAGACTAAACTTATATGAGCATTTGAACATGGAAGAAAAGAAATAAGAGCCTTTAGGGTTAAAACACCAATATGAAATGTATTAAATAAAGAAGATTCTTTTATGAAAGGCTTCTAAAGTTGTCTTACATTTCTTAAATCAATCTGTAGCACATAATCAGTAAAACCGTATCATTTAAACAGAAAAATCATAACTTAGAAACTCACCCTTGTGCAGCTGTATCCTATTATGGGCTGTAACTTAACACATGAGTTTCAGAAGTTGTTAAAGTTGAGTTCAGGCTAACAAATCTTAACTGTTAAAAAAAAAAGCCTATGGTGAGATGAGACAGCAGACCATGAAGAGGCACCAGATTTGATCACAGGATGGGTGTCACTCATATTTTATTTTGATTTGTTATTTATATATTAAGAAATCTTATTTATATATTAAGAAATAAATGTATTAAGACAGATATGGCCATTAAGTGATCAAGAAGCCACTTCTTTTTTTCCATTTTGAAAAATTTTCCTCTGGCACTTATTTATATATTATATATATATTTATATATATTTATATATTAAGAAATAAATGTATTAAGACAGATATGGCCATTAAGTGATCAAGAAGCCACTTCTTTTTTTCCATTTTGAAAAATTTTCCTCTGGCACTAAGACTTTCAGTATTTAAACTCTGCCAAATGTATCTTTACTGAAAAAAGGAGAACAGTGCTTATGCCACAGATAGCTGAAATGAAATCTGCATTTTTCTTTTAGTATAAATTCAAATAAAAATAGTTGTGTCCTGTAATAGATAAAGTAAAACTAGCTTTTGAGTAGGCTTTTTCAGTAGAATGGACATCCACAGTTTAGATGCTAAAATTATCAGAGTTCAAATTATTGTAATTAAGATGCCATCATTAATCCAAAATGAGCTAGCAAGCAGTGGAGTTTTTTGTTTTTTGGGTTTTTTTATAACAATACTTCACTTTAAAAAATAAATTTATTTATTTATTTTTGGCTGCATTGGGTCTTTCATTGCTGCACACGGGCTTTCTCTAGTTGCGGAGAGCGGGGGCTACTCTTCCTTGTGGTGCGTGGGCTTCATCATTGCTGTGGCTTCTCGTTGTGGAGCACGGACTCTAGGCGCGCGGGCTTCAGTAGTTGTGGCACATGGGCTCAGTAGTTGTGGCACATGGGCTTAGTTGCTCTGTGGCATGTGGGATCTTCCCGGACCAGGGATCGGATCCATGTCCCCACCATTGGCAGGTGGATTCTTAATCACTGCACCATCAGGGAAGTCCCTGTTTTTTGTTTTTTAACCATGCTCTTTCCAGCACACTTTCTGTGGTGGAATGCAATGCAATACGTGTAGGAATTTTATTGCACAAGTGCCTTCATCCCTCACATCCTACTCCATTCCTTTATGTGAAATGCAAAAACCATAAATGTATCATCAAATTTATAGATTTTAGAAAACTACTCTAAAAAGCATGGGATGGGGAAAATACTTGACTCCTGAGAATTTTTCCTCTCTTGCATTCCATACAGCCAGATTCATGATTACTGAGATGTTTTTAATAGCTCTATAGTATGGTCCAATTTTTCCAAAGGGTAAAAATGTACTTTTTGAAGTATTCACCTAACTGGTATAAATACAACCTTTCATGCAGAAAATGTCTCCTCAAATGGGAGAGTTAATGCACTTCAAATATGTGAGAAATTTTTCTTCTAATTGTGCAATGTTTAGTTAAATGTTCCACCGTATTTTTTCATTATAAAATTTTGGGAAACAGTGAAATCTAACACTTCACTTTATAAATCAGTGCTAGAAACCAACATGTTCTCATGGCTTTAATGACAGCTAAGATAGTTTTTAACTATCTGAAAAGTTTGCCTTGATTTTGGCCTTTATTTAGTGAAAGTGGTTTCTCCCTATAGGCATGTATTGCATCTTGCCTGAATGGGCAAAAGGATTTTGACTGTGAAAAATCTGCAATTCTCTCCAGCTTAGTATCAGGAAGTATACTTGTAGCAGATGTCAATATAATCTTTTCCCCAATACAACATGAGGCCATACACTTCCAGAACTAATCTACGATCACTGCTAACTCTAATGGACCCCTGCTGCTTACACTTGAGCGTGACTCCACCTGCCTTCTCAGCCTTGTCTCCACCTCCCCTGATGCATTGTTCCTGTATTGCCTGATCTGCCTTTGGACAAACTGTTCTCTCTCCTCAAAAATGCCCTTCCCTTATTACTCTCCTGTTACACTCCTGTTCAGATATGCCTATTTAATGAGCTCTCTCCATACACCCAGAAGAGTCCATTTCAGTTCCACCTCTGTTTTCCTAACAGATACTGCCATGACAGCACAAATGACATGGTAATGTAACACCTCTGAGAGGCAATGTCTTGCAGTGGCTAAAGGTGAGAGGTTGGAAGATAGAATTTGAATCCTGGCTCTGTCATTTTATTAGGTGTGGCCTTGGGCAAGTCACCTTAACCTCCACAAGCCTCAGTTCTCTCACCTATAAATCAATAGTACCTATGTTATTGGCTTGCTGTGAAGAGTAAACCTTCTTAGCATAGTGCCTTAATCACATGATGAGGACTGACATCTTAGCATTACTATTAATGCATGAAGAAGGATCCGAAGATGGCAGATAAGCATATTATGCTCTTGTAATTTGAAGGGTTAACGCTCAGAGTAGGATCTGAAAGTGCAGACATCTTGAAATCATGGGGCGGTGATTTCCTTTGGGAAAGCATGTGAGAAATTGTTAAACAGGGGCAAACAGATAGTAAGCTCACACACAAACTCTCAAAAGAGCTGACAAGGGCTGCTTTCAGGATAGCTCATCTTTGATTGTGACACATGACACATGAAAAGAAACTGGATGTTGCACAAAGCCAAGAATGAAGGGCAACATGGATATATGCCTTAATTTCTCTACAAAGAGATTCTGTCTGGTGGTAGAGACTCCCAGAGATACCTGTTACAAAATGGAGACATTTAGGTAGTGAAGAACAGTCCAGTGTCAGCTTAGATGAGCAAATTACAAACTGAGAGCCCACCTCGTTTAAAATTTCTTTCCGTTATTTTTCATTTGAAACGCAAAATAGAGAAAAAGGGAAAAAATGTCATGAAATTTATTTCCTTTCAGGAAAGAAAATAAAAAACAAATTACAACTTTTGCCAGATGAACACCTGTCTAAAACAAATGAGAGGTTTAATACATTACAAAATGCCACTTGGAGGGCCTCCTTGGCTGAGAAAAACATTCATATTTTATTTCCTTAAATGAATGTAACTATCCCCATGTGCATCGGTCTCAGACCAGAAAACTCTCTGGGTACTTTTCCTGACCAACTTGAAGAGAAAATTCAATTTACTATTGCTTGTTTTTAAACAAATCAAAAGCCAAGGGAGGGCAACAAATTAATCAAATGATCATTTACATTCCTTGTATTATATGTTTCTGAAGAATAAAGAGAAAAAAACTGCCTTTGCATCATTGAAGAGAAATTTAGAAAAACACTTTTAGAATATTATTATTATTTTTTTATGCTCCTTTGTTCAACTGTGCACGGTTTTAAGCATTGTTGAATTGACTTTTCATCTTGTAGGAAAGCAAGGTAGCAATTTTTCTTAAGGAATTGACAGTGATGTGTTCAAGTGCTTAGCTCTTTCCTTCTGGCAAAAAGAGACGGGCCTGGGGTGGGGGAAAAGGAGCCAAGAGTGACTAGGAGGAAGGGAGGCTGCTTAGAACCTGCTATTCAAGGTTGATAGCAGCTTTTTACAGGCTGTGTAAAGCAGGATTGTGGTGGCAGCAACTTATGGGTGTGCCAAAGAAAATGAGTCCATGTGCTAAACCCTGGCACATGCATGGTAGGTTGCTGAGGCAGGGCATAGGCCCTAGGCAGACTTGTGATGTCTGCCCCAGAAAGTAAGTGAAACTGTTCCCATTTATTCCATGAGGATGGTGAGTGGTTGGATGTTTGGATATCATAAAAACCCCTGGCACAGAAATCTGCCATTTTGGCTTACTTTCATTTAGTCATTTTTCAGATTAGAAACACCTGAAGGGAGAGGCTCAGAAGTTAAAATTCACACCTATTAAGCCATGCAAGCAGTTGCAGAGTGGCAGCCCATTCTAGGGTAAGCAGGCAATGCTATCTGATGAAATTTAAGTTCTATATTAAGGAATGAAGTATATAAAACAGGACACTTTTTTGCTTTTCCATATAAAAGAGTTCCCACAAAGGCCTGGATGATGGAACCTAACGTATGTTTTATTTTAATCCTTTTCTGTTTTATTCTCTCTGGTAAACTAAACAATTGCTGGGATTTATTTCAGCTCAAAAAGTGGGCCATATAATTTCAGATTAAATTTCTTAAATTCACAATGAACTCAGTGAAAAATTTCACCTCTATTTCCTTTTATTGTTTCTACTATCCAAACCCTTACCACATGATCCCTGGTCCTCTACAGTTCATCCAAAGTCTTAGGCAGGTCAAGATCCTTTTTACCCTTCACTAGTGAATGCAGTGCTATTGTAGGAGAGAGGCATTCTTTCCTCCCCTTTTCACTTAAAAAAACATGCCAAACCTGAATAGACTCCAGGCTAGTCTGGGGGAGGGAGTGATTTTTATTAGTTCTAACATAGCTATTGACACATGCTTGAAGACAATATTTAAAAGAAAGCAAGAAACTAAGAAAGCAAGAGAAAGAGTAAAAGGAGTAAGAAAGCAAAATAAAGAAAGGAAGAGAAAAAAGGAAGAAAGAAAAAAGAAAGAAAGAGCAGGCTTTCACTTTATGCCTTAGTGGGCAAATGGGTTACAATTTAATTTCTAAGAAGAACATTTTATAGAATAAAATTGCCTAACATTTCTTTCTCTTCATCACACATATGAGAAATATAAAATAAAAGGACATCTGGAAACGAACATTATTCAGCAATCAGAAAGCAAAAATACAAACCATTGATGTTTTGATGGAGACAGACATACGAGATTCACAAAGAAGAAAGCTGTAACTTATTGAAGTAAAAAAAAAAAATCCATATGCATTTTACCTTTTGGGCAGTTCCATAGCAAAGTTCTGTTTCAGAAGCCCTTTGTAATATGAAACCCACTGTAGATAAGATACAAGGTGAAGATAGTCTGTTTTGCAGCAGCAGGAAATCAAATTGGTTCCAGAAACAAAGTTACATGATAAATGGTCTAATAGTATTGCTAGAATTGGAAATCTTGATTGAATTATTTTTCATAACCATTAAAAAAAGATTTTGAAATAACTTTGCCATAGCTGTTTAGATTTTTTTGGGGGGGAAGGGGAGGGCGTTGTTGCAGAAGTGGGAAGACATCTCATTTTACTGGCCTTTTAAACTAAAGTGTTATAATTTGTTATCAAAATTTAAGAGCTCAGTGATGATTTATTAATTTGTTTGCAACAAAAAATTTCAAACACAATACTTTTTAAACATAACTCATATATGGTATGGAGGATTAAACAGGTTAAAAAAGAGATATAATTTATTATCATTTTCAAGTTATTTTTAGTTTTAATTCTAGTACCAATCAGTCTTATTTATTTAAAAATCATCTGGAAAAGTTCATTAAGTCTTAGGCGAATCTTAGATTTTAAGACAGACTTCTAAACGGTTAACAAGATGTATCACTGACAAAATATCCCAGCGACTGATACCCGTAGGTGAAATGAAATTATTCTGTCTGAAGTCAGGAACAAGTTAAATACCACTTAGACCACAGCACACGACTACAGAGATTTAGGAGAAAACATACTTAAATAGGATGTGACTAGACATTTAGGACTATTTTCTAAAAAAGTCAAAAAACGTTTTTCCCTTCAGTACTTACAGTCTTTGAAGACTAGAGCCGGGTCTCTGTGAGGCAAGACTTGGGCAATGATGTGTCTCAAGGATTCCAAGGTTCTGTCCATCTTGGGTCTGCCTGTGCGAGCCTGCTGCACAGTGTCCTCATGCCTGAATTCTTGCAGTCCTGGTCTGAATTTGTGCAGCTCATTGATGCACAGGATTACCAAAGAATCTCTTTTAACATCTGCCAATCAGACATTTCCCAGAATCTAAAGACCCCTCAGGGGGCCCTCCTCCCAGGCTCACTTATCTTTGTTGTATGCTGAGCTAATTAGCTCAAAAGGCTGGCTGACAGGCGGGTTCCCATTGCTTCCTTCTGTTAAACACACCCACCTACAGGCTAGATGGGGAAGCTCACTAACCATGGGAACAGCTTTCCTCTCCAACCAGATTTTGCCTGAATGGTGTGCAGCTTTCTGACTTACATATTTCTTTTGGTCACTCATCTTCTAATGTGCTGACTTCAGGAATATAGAAGCAAGAAGGTTATTTCTCAAGAAAGTTTCCTTAGTAGCAAAGGAGTTTCCAGCTCAGGACTTCCAGCTCAGAATCAGTATAATCTAAATTCTTCTCTGTAAAGAAGTGCTGTAAAGATTGTGGATGTAGCCAGGCACCAGATCATGTATTGTATCTGAATCCAGGAACATCTCTTTGGGAGCCAAGTGTTTAATTTTTTCACCCACCCAAATTATAGTCACTTTTGATGGGCAGTGGCAAATAAAATCTCATAGTCTGTGTTTTGACTTGCTTGGGAACATTTGTTTCCTTCTTTATCCTTCGAGGCAAATCATTCCCAAGATTGACTTTAATGAATTCTGATATCATTCACTTCCTTTCATTTCCTTTCAGGATAACTTTTTATATTAAAAATTTCAGGAGAAGTAAAAATATATTTTTCAAAGAATATAGGTGGTTATGAAAATATCTGAAGAAAACAAAGCTGCTTTTTCTACCGATGTCCTACACTACTCACAACAATGTTAAATAGTCCTTCCACAGGAGACATGTCATAGAATTCTACTGCAGTAATAAGGATTTAAACCAGATATAAAAGAACTGATTTTAGTGGCTGTAACCTATGTTAGTTGTTGATGGCTTGTTGAGGACTTCCTCACTTTTACTTAAAATATTTTTCCAGGGTAGGCACAGGAGATCGCTTTCCAATATTCTTTCTAATACTCAGATTCCATAATTATGTTGTACTATATGATTAACTGAAACCGGTTCTTTAAAGACTATATAAAATGTTTTCCATGTGATCAGCTTCTCCGGCTAGTTGGTAGAAGCGGTGGGCTTAATTAATAAAAGGAAACAGAAGGAATGAGGCTGTAATAGTAATTCCTATTATAATGACCATCACCTAGTAAAATGCCCACAGAGAGTATGCATATGCCACACACAACAGACATATAGGGTTGCCCCAGAATGCAAAGATATTATAAAAAAAGAAATTGAAAGAAGTCACACTTCTTTCATAGGGTCCCGAAGTGTACTTTACATGGGCTGTAACAAATAGGAAATCATCAATGTCCTTGCCATCCAGTTCATAATTTAAAGGAGAAAATAGATGGTTTGTAGACACAAAATTATTATATATTGATTGGATATGAAGCATAAATGAATGCAAATATTTTCAGTGTGATACTGAGATAGAAACCAAGATATTTTAGGTTCCCATTAGAGGAACAAAAAAAATAATATGGACTTCTCAGGGGAGTGAGACTAATAATATAAAAGTAGAAAAATTAGAAATAATTCTGGGATTTCAATCAATAATGGACTTTTTATGGGCTTAAATTTAATTCCAGTAGTACATAAAGTATTTTGGTTGTGTAGTGTGGTGGAAGGAACACTGAATTTGGGATTAGTAAAATCTAGGACTTGATTTTAGTTATCTGCATAACTTTGAAGAAGTCACTTATCTTCTCTGGACTCAGAGTCCTCATCTAGAAAATTAGGGGTTTGAGCCAGATGCTCTCTTTCAGATCAAACATCTATGATACTATGGGTATATTACAAATGAACACAAGTATTATCATACATTTTCTAGCCTTCTGGAAAGTCATATATTTATTTCCTAAAAGCTAGACTATCTTCAAACAAATCACTGCTATTCTCATAGTCAACTTCATACCCATTCATCAATAGTAAGGGACACATATTCATAGAGTGAATTAAAAGGTACTCACCACTAAAGCTAACTAAAACGAAGGGTAAACATTTATTAATAAAACTTATCTTCAACCTCTGTAAGATTTTTTTTAAAGGCAAACTGTGAACATCTGCTTAGAGAACCCCAAAACAGTTTTGCAAAGATAATTTCATAAATATAACATGATCTTTACTGGGTTATATTTTAAGAAATAATAATAAAAAAAGAATTCTAGAAAGGTGGATATACAACATTCCAATTGGATAGTATATTTTCTTCTTTCTCATTAGGCCCAGCTCTTCAGCAGATGTTTTCCGAAGCCTTTGCATATTCATTTCTTCCTTGTCTGCCCTTAAAGACTTCTTACCTTAAAGTGCTATTGTGAGACTATCTAGAAAAACAACTCAGTGGTTGCTCACCATTCTCTCTGATATAGAAAACACCTGATGAAGATGGAAGCGCCTGAGAAACCCCTGTGCAGTGTGCCTGTTTTAGTACATATTCTACAGTTCACACATTAGATTTCACTGTCAACTGCAACCATCTCTAGTCATATGGCAAAAGCAAAATCAAAGTATTGAAACAGGGTAGATGACTACAGTGAAAACCAAAACGATATTTTTAGAAATCCTGTTAAGGGTACCACTCAGAAATATGAGAAATGGAATCGAACTGACATATTCAGTGTTCAAAATTGATCACCCAATGGTAAAAGTGGAAGGCTGAGTGCAACAGCACACACAAAGCTCCCAGAGAGTACTGATAATAACACAGATGAGTAATATTCTTGTTGTTAATTAGTTCATTACAGGTAAAAACTGATAAGGAGGCAGGGGCCACCAACTGAAATAACATCCAGAATGTTAGAAAACATAATGCAGCGATGAATTAGTACCTCCACTATCCTCCTTGCTGTGTCACTTCATACAATGCTTGGCCCTGGAGGAGGAATCTGGGGTAGGTGAAATAGGAGAGTTGGCCTGTTGATAAGGCTACAGTGACCTTGAGAGTACAGGTTCTGAAAGATTTTAGCACAAGGTATGCAAACTCCAAAGAGTAGGCCTTAAGTAACTGAGTCTGAGCTTATTTAGAACTATTCAAAACAGAAACAATGGGGAGCAATTGACAGCAGCTCCTTCCAAATTCCAGTGGAGATGGGTGGGGGAACTGGTAGGTCCTAAATACCAGATTGGCTGGAAGAGGGTCAGAGCCCTGTGCAATGTTGCTGGGGGCTTGGGGGAGGGGGAAGAAGGGCAAAGCTAGGAAGAAACTGACTAATGACTAATGACTGTTCAGTGTCAGCTTTGTTTAGCCTCAACTAGGAAGAGGCCAGTAGGAGGAATGAAAGGCTGGTTAGCATCAACTTTGTTTACTCTCAACTGGGAAGGAACAAGTAAAAGGAATGAAATGGCTTCTCAGCGTTAATTTGTTTACTCTCAACTGGGAAGAGACCAATGAAATGTTTGAATCAAGGAAGGTATTAATGAGAGGGTCAGTTGGAAAGGCAACTTCAAATTATCAGACAAAAGTTTAAAAACACAGGCAACGTAAAAGAACTTTATCTCAGATATTCGTTCATTGATATTTTGCTAAATTCAGGAAATCATTATTAAGTACTAATCTGCTGAACTACATGAATAATTAGAAAATTGATAAATCTCCCATCTACAGATTAAAGGAATGTACATTCTCTCATTTTTATAGAAAATTACGAAAAACGCTTTCCTGAAATAATTTCCCTCCCCACCAGATAAAAACACTAGTGAACTGCCCTTTGTCTTTGCCAGGGCAGTCAGAGAACCAAAAAGCACAATGAAAGTAAACCCTTCATTTATCTGCACCTTCTGTTTCATATAATTTGGGGATCCTGAATGAGCCCACGTCATCTTGATTGTTTTGTGTAACCAATTACCCAGTCCAATCTTGGTATTTTGTCTCCAAAGAGAAGTAAAATTGATTCTTCAAGAAATACTTTAGAGGCCAAAGATATCATTGGAGGAGGCTTTGCTAGTTCACGGGTTAACACTTCCAAGATAAACAGAGGTATTTAAAGGTGCAGGAATTCGGATGTTCAAATTTACCAGATTGGAGATAATGATGCCAAGCCCTTGGGTCATGAGATATGTGTTCTATGAAAACTGAATTGATTACTTAACTGTGGCTGGCTGACTTCCAGCATAATAATGTATTTTGAAAAGAAGAGTTAAAAAATTTTTTTAGCTTGCTTTTAGTGGACTATGCCAGTGGCCTTTACAACAATGTTTTATCTTTAATTAATGTTTATCTGATTATTGGTTCCTCTCCCTCTCCTTGCATTTTCTCACAGGACCACCACCCCTACTCCCCGCTTTCCAGGATAGGAATTTACTGGTTGTTGGGGAAAAAACATATAAGCTGTGGCTATAAAATGATCAGATTCATCTTAAAAGAGTTATCTGAACTCCAGTTAAACAAAGGTCAAAACCACCCAAGTACACTGGTTTTCCTATCATTCGCCTTGCCTTGCCGGTAGCATGAATTCCATCTTTTCTCTCACTCCCAACCTTATTCAGTCTATGTGACTTTGGAAAAGTAATTTTACGTCTAAAGATGTTTTCCCATCCCTAAAATAAGAACTCCAGTTTTATGTTTTTATCTAAAAATAAAAATAAAGATGTGGTCTTCTATAAGGGGCATGCTGGGGGGGTGAGACACACACCCAGTTTACATGGACTAACTAGAGCTACCCTCTTCCTTCTTTAGATGAAGTCATGTTTCTGGGGTATGAGTTGTATGAAATGTTTAAATCTTTGCAACAGTGAGCAAGTTAAAATGAAAATCTAGACTATGAAAAAAATTATATTTGATTAAAACAAACCTAGGGAAAACGTTTTTGGCTATAAACAAATGACAAAACTGAGATTAGTTGATGGCAATGTTAGGTTCAAGCAAGCCAGTAACTTCACTGCTCTATATATTTTAGATGAAGCTTCCTGTAAAGACTGCATCATTAGTATACTCTTAATTCAATTCAGGCCACACTTATGGATATGCTTACATTAAGATAAAAGCCTTGTGCCCATCCATTTCACACTATAAACTATAATTTCCATTTCACTTCCTATGCAGTCACCACCAGAGCAATGCACTTAGCATGCATCCTGCTGACACAGAAGAAACATTATTTCTTTTCAAATTTGTTTAAAGAAGGAGGGATAGGAAACTGTATAGAAAGGGGGCTTATTTTTCCACAAATTGAAAACTGGAGAAAGACCAAGTGAGACAAAAATATATTCTTATGATCCTCTCAAGGTACCTCATTAGCCTTGAGCTCAAGGAAAAAGAACTACTCCCCCAGCACCACCCTGCTTCCTAGGGAAAACGTTTTTGGCTATAAACGTTTTTCCACCTCCTCTAAACCAGAAATATTCCACTCAGGGCTTCAGTCTACTGAGATGGGTTTCTTGGGCCCGTGAGAAGATGAAAAGGCCTGTTATGGAAAAACAAGTGAAAAAACCCACCCACTTTCTAAAAATGGAGGAACTTTGTGAAAGATAGGACTCAAAGCCTGGACCTGGTTGTGAGGACTTTTTCTCGTATCTCCACGGCACCAGGAAGACAAGTCACAGTCTGTGGATCTTAGTGACTTGTAGAATTTAGACCCCAGAGCCGGAAACAAAGGTCTAAACCACTCGAATACAGTGGTTTTCCTACCATTCACCTTGCCGGTAGCATGAATTCCATCTTTTCTCTCACTCCCAACCTTATTCTGTCGATGTGACTTTGGAAAAGTAATTTTACATCTAAAGACGTTTTCCCATCTCTAAAATAAGAACAAGGCAATAAAGACTATAACTCTAGTATGATAGGATTCTATTCCAGGTTGTCTTAATTGGAATACTTAGGCTGACAAGACAACAAGATAACACTTTAGATTCTAGTTTTCCTCCAATTCATTGTCTAACATTGACAAAGTTCCCTTAGTTCTACTCCCTCCTCCCTTTAAAATCAAATAATTGCACTGCTTAAAATCTACAATCACTCTTTTTCCTAATACATCAAGTTAAACTTAAAATTTTTCATATATAGGATGGATAAACAATGGTCCTACTGTATAGCACTGGGTACTATATTCAATATCCTGTGATAAATAAGAATGGAAAAGAATATGAAAAAAATATATAACTGAGTCACTTTGCTGTACAGCAGAAATTAACACAACACTGTAAATCAACTATACTTCAATATTTTTTCAAAGTCATCTTTAATTTGGACCTTTGCCACACAACACTTTCCCCCATGTACAGTATAATAAGCATATTACATTGATTTCTGACTTGTGAATTTTCTGCATGATTTCCTCTTAGCAAGCTCTTTCAGTCTACCTGTTCAACCAAATCCCTCCCCCTTGCCCAAAACAACTCACCAAAGCACTCTGGCCTTTCACTTATCTACTATCCTTGGAATTTCCTCAGCACTACATCAGTGGTATCAGGCTCTTTAGTATAGTCTTTGTATTCTCATGTAACTGCTGTGTGTTTGTTCCCGTCTCTCCAAAAGACCTTCAGTCAACAAAAATTTAAAAACCTGTGTACTCCTTCCCCAGATACCACTTTACACAACACCAAACCACTTGGAAAACTGATGTGGACATGTTTCTTGGTTCCTAATGCAGGCCAAACCTCTTCTACCAACAGCAGAGTTATAGTAAGCAGGGTTTTTTTTTGATTCATTTATTTCAAGTGATTTTTTTTCTAAACGGAAGCACATAATACTGTGACAAATGTCCTAAATAACACATCTATGAGCATGCTCCTATTTATGGGATTAAACCTACAATAATTTGATTCTAAATGTTACATAAAGTTAATTTTAATGTCATCATTATTTATAATACTAAGGTAAAAGAAAAACCTAAGACCTTTAAAATATATCAATATTAGTCTTTTTGAGTGTTGTGGGCTTTGGAGTTATTCCCACACTCCCAGTTATTATGCAACTGTGCAGCTCATGATTATTCTGAACTTTACCTCATCCCCAGCCATTACAGTTGCAGAGTACTTCATAAAGCACATCAAGGGCAAACTAAGATATGGCCTGATGCTCTCTAGGAAGTTGTTCTGAGGAAGGATGAAGAACAATGAAGATGGTGAGCCTTGGCCTACCCAGAGCACTGAATGTGACACGAAACAAACCTACACCTCAGGGAAGTGCTCTGAACTCAACCCCCTATCCTGTGGAAATGGCTGATAAAACTATGAGGCAGCAGGTTTACCTAAGTTTTTTAATTAGGCAACTATGTGTTTTGTCAGAAAATTTACAGTGCACTTAACTAAAAGAAGGATTATCTTGAACTGCACTAACCTTCCAGTTAGTACCCTTTAAAGATCTTTATGATTCTGGAGAAAGCTCAGAAGCCATCTGTACACCAAAGAACAGACTGATGGTTACCAACACTGCAAACCTGGCACAAATACAAACTGCATACCTTGCAGGAAAAGCTTATTTCAAGGGAACACCAAGTAGACAATGGAAAGCTGCAAGCAAAGTATCTGTACGTCTTGATAAAATCATAGTTGAAATACCTTGAAAAATGGAAAGATTCCTCTGGAATCTCCCTTTTGGTAACCTTAAGTCATTTGAACCATACACTAAACATACAGTCAGCCCTCTGTATCCTTAGATTCAGAACCCGCTGAGATGGAGGACCCACCGTCTGCGCTTTTATTCAAGGGACTTGAGCATGAGACGATTTTGATACCCACAGGTGGTCCTGGAACCAATCCCCAGGGGATACTGAGGGACCAGCATCAAGCACTGTGCTAAGCTCCTGTAAGGTGTTATTTCATTTACTCTTCAGAACAACCTCGAGACAGGGACCATTAAATGTCTTCATTTACAAATCAAAAAAGCGAGGTTACAGAGGCTACAGAAGGTACCTGGGAAGTGGTAAAACCAGGATTTAAATTTGAAACTCCCAGATTCAACAAGTGTTTTGCGTCATAGTAGTTTTACTATATTAGTAGTAGACTTAAAAATTTTTCTTATTGTTCACTATGGATGTTTTAAAATGTGAGGGTTAAATCTTGTCTGATTAAGGCAAAGTCTCCAATTTCTACATGATGGCTACTCAAAAACATCTTTTAAAAATCATTGTGATTGGACCCAGAATAATTTGTTTAGGTTTGTACATTTGACTAATTTGTTCTGTAACTCACAGGAAATCTTAGGCTATTAAGAGTAAGCACTGTTTATTTGCCTTCTAAGTTCCTCAAATAGTAGTTAAGCTTTTTATGTAATAGGTACCCAAAAGGTGGACTGAGTCAACTGAATAAAGCTGAGTAGGGTGAAGTCATATAGTCTCCCAAATTGGTTTTGAAACTTTTAATATAAGAAAATGTATTCCAAAATAAATACTCTGTGGTTCTATTATGCTGTCTTCAACATTATGTTATCAAAATGCTTTAAAGTAGATAGATTATAAAAAATGAATAGGGCTTCCCTGGTGGCACAGTGGTTGAGAGTCCACCTGCCGATGCAGGGGACACGGGTTCATGTTCCAGTCCAGGAGGATCCCACATGCCACGGAGCGGCTGGGCCCGTGAGCCATGGCCGCTGAGCCTGTGCTCCGAAACAGGAGAGGCCACAACAGTGAGAGGCCCACGTACAGCAGAAAAAAAAAAAAAAGAATACCTGAATTTAAAGATATACCTAAAATTCAAAGCTATGTAAATACTTTCAAAATTAGTATAATTTTCAAGGGAATTAGATGTGATATTTTCTTGCATCTGTATTATTACAGTGATTTTATTAGATAGGTCTTGTGAAGGAACAGTAGAATTAATTTTGCAAAGGTTAAAGGGAATCTGCTGTCTTTGTCAATCTTGGAAAAGAATCTGCTGTTGTATCTCCTGGCCAATGCTAACTACAGAAGCAAGTAATTCAAAGACATCCTGGCTGGTGACTGTGGGGTGACACTGCCATCTAGTGGCCATTTTCCACTGCAAGGGACATCCCTCTTACGGGCCATGCTGTTGCTGAAGAGACTGGATTATCATCAGGTACATGTACCTAAGAACTCACTTTCACATCTCACTGGATTATAAAGTCTTTGAGGGAGAAACCATGCCTTATGTATTTTCTTTTTTCCTGCACCCAGTGAAGGGAGTATAGCTGAATGTGGGGCCTAATTAGGGACGATGACCCCCAATCCAGTTGAAAATCTACCTATAACTTTACAATCAGCCCTCACACATCCAGATTCCACCAACCTCAGATCACGCAGTACTGTAGTATGTATTTATTGAAAAAAAATCTGTGTATAGTGGACCCTCGCAGTTCAAACCCACGTTGTTCAAGGGTCAACTATATTTGTTATCTTTGACATGAAATATGTTCTTGACCCACCCAGTTAAGAATATCAGAAAGAACTGTTCACTTCTCATCCCTTCTACTTCCCCCCACCCTTAAGTCTTCTACTTCTGTTCAGGCTGCATAAAAACTGGAAACTGTAAAAATCATGGTGTGACTATCTCAAATTTCTGTTCCCATGATCACATTACCAATTTAAGTAGCAGAAAATAAAAGGAGACATAGCTGGTTTACCCTTAATACAAGAGACTAAAAAAATATATGGCAGTGAATTCTTCCTGTGGCTAAATAAAATGCAACCAAGTCGTTAGCAGATTTTCTGAAAGATAAACATCATTGTAATTACCATTCCAATAGCTACACTTTAAAGTGCTAGACATTGTTCTAAGTGCTTTCTGTGCACTGTCTCATATAATCCTCACAACAAGGCTACAAAGTAGTTATAAATCCAATTTTAACACTAAGAAAACTGAGGCAGAGAAGGAGAAAGAGGGAGAGAGAAATAAGACTTGCCTAAGGTTGTTTCCACTAGTAAGTGGAAAAGCTGGAATATGAAACCAAGCAATCTACCTGTTTGTGGTAGAGAACAAAACCAGGCAAAAACAGTGATATTTCGATTTTAAAAAATACTCAAGGGCTTCCCTGGTGGCACAGTGGTTGAGTCCGCCTGCCGATGCAGGGGACACGGGTTCGTTCCCCGGTCTGGGAAGATCCCACATGCCGCGGAGCGGCTGGGCCCGTAAGCCATGGCCGCTGGGCCTGCGTATCCGGAGCCTGTGCTCCACAACGGGAGAGGCCACAACAGTGAGAGGCCCGCGTACTGAAAACAAAAAACAAAAAACTCAAATATTCCTAACAAAAAATTACTTGGAAAACTGGGTTGCTTTAGCAGAATTACTATAGTTATTCTTTAGAAGACATGTACCGAATGAGTCAAATTTATTGATGAAAGAGGGTTTACTTATCTATTTATATATATATATATCTGCCTTGGTCCAAAAAATACTAAAGGTGGCTTAAAAAGGGATCATAGTAACTTTTTGAAAAATATTCAACTTCTTAAATATATTACTCTCCCCAAAAGCTAGCTGCTTCCAAACTTGATTTAATATTTTGCATGTTTTCTCTCCGTTGCTTTGTAAATATATTTGCTTCTCCTTTCTGTAATCGTCGTCTCACAGCTGATTTTTGCTGTTTTGTCAACTGACGCTTCACCTTCTGTTTCACCAATTCCTGGAAAGATTTCATGAATTAGTATCACTGATAATGGAACATTTTTTTTTTTCATTTTTTTTTAATGGAACATTTTGATAAGGAGTAAACATTCAATAAAACAAAGATTTACACTGCTAATATTTTTCAAATTTCTGTTAAAAGCATGAGTTTTAAAAAATTCCAAACACTGACAGTACTGTATTAAACAGCAATAAGAGAAAACACCAAATTGTTATAAAATAGGAGGAATTAAATTCCTAACAGAAATACAGATTACAGCAAGAAGTAGCACATAGTAGTGAATAGTCACATTTCTTTAAATAACAAATCATCATAGTGCCACCTAGTGTCTATCAGGAAAACTGGGAAAAACCAACCAACCATAACCCCCAAACCCAAACCCAAACCCAACAAGATGGAAAGAAAACAAAAACAAACAAACAAAACCAAAACAACCTGCTTATTCCTTTGCTTTCTAGGTAAAAGGAGGCATGGTTTTGTAGTGGAAAATTATGTTTGAAAGCATTTACTACTGGTCAAATATACACAAGAGTGCCTTCATAACTTCAGGTGTAGAGATGACCTGATGGCAGCAGTTACTCATGGAAAAGTCCTCATACAGTTTCTGGGAGAAACAGTATGTTTTCACACGGTGAATGATCATAAATTCAAATTATTTCTTATCACTTAAGACACAGGCTGCCAATGTCAAATGACTTACAAGATGAGGAATAAAATCTGAATATTCCGTTCACATAATTTTTTTTCCTCTGAAGCAGCCTGTTTAATTGTGTATAATCTTGCATCATCCAACCTCTCCTAAAAAAAGAGTGAACGCTGAAAGGGTTGAAGCAAGGGTCTCTTCTTAGTATGCTCCACCCCATGCTAGGTACAAAGAAGCTTTATTAAAAATCTGTCAAGTTAAAAAATTAAAGATTAATGGATTTGAGAGGTAAAAAGGAGCTAGAAAAACCAGTCTGCCTAACGCACTGTTTCTTGGACTGTATATGTGAAATATAAAACTCTGGATCAGATAAGTTAAATGCAGACTTCAGATATTTTACATAGTTAGGCAGACAGGCTTTAACAAGTTATCCCTCTTTATTTTAGTCTAATGATTCTCAGTGGGAGGAAAAGTAAAAGAAGATAAAGCGAAACAGAAGAATAAAAATGCAAGTTCCTGCAGAGACTGATATCCTAGGAGATGCAGTTCCAGGAAGGCCAGAGTCTTAGAAGCACCTGGTTGCTATCCCAGAAATTTCATTACTGAAAGCATTAAGATTGGCTGAAAGTTTAACACATGAGTGACTGGCCTCTAGGACTTTTCTCTACCCTAGGAAGCCAGGCAACTATCACAGCCTCCTCACCCCAGCAGGAGACCAGAAACCTGAATCAATCAGCATAGTCTTAACTATCACCAAGAGAACAAAGCAATACCTTCAGAATTCTGAAGGTCAATTATTTCCAAACCACAACTCTAATACTTAAATTCTCAATCAGGTGTGAGGACACGATAAAAAGACATTTTTAGTAATAAAAAGTCCTCTCCCCCACCCAAACTCACTCAAAAAAGTACTAAAATCCGTTCTGCCACATAAAGAAGTAAACTCAGTAAGGAAAAGAGATAAAACTAGGAAAGAAGGTACCCAACAGGAGACTGAGACAACAGTAGAACATGCACCACATTTAAACTAGAGGAGTTCAGACAGAGGCCTCTGGGATAGTTCCAAGAAAAAAAAAATCAATTTATTTTCTAAATATTCTGCTTGAACTTCCCCTTCGTTCCTTACTTCAATGAGACCATAAGATATATCAAGCAGCTAAAGAAAATAAGGAGGTAATGAATCACTATGCATATACCTCCTAATTCAGAACAATTTACAAATCCTACAAGGTTAATTTTCATGTTAAAAAGTGGGAGAAAAATCCACACTAGTATATTTTTTTAAAAAAATGATGAAATGCGAAATAAAATACAGTTGATCCTTGAACAATGAGGGTGTTAGGGGCATTGACCCACTGTGCAGTCAAAAATCTGAGTATAACTTAGAGTCAGCCATCTGTATCAGAGGTTCCTCTGCACCTGCGGATTCAACCAACCACAGATCATATAGTACTGTAGCATTTACTATTAAAAAACCCCACATATTCAAACCAGTGTTGTTCAAGGGTCAACTGTACTTCTGTATTATTTCAAGGAGTACATGAAAAAAATGAATGAAAATCATGTACTTTGTTATTGTTTTGTTGTTTGTTGCTATTGATGGTGGCCATGTATGTACTTTTTTAAAATCAATATACCTTAATGTTTAGCTGGAATTTAATTCTGTTACATATGAGAAAGAACAGCATTCATAAATGGCAACTCTGCCAATAAATAGGGAACTATAAAAGTATTTTAAAGAGGAAAACAGATTTTACAATTTCAAAGAACACAGAGCAAATCTTTTAGTTTTGCAGACACGAAAACAACAATCATCAAATTAACGAAGGTAATAAAAGTTTGTTTTCTCCTGACCCTTTAAAAAAAATGGAATACAACCTCAAGGAAAATAGTATGACCAAATTCCCAAAAGAATTAGAAGTTAACACGGTCAATTTGTTTCCAATGATTAGAGGGAAACCTTTTTGATTAAGCTGGCTAGAGAGATCTTTTCCCCCCTTAGACTAAAGGCAAATCTGTATTTTATAATCCACTTTATTATAGGCTTGACCCCATTTGAAATATAAGTTCCTTCTGTTAGCTGTAAGTTAAATGGCATAAAGACAAGACCTAAAGACAATGTTAGTGTCATCATCTTTATATACAGAAAAGAGCATAACTTAGAATTTAAGAAAGTAGCAGGAGTAATCTAACTTTTCTTTATATGCAATTGCCAATTTTACAACACTGTATTGGGTTGGCCAAAAAGTTCATTCGGGTTTTTCTGTAACATCTTACAAGAAAACCCTAATGAACTTTTTGGCCAATCCAACAATTAGATATAAATGCACTTATGTTTTGAATCTGATAAAATCAAAGAAAGGAGGGTGAATATATCTCAATAAGTACAGAAAAATATCAAAGCCAAGAATGGACAGGCAATCATAAAGTGAGAGAAATTCTTAACCAAGACAGGTGATAATACTTAAAGGGAGATATTATCTTCCATCATAATTAAAAGATGTTTCAAAGATTTCACAGACTTAAATTTTATGTTCAGAAAATCAGGTAAATTATGAGGCCATCAGAAGAGTATATAAAATCAGTGCATTTACAGAATTTTATTCTTTTATTTTGGTCTCGCAAGTTCCAAATGTTTCTATTATTGAGTAAAGATACCAGTACTACTAAAAGTGCACTATATTAATAAAACAGAGTACTGTTATTTTTAGCTTATTTTTTGATAACTGATTTAATTTTGTAAATGTCCCATATTACCCTCCACAGGGTGTACATTTTAACTTGTTAACAATATATCTGAACTTAAAAAATGAGAAGTTCAGGAAAAAACAAAGTTCTTTCCCTGTGAATTCACTTTCTAAATAATAATTTGATTTCCTCCTTTCTACCTTCTAAACTGACTTTCTTCTTTTGCTCATTTTAAGTAAAGTTATCACTAAAAACTAGTTTCAATGGTATTCAACTTGGTACCTTCAACCAGAAGGAAAAAACCTACCACACCAATTATGTAATTTTATCTCTGCTTAAAATCTACAAAGGAAACAAACTGATTCTTCCTTCCGGGTAGCCAGGAGAAATGGCCGGCAGGCATAAAAGCTCATCGGTAGGAGCTGGACTATACGTTCATTATCCTGTCCAGAAAATGTCCTTTATGAAATTCTTTTGGACATTTGTTGCTAAATGTCCAACAAAACCTTGAGACACTGAAAGTTTTACAATTACCTATTTTCCTCTTTCAAAATTTAAGAACAAGCTAGCTAGCGAAGCTCGTGCATTTTCACATTTGAGGTGCAGTGCTGTCACTAGCTGAGTAATCTTGAGCAAAGTCATGTAACTTGTCTGGGTCTCAATTTCCTAATTGTTAAAATGCAGGGACAAGATCACATGAGAATCTACAAAGTCCCCCTTGGATTTAAATTTCTATGATTTTCATCTTTCAAATTCAAGCCAACTTACATGCTGTTTTCCCTGAAAGCTCTGATCGTTCCAGCTAAAAGTGAAGTGAACCCTCTCTATTTACTAAATTTGCACTTCTTATCAATTTTATACTATCAACATGTGAAGTCCAAATGGCCAAGGTGGTCCTGTACATCATCTAATCCTCAGAGCGCCTAAGCTTAATAATCTGTCCACAGTAGTGCTAATAAACACCTGGGAAATGTTGAATGAATAGTTACCGGAGGAATTGTTGAACAGCTTAACACACTGCCCACAGAAGTAACACTCAGAGTTCTTGTTCTATGTTGATTAGTATCTTCCATATTTTCTTCATCTCTAAAATTAAAATCAAAATTTAGTTAATTTTTAAGTTAATTATGCTTAATTTATATCTTATTACTACTTTGAAATACATAAAGCCATATTTCATCAAACTACCCTAAATCCAAAAGTTAAATTTTAGATCTTTTGCTAATCTAAGCTGAGGCTGATTCACTAATATTTGTCCAAAAAAAAAAAATCTTAAAAGAAAAATAACATAACAGTAATTTTAATTGTACATTAACAAATAAGTACAGAAGGTTCAAAGCATGAGGGAAAATTCACTGTAAGTAGATATTTTAAGAGAGCACACTTACTACATGTTTATTGGACTATACATTAACCAAACATACATTAGATGAATAATTATTAAAAAATACAAATAATTCACCCATCTAAAACCTCATCAACTTATCAAGAGATCTTATTAACTATTTGAAAGTAATCAGTTTGAATTTGAAAGCAGAACTGCTTAAAATTGAATAAATAGGCTGTCTAGCATGAGGCAATTGTAGAGGGTTCTTTGAATTTTAACTATAAAAGAGTTATTTGCTTTCATTTTGCACATGATGATGCAGAATATAGCTGTCATGTCATTTGACAAAAACATTCATTTACCAGAATCAAAGTCTAGGTCTCCAGATTAAAGTAAAAAACCAACCAACAGAAGTCTATACCTGAAAGGCCTTAATTCTTTGTTTACTGATGACAAGGCAATCATATGAGGGCACTCATCTTCATACTCCTCAGAGCCCATGAGGATTCCACCTTGACCTGTCTTATCATCTTGCCTGGTGTCATGTTCAGTTCTGCTATTCTCCTCAGAAAACTCAGTTACAGAACTGTTTGTAACAACCTGCCCTTTTATTTCTTCTAAAGGCTGATTGAATTCAGTCATTTCAAAACTATGTGCATCAGCACTGTCCTCTGACAAACTGTCTTCCTTTATTTGTTCAAGGTCTCCAGATGATCTGAAACAGCAGTCAACTGATTCACCGATAGAGTTCTGTCCATTTTCAATATCTGATCTACAGTCCTTTGCTTTTTCTGATATCTCTTCATCAGAAAATGAGAATTCAGATCCCTCCTCTGTTTCAATATTTTTATCATCTGGACCTACTGGATGAAGTAGTTCATCATCTGCCTGCATTTCCTTTGTGTAGCCGCTGGCAGAAACCTCTACATCAAGAGAATCCTCCCTCCTAGGAAAAGAAAAGAATGTTATGCATTTAGAGAGCGAGAAAAAAATCCACCTGACATGAATTAAGTATTTAGTGTTCTGATAAATTACGACTCTCAAATGAGTTTAACAGTTTATATATTTTAAAGGTTTTTCTCTGCCTAAAAGGTAATACTTAAATCACTTAACTACAGAAATGTAAAGGACATAGCTGGTTGTCATCTAAGAATAAAATGACTATGAGGGACTTCTCTGGTGGTCCAGTGGTAAAGAATCTGCCTTACAATGCAGGGGATGTGGGTTCAGTCCCTGGTCAGGGAAGTAAGATCCCACATGCCGCAGGGCAACTAAGCCTGCACGCCACAACTACTGAGCTCTCATGCCTCAACCAGAGAGCCTGTGTGTGGCAAACTATAGAGCCCACACGCTCTGGAACCCGTGCGCCTCAACTACAGAGCCCACATGCCCTGGAGACTGAGCACCACAACTAGAGAAGAGAAAACCCGCACGGCACAACTAGAGAGAAGCCTGCATGCCACAAGGAAAGATCTCTTTTGCCTCAGCAAAGATCCTGTGTGCTGCAACTAAGACCCGATGCAGCTAAAAATAAATTAAATAAATAATGAATCTTAAAAAAAAAAGGAATAAAATGACTGTGAAGAGCAACAGATATTAGTAGAAAAGTTACAGAAACTTCAGTTGATACTGACTTAATAAATTAACTTTCAGAGGAGGCTAAAGATTTTAAGTTATGTCAATCATCCCAAATCAGAAAACAATATCTTAACTACGTATACAAAATGAGAACATTTGGCTGTGAGAATTTACATATAATTATGTTCCATGAATCAATTAAATATAGCTCCTATGGTGACTAAAGGAAAAACACAATTTCTGATAAACACTTGGCTTGATTCCTTAAAAACGGGTTATTCACATAGCATCCTATATTGAATAAGCGTTCTCGAATTTATAAGAAACTAAGTAGGTTCCTCCTCCAAATTCAGTAAGGTTAATGGACCACAGGTAGGCATAGTTTTTAAGTTTCATTTGTATATTATATAGCAATGATACTGAACAACAATAATGAAAATTTTTTAGATGAAAGTGTTAACTTTTAGAACTAAATAAATCTGGTATTCAAAATTCTATCATTTTATGCAACATAGTATACAAACCTGATATCACTAAAGGTTGGGAAAAGCTCACTTTCATAGCTGAAACGTTTCATGAAGAAATCTCTGATGCATTTAACATCTCTGTCAAAATACCTGCAAAAGCAAGAATCATTTTTTATATAGCCTTTGTTGTTCATCTTTTTCCTTATTAGCCAAAGACAACATCCTTGTTATGACATTCTTGTTGTTACATGAAAGAGAAAAGGATGTTACTCAAAAGAAAAAAGAAACAAATCAGCTGCTGGTGTTTGAAAAAATAAAAGCCCAGGAACAAGGACTATAAGCTGTCAATGGCATACAGTTCTTATGGTTAGAAAACTCAAGGTTTTCCCATACTATGAGACATATATATGAATCCCAGAAAAAAAGATAAGGGCCTGCAGTTTGGGGGCAGATTTCTACTTTCCCTCTCTAGTTTCCAGTCTGTCTGATTATAGTTCCCATCAGCTTCAGCTATGTTCACTAGAACCTCTAGTCAACTGGGAAAGGTGAAGACAAAAATAAACTAGTGACTCATAAGAAAAAGTTTGGGGACTAATGTTATGTTTATATTATCTTTATTACCCATTAGCTAATATGTAGTAAACATCTATAGGATATAACTAATGCTGTGGCTTATAAATAGTTATCTGGAGACATGTTAATCTGGACTGAGAGTAGAAGGACCTCTGAATATCAGGTTGCTTTTTAGGCTACCATAAAGCAGCCAGAACAGATTGAATTCTCTAGAAGGTTTCCAGAAAGGGAGAATTAAGAGACAGGATGACATGGAATTGAGAGAACAGGAGAAAAAAAATACTCACTCTTAATTTGATTACACTCAATTGCATCATAGAATACAAACACATAAAGGAAAATATCCTGTCATATTTCACAATTTGGCTGTTTAAATGGTCAAGTAACATGAGAAATAAGATTATCACAGTATATGAAGTGATTCTGCCGTGTGTCAGGGATGAGGTTTTACGTGAATTCCTTTCTCTTATCAAAATAAAAGCTAAAAACAACATGAGAGGTATTACCAGTCTGGTAACTGAGTTCAGTACAAAACCGTAACTTTCATCAAGACCATAAAAAATTATTAAATTATGCCTGGTGAAGCCCTCTTGGAGGCAACCATGAAGCAGAGAGAAAAGGGGAAAGGCAGAGAGGATGTGGTTCTAGGGTTCCTCCTTCCATGTCCCTACTTCTTCTGAGCAGGCTTTTGTTTTAAAAATTGGGCTTCCACCTAAACGTTTGTTTGAATAAAGAGTTCCATGGCTGAGAAAGTTTGACTTTTGCAAGTCTGTCAGGTTACAAGAGTAATTCAAATTCTTTTAATGATTTATAAAAGTAGGCAGTTTCTTCAGATTTCTAATATACAGCATTATTTTAATGAATAGGTTTTAAAAACTGTATCAAAGTGCATTTTTTTTCAGTTTTAAAATACCGAGGAGTAAGAAAAATTCTTAGGGGGAAAATCAGAGCATTTTGAAATCCCAATTTTTAGACTCTTAACATCAGCCACTTCAAACCAGTTATTAACCCCAATGACAGTATGACAAAGCTGAAAAATTATTAATAAATAAAAGATGACTGCATCACACATAAACACAGTTACATCCAGAATATACCATTCAGCATTGGTATGAGAAGTTGAAACCATCTGTGGAAAATCGATCATGGTGATGTGGTCATCTTTATCCAAAATGAGATTGAATTCATTGAAATCTCCATGAATCAGCCCATGATTTGCAAGTTTAACAATTAGTTCCATAGCTTCATCATATACTGATGCAGGATCTTCAACATGGTGTATCTGACATCTGAAAGTGTTAAGTGTGAAAATGGTTATTTGTCCTCATTTATGATTTTAATGAAAGCAAGCATGTGTGTATTTACATTTAAATATTATTTCCATTTCATCATGCCTCCCTAGCAGTTTTCTCTTCAATCCTATCAGCATACAGATATAACAGCTTAAAAAAAAAAAAAAAGACACAACCCATTCAATTCTGTATCTTCTTCCCAGTACACCACATTCTTTCTTTCATCTTAACAGCCAAACTCCTCTATTTGTGCTTTCTCCAATTCAATGAGCACTCTAATGAGCCCATTTCAAGCAAGCTTTCATTCAACCTTGTTCCAATGAAATAGCTCTCGTCAAAACTACCAATGACTTACATGTTGCTATATCCAATGGTCAATTCTCCACCTTCATCATTATCTGGTCAGTTAACCTCTTCCCCCTCCTTGAAGCAGCTCCTCTCACCTGACCCTTGGTACACTAACTCTTCAGGCTGTCGTCTTTCTGCACTGATCATTCCTTCTTAGTTTTTTTAGCTAGTTCTTCAGCTTTTCCCTGACGTATAAATTTTGGAGCTCCTCAAAGGTTAATCTTAAGACCTATTATCTTAACCATTCTTGGTGATCTCATACAGGCTCATACACAGACTTCAATCTAGACTTCTCTGAGCTTCTGGGCATCTCTAACTTACCATGTCCCAAACTGAACCTCTGATTCTGCCCCACCCTCTAACTTCAAACTGTCTTTCTGCAGTCTTTCCCATTCTGTAAATGGCAACTTTATCCCTCCAATTATTCAGGCCCCAGATCTTGGTGTTATCCTTACCTGCCCTTTCCTTTATATCAATACAATCCCAAACAAATCATGTAGGCCCTGACTGTAAAACATATCCAAAATCTGACCACTTTTCATCACCTTCACATCTACCACTCTGATCTAAACTACTATCATCTCTTGCTTGCATTATTACAATAATTTCCTAACTTTTCTTCCTAATCCTGTCCTAGTCTCCTTTCAGTCTATTTTCAATACAGCAGTCAGAGTGATACCATTAAAACATCAGTCAGATCATGTCTCTTCTTAATTCAAAATCCTCCAATGGCAGGGAGTTCCTTGGCAGTCCAGTGGTTAGGACCTGGAGTTTTCACTGCCACCAAAAAAAAAAAAAAAAAAAAAAATCCTCCAGTGGCTTCCTGTCTCAATCAAAATAGTCCTTATACTATTGCTACAATGGCAATCACATTAGGAAATATAAATGTATCAAATCAACCTTAAAGTTACTGAATGTTATATGTCAAATATATCCTCCCCACCAAAATAAATAAATAGAACATCCTTGCAATGGCTTACAAATTGTCTGCTGCCTCTGTGATCTCATCTTTTACAATTTCTCCCCTTACTCACTCAGCTCCAGCCACAGTGGCCTTCTGTTTCCTGAACATGCAGGCATACTCCCATTCCAGGAGTTACGCATTTGCTCTTGCCTCTGCCCGAAATGTTCCTAGATATCTGCATGATTTCCTCTCTCCTTTCAGGATTCTGCTCAAAAATCCCCTTATCAAGGAGACTTTTCCTGGTCACTCCATGTAAAATAGCAGCCTCCTACACCCACCCACCTCAACACTTCCTGTCCCCCTTACCCCACTTTATTTTTATGCATGGCATTTACCACCATCTGATGTATCAAATATTTCCTTGTTTAGCTATTTCCTGCAAGTTTCCTTCCATCAGAAAGTAAGCTCTATGAGGGCAGGGACTTTATTTTGTTTACTGGGGAGCCTAGAACAGCGCTTGGCACATACTAGACTGTTTATTTACTGACTGAGTCAGAGAGTATAAAATCCATATTGTCGGGCTTCCCTGGTGGTGCAGTGGTTGAGAGTCCACCTGCCGATGCAGGGGATACCGGTTCGTGCCCCGGTCTGGGAGGATCCCGCATGCCGCGGAGTGGCTGCGCCCGTGAGCCATGGTCGCTGGGCCTGCGCGTCCGGAGCCTGTGCTCCGCAATGGGAGAGGCCACAACAATGAGAGGCCCACATACCGCAAAAAAAAAAAAAAAAAAAAAAATTGTGGTAAAATCCATATTGTCAGAATGAAACTGAATTTTCAATTTGCCTTTAAGTCTACTACTTTATGTTAATTTCTAACCTCCCAGAAGCAATATTCCATTTACAAAAAAAAATATTATTTTTTAAAATTGAACCTTATAATTATTTATTAGAACTGAAGGTTCCAAGAATTATACTTACAGAGGATAGCCTTTTATGAGTTCCATGACCACTGCATGGCGATTATAATCAACTGGCTTTGGAACTGGAAATTTCCTTTCATACAATGCCTAAAATATAGCAAAACAGGTAAAAAGTAATGAAAAGGTCATTAATTTTTAGGGAACAATAAAATTAAGTGTACCTGTCCACAACCAGAAAAAAAACATGTAAGCCTTTACAAAATTACAGTTAACACATGATTATTTATGCATGGTTTATTCACTGCACAGAATGAGCTGTACATAAAAACAACACTGTAAACCAGTTTTTGTAATTCACTTTTTTTTTTTGCGGTACGCGGGCCTCTCATGGTTGTGGCCTCTCCCGTTGCGGGGCACAGGCTCCGGACGCGCAGGCTCAGTGGCCATGGCTCACGGGTCCAGCCGCTCCGCGGCATGTGGGATCTTCCCGGACCGGGGCACGAACCCGTGTCCCCTGCATCGGCAGGCCGACTCTCAACCACTGCGCCACCAGGAAAGCCCCTGTAATTCACTTTTTTACCAAACATTCATTTACTGAACATTTACTAAATATTATACACTGTGCTAGGGTTACAAAAATGAGTGTGAAAATGTCTCTGCCTTCAAGAAGTTTCGTCTCTTACAATATGTATATCTTCTATTTTGTAAGTTTCTGTCATTTACTGGGAGTGTGCTTAAAAAATTCAAATGGAAATAAATTGTGATTTAGGAAATATTCTGTCTTCTGGCATATCAGGAAATGAAATATTCCAATATATTAGGCATTTCAGTTTATACAGCACTGACCTTTTTCTTCAGACCACAATATACAATATAAATCTATTATGTGACAGGGCCTTTGTCATTGATACCTGAATCACGCCAACAGTGGTTCTAGTTCTTGCTACCACGCCAAACCTTTCTTCAGTGTACCAATACCAACTAAGATGCTTGCGTCAATGCTCCATTTTAAAAAAACTACAATGGCTGTAAATATTGACTTCAGTCTGAATAACTTTTCCTAGTTTTCAAAACTCTTTAATCCACTTATCCAGTCCTAGTTCTCTCAATACTCTGTCCAATAAACACTCTGGAGTGTGATCAAGACAGTCACCTTAGTGACTGTCCCCATACACACAGGGCTCACACGAATATTCATGTCTTTGCCATTCTGGTTCCTTTGCAAAGTACACTGTCTTATTGTCTTTTCTTTACAGACAAATCATATGCAACTCCATTACTCTGCTCAACTCCCACTCACTTACGAAACCTCCTTCATCGATCATTCTACTCTACAGAAGATTCTCTAAACTCAACATATAATTTGACATTTAAACTGTTCTGTTTTAGGTGTGTTCATGTTATCTTTCCAACTTTAAGACACACACTGCACTCGTTATTTCTTTGGTATCCGCTGTTCACCTCCCCCAACAAAATACTTAATATAGAGGTAGGCACACAGCTGACACTCAATATATGCTTATTAAGAGGGTTAATTTTAAGAGCTGTCTACTCTACTTCCTACCTTCTTTGGACAGGAACTATTTCCCTCTCCCCAAAGATTGTCTGCTTGGCCATATATTTGCTATTTTTAAATCCAAATGGTTTTGAACATGCTTTGGCAGCTCAACAGTATGTAACAACTCTAACTATTGTCATAGTGGTCTAGCCCTTGTACCATAGCTTAACCCTTAAGTTATAGCTCAATCTTATCTTATTTTCGCTTAGGAAAAGAGAGAATAAATTTAAGAAGCATATTTATCCACAACCAGGCTCTATTCCTGTGCCTTCATATAAAAACTCCAAGAAGACACTTAATATGGTTTGGGGGAAATGTGTTACAATTCCTACTAAACTGCCTACTTACTATCACAGGATACAAACCATTGATATAACACAAAAAACACAACATGTATGGTATTGATATCACTTACTTATACTGACTAGAGGATTCTTCCCTCAGGATTACTAAAAATTTAAGCACATGAATTAAAATAACCTACTCAAAGAACATCAAACTGAAATTCCCAAGAAACAACAGGTCATACGCTGGAGTGATTTTTAATAATTCAAAATTTTAAAAAGATAAGTTATAACAAATAAATCCTACTGGAGAGAATAATAAGAATGCAGTTATTTTCTAATTTAAATTATTAGTGAAGACAATTAATTTGGTTATTATTAAAGATATTTAGTAAATCTATGTTGAACTTAATTTAGAAGGTAAAAGGTTGAAAACTAAAGATTTTTACCATTTCTAATATACATACAAATTCATAAACTGACATTTCTTCCATTGAGGGAAAAAAAAATACCAGTCAACTTACCTGAGAGACTAAGGTTTCTACAGAAGGTAATTATCTGGTGTTTTCAATTAGAGACAGACATATGCATAGACAGGTATAGATTTACATTCACACATACACATTTGTGAGGCAATTACATCACTATTTATTTCAGGCTACTCTATCTTGTTAATATTGTAGAATACAAGTTGCCTTTATGCATTTATAACAGCTAAAAATACCTCTGCGTAGAAGGAAACCACGAGAAAAACAAATACCAGAAATAGTCTAAAGAGTTAAAAAGTGACTGTTAAGGATTGGGACTGGGAGTAGGGAGATGCGGAGGCAACAGACTGATGCATGTCACTACAACCTTTTAACTACACATATTGTTTGGTTAAAAATATAAAATTAAAAATACCTTCATATAAGCAAATTCTTTCATGGCAGAGAGACGAGATAAATAAAGCCAAGACATGTTATGCCTGTGTTTATGATAATCACGCTTGTTTTTCAGATTTCGAAAGGAGGTTCTTCCCAGTCTGTGAAGCTTTAATGCAAATTGCTGCCCTTCTTCATTTGCAACAATGTAAATATCTAGAGTCAAAATTTTAAAAGGATAATTATTATATTTTTATTCCAGTAAATTTAAACAATTCCAATTTTCTAACTTTGGTTTTATTTGTTCCAAATTTTCTCTTTCCTAATAACTAGAAATAGTTACCATTCAGCAAAATTCTTTTTATTGTAATTTTAATTACAATACAAAATGATGACATGTATTAATATCTACTACAAAAGAAAACAGGGATGCAAAGGTGTCAAAGGTTACTGCTTCCAAAGATGCTCAATGCTCAATTCCATTTAGTGGGAATACATCTAATTGTTCCTTAGTGTCCTACATGTACGAGCAGTGATTAATAATATCTTCCTTTTCAACATAGGACTTGTCTGGTGGTCCAGTGGTTAAGACTCTGTGCTTCCACTGCAGGGGACATGGGTTAGATCCCTGGAACTAATCCTGCATTGCCATGCAGCAGGGCCAAAAAGAAAAAAAATTCTTTCTTTTCAACAATGTGAAGTTCAATTCTTAAATTGCTTCAATGAATAAATACTAAGTATCCAAATATAATCCTATAATAATCAGAATGGAGATCTTCCCATAAATATTCTAACTATCAAACAAGTTGCTATTTTAATACTAACATTTAGAACATGTCCTAATTACTCATGAGAGAAACAGCCTCTCATGTTCGTGAGATTATAAATTGACACAATTTGGAAGGAAATTTGGTAATATCAAAATTTTGAATGTGCATAACTTTAGCTCTAATAATTTAATTTCTAAGACTGTAATACTTGGCAACTACAAGAAAGACACCTCTGCTAATATGAAATGATGTCAGGGATGCACCAAGTGGAAAAAAATCAAGGTGTAGAATTGTAAGTACTGTTTGCTTTCACCTATGATTAAAAAGATATGTGAATGTATATACATACATCCTCAGTACATTATATACTTGTATTTACATAGAATATTTCTAGGATATGTACAATATTAATAGTGATAGCTTTGGGAAGTAGGAACAGGAGATGGAGACCTGGGTTAGGAGTTAAGATTCACTTTTTACCATACTCGTACTCTGTTTTGAAGTAATGAAGTTCTTAAAAATTAAAAGAAAGCCATTTTTTTAATTGAAAAAAATTGGACATAAAAAAATTAAGAGGAAAAAGAGGTGTTTCATTACATCATTTTATACATTCTTACACACACACACTCCCGTATTTAGTAACTCTAATATTACTTACTAAATATATACCATACTCTAGATATTAATATAGTAGACATACAAACCATATGAAGTACCAAAACAACCTCCTTTGGAATAGGTTTCCTAATAGTTCTTTTACTTCTAATTTTAATTTTTCTTTTTTGAGGTACTCGGGCCTCTTACTCTCGTGGCCTCTCCCGTTGCGGAGCACAGGCTCCGGACGCGCAGGCTCAGCGGCCATGGCTCACAGGCCTGGACGCTCCATGGCATGTGGGATCCTCCCAGACCGGAGCACGAACCCGTGTCCCCTGCACCGGCAGGCGGACTCTCAACCACTGCGCCACCAGGGAAGCCCTAATTTTAATTTTTTTGCTCTCTCAGTTTAAAGTATGTAACTATACAGCATAAACTTTGTAGGACAAAAAGTAGTGTATAAGAGAGCATGGCATAAAGAAAATCTTTCTCTGTTCTTTATTTTTACCACACATAAAAAACCACTACATAGGTATTTGTTTAATGCTATTTTAGAATTTTTTTCTGTGGTTCTACACATATCTAACTTTGCCTGTTGATCATACTGCTGTGATGGAAAGTGTGGTTTTTATAACTTCCTCGTGATACTTTTTTAAAAAAATATTTATTTATTATTTTTGGCTGCATTGGGTCTTCGTTGCTGCGCGTGGGCTTTCTCTAGTTGTGGTGAGCGGGGACTACTCTTCTTTACGGTGCACGTGCTTCTCACTTGGGTGGCTTCTCTTGTGGAGCACAGACTCTAGGTGCTCAGGCTTCAGTAGTTGTGCACGCGGGCTCAGTAGCTGTGGCTTGTGGTCTCTAGAGCACACGCTCAGTAGTTGTGGCACACGGGCTTAGATGCTCTGCGGCATGTGGGAACTTCCTGGACCAGGGCTCAAACCCATGTCCTCTGCATTTGCAGGCAGATTCCCAACCACTGCACCACCAGGGAAGCCCCCTTGTGATACTTTTAAAAATTATTACAAATGTTCAATTTATCAGATATTAAAATAAGAACAAATAAAGTATTTGCCAAAGATTTCAGTTATTAGAGGAAAACCGATTCTTGGTATAACTGAACTTTCAGTGATAGACTTATGAAAAAACAGTAGTTTACTAAACTAAGGGTAATTTCAAAATCTGTATTGCTTTCAAGCAACTTTTCAATTTACTGTTTAGTTAGAAAAATAGAAAAGATGAATCCTTTCTCAAGGGGAAACATAAACTAAAGCAAATAAAATGCACTCAATAGTACTATCAGCACTTACCAGATTCTTTGCCAACACCCATCTGGTTTCCAACAGACTCAACCACCTGTCTAGAAGAAAGTGTTTTCAAAGCTAGGTAATCATAGCCTGCATTTGTCAACCGATAGCCCTGGACAGCTAGAAAAAATCAAATGAGAAAGACCATATTTTAGTTACACTGTACCATCAAGTCACATCAGGTCAAGAGAAAAATTTAAACAAGGGAAGTCTTAGCTGGAAAAACACTAGCTACCCAGGCTTACGAGTTTTAGCATTTCTTGCTGTAATTTTTATTTCTTCTCTAGAGCAGTGTTACTCAAAGTGTAACCTACAGACTGATACCAGTCTATAAATGTTTGTTACTAGTCTGTGACAAGTTATAGAAACTAAGTGGTTCAAAAATTTTTGTATCAATTTGACTAAGTTATTTTATGTCTTCAATCTAATAAGAAGGAATTTGTGCCTGTATTTTGTCAGTTTTTTATTTTTCTAGTAATTATTTTTATTATTTTATAAAGGTACGGATCCATAATAGGTGGAAAAAGAGAAACTCATCCCTCACCACTATGGTTTGAGAGGTAATGCTCTAGAGTCCTTTGGCAGACTGTACTTGTCAAAGACAGCAACAATATCTTAATCCCACTTGTTCTTCTGCAACTGGAACTTGCTAATCCCCTATGAGGAAATGAAGGCTATTTCTCTAGCCTCCTGGATCTGGGTGGGTCCTGTGATTGCTCTGACCAATAGAACATGGTAGAAGTGTACTTTGTCAGTTCTATGTCTAGTGCTTTCCTAGTCTGGCAGCTTCCACCTGCTTTTTGGAATACCTGCTCTGGCGGAAGCCAGTTACAGGGAAAATCACAAACGGTGCCTCAAATACTTACTTTTGGTTCGCTCCCAAGCTATAAGTTTATGTTTTACTAGTTCTCTTAAAATTTTATTACAACCACCATGTTTAAGGCTGGCTATAGAAGCAACCAAACTGCAGGGAACAATTTCATGGTTCTTCATGCCCATTTCAACCTGCAATTGAAGAAATCAAAATGCAATCATAATCAACACAGAGCTGTTGTCTACCAAAACCTTGTGAAAAACTTAACTTCTCCGTCAAACTTTCCTGACCATGCAGTTTCCCAACCAATTGTGAGACATAATTATTACCTTCTCTAGACATATTTTAAATCACAATTTGGTATATAATCATTGATATTCATATTCTCTCTCTCTCTCTACTATACTATATGCACTTCAAGAGTATGAATTGTGAGTGCTTAACATAGTTACTAACATATGGTATGTACCAAAATACGTATTGACATCCAAATATTTGTGTTTAATAACTACAGATATTCCAGGTATTTATTAAGAAGGTATTTAATGAGAAGATATGAAAGGACCTGAAATGTAGACCAAAAGTTTTAGATTTTATACTAAGGAAAGTAGGAAACTCATGAAGATGCTTAGGCAAGGGAGATTTAAGGGTTGTTTTAAGGATGTTAATCTAGCAGGAATATGCAAAGTGGTTTAGAGAAGGCAAAAACTGGAGGTGCTGTATTGGAGAACTAAGACAACAGTCTGGGCCAGAGAAAACAGAAGCCAGGACAGGGAAGAGGTGGTGGTAATGGAGCGAAAGAATTAAAGAAATTAGTATGGGAGGGATTGGCACTGGATGTGGGAGGGTAAAGTGAATGAAGAGTCAAAGGTGAAGTGAAAAGAAAGAAGAGGCTTTAAGATAGTAATAATTATTATTATTTTAATGGAGTTTGGGAAAGGACTGAAGGGGTAGACAAAGTTGATTAATTCGATATGAGCACACTGAGTCTGAGGTGTTGGAAGGTCCTTCATGGAAGGTACTTCAGATGAAGATGTTTAAGGAAAATTGGAAAGGCTGATCTGCACTTGGGAATGAAGTCATAACTACAGGGAAAAAATCGTCAATTACTTGATGGAGGTAAGAGATAAAGTCATACATAAAGTGGATGTGATCATTAAGCGAGAGATAATGGAAAAAAAAGGAGGGATAAGGGACAGAACTTGGGGGGGGGAATTCACACTGAAAGGTAAGGGCAGCCAAAGTATGATTATTGATGTAGGAGGTGCCAGAGAAGTAAAGGGAAGATGGTCAAGGAAAGGTGGCCACTGATACCAAGACTAGTAACACTCAACTGAGACTGAAATATTTAATGAATTAGGCCATTCCTTGGTGAGCTTCAAAAAGAACTTAAGAATTGCAAAAATAAAGTTTTGGAAGATAAATCTGGCATCGTTTTGATGTCCCAACCAAAACCTCACACTTTAAACTTAACTAATCTTCCATGCTTTGTTCTGTTTCTCCCAGCCTCTAACATTCTCTTGACTCCCCTATTTCTGTCAGAGGCATTAAGGAGTGAGTTAATGTGCTGAGGAAGTAGAGAAGGAAGGTATCTTTTGACAGTAGGTATTTAGAGAAAGTGTGGCTGAATTTCAGAATCTATGGGAGGAGAAAGAAGTGTCTTCCAAATTTTACACTGAATTTGCATTTGATAGTTTATTCCTTAAGAAATGCCTATTTAAGCAAAAAATAATAGCTCCTAAATAAATGTGTTTTATTCTGCAAATGCCTAATCTATGTGTTGATCTTTGTGCTATAAGACTAAGACCATAAAATCCGTTTTTGTCACTTCCTTGCTTAACAACATTCAGTGGCTCCCCTATACTTAGAATATATTCAAAATTCTTTACCAAGCCTGCATGACTATCTGTAGCACATGATCTGGCTCTCACCTTTCCCAGTTACATCTCCAACTCTTCAGTCTCTTGCTCACTATGCTCCAGCCACACTGGCCTTTCTAGTCTTCAGAAATTGTTCCTGCCTTGGGGCCTTTGCACTCACCACTGTAGCTTCCTCTCCCTTCAATTCTTTCCCAGGACTTCACTGGACCGGCTCCTTCTCATTCAGCTGTTATGCCCGCCCCGCATTCTTTCTTTTACTTAGCAAATATTTATTCAGTACCTACCAAATACCAGGAACTTTATAAAAACAGACACGATTCTTGCACTCGGGCAGTCTTCTCTGACTAAACAATTTAAAAACAGTATTCAGGCTCCCTGCCTCCACCATGAGGGGTCTCTATTCCGTTATTCGCTTTAACATCTTCATAGAACTTATTATCTTCATATTATCCCTTATTTATTCGTTTACTTGATGATTTGCCTCCTTCGTCTTGTCTGTCCTGTAACCCGTGGAATTCTCTAAAACGGTTACTACATATCCGATAAGTATGTGTGGATTGAATGAAACTGAAGGAATGCTATGTGACTCAATCTGTGAGTAGGGAACTCAATGCTATCAATTACTCTTCAGGATTCTTAAACCCTTCTCAGCTGGTCAGAAGCCCAGGATCAGAGAAGCTTCCCAGGCTACAGAGATTCGATGTGGCTCTGGAGAAGGGGAGCAAAATAGCAAGGAAAAGAGGGGTCTTTGCTTTACATGGGGGAAGATAAAAAGCTTCTGAACAAAGGCTTTTGAAAAATCCGACTGTCCGGTCTTTTCCCCATTCCCAACCTCGGCCGCGTTCCAGGGCCTAAAGCGCGCTCAGCTCCCAGCAAACTTGGAGGAAGAGGAAGAGCACGCGCGGTAGAAAAGGTCAGGGGAGAGGGAAAAATGGCGAACTTCTTACCGCGGTCAGGACCCTGAAGTCATCCCGGCTCATGTAACGCAACTTGGCCACATTCACCTTCCCCATGGCGGCCCCGGACCCAGGCCAGAATCCTGTTTCAACAACCAGACAGCGATAAGAAAGCTGACATTCCGGCTTCTCCCGCGCCTCACAGTGGCCGGGCAGCTCGCGCCTGCGCAGCTTATACTACAGGTCCTTGTTACTAAAAAGAGGTACCGTTCTCACTGACTTGGGGGCAATAAAACGTCTTCTGAGTCTTATGAAGCATATAGTACGGAACAAAGCAGAGTATTTTTTTGTAAAGTGATTTTGTTATGTGGCTTAGTCGGCGGACTCTAAGTGCTCTCTATCATACGCCATTTATTTTTCATATCTGTCAGGACCGGCTGCCTAAAGGATGCGACCCGCCTCTAAGAGCAGAGTGGTAGTTTAATGGGAGGAGCACGTTTAACAGCAACTCCTACTTTAGGCGAAGTGACTTCCACTAAGAGAGAAAATGAACCTGAGCCGGACGCCGGACAATCCAGGAGGTTAGAAATAGAGTAACCACACTAGCAGGCCCCTGTCTAACTGCGCATGCTCAGGACAGGGGCGGACGTGGTTAAAGAGAACTCTGGCATCTGCTCACTACTTGATTTAAGTTGGTCCCCGAGACTCCGGAGTGCGCCTGCGCCTGCTGGGGGGGTGGAGCCTGGAGTGACGTGTGGGGGCGGGGCTGTAGCCGGCGTCTCTCCCGCGCTTTTACAGAAAAAGTGCGCATTTTGACGTTTCCGAGCTTACCTACGTGGGTTGTCAATTGAGGACCCGATTTAAGGGCTTTAGGAGAACTGCCGACACCCGCCCTGGGACTCCAACCTACGGCAACAAAAATGTAGCCGGAGCGGGACCGTAAACAGCTTGCACCCCGACAAAGAGGGTGCGTACTCTACTATACTTTCTTACAAGTATAACAAAACTTGTATGATAATGTTTGCATTTATATCTCGTTTCATGAGCTATATTTTAAACCTTTAAAAGGCATGGGCTTACCTGGTGTTGCAGTGGTTGGGAGTCCGCCTGCCGACGTAGGGGACATGGGTTTGTGCCCCGGTCCGGGAGGATCCCACACGCCGCGGAGTGGCTAGGCCCGTGAGCCATGGCCGCTGAGCCTGCGCGTCCAGAGCCTGTGCTCCGCAACGGGAGAGGCCGCAACAGTGAGAGGCCCGCGTACCGCAAAAAAAAAAAAAAAAAAAAAAAAAAAGCAGTTATTTTGGTTCGCTACTCACGTGAGGTGAGGGTGCTGCATTTGCTCGCAGAGGTTTGTGGGCCACTGCTGTTCAGCCTCTCCCTGGGTCTAGCCTCAAAACCTTTAGTATAAACTTTGGAAATCAGTCTTTACAAAGAGTTCCTATCCTTCCCCCGCCTCCGGTTTTTCACTGACACGTGTGCTGATTTTCCTCTTCTCAAAGGCCCCACTGGGTATGTTGCTCTGTCCAGACACAGAACTAGTCCTTCAATAAAACATGCACTGGAATTCTAAGGCAGGCAGTTGAATCTGCCCTATCTTTTCAGCCAGGATAGTTAATATAATGAAATAGAGAATAAAGAAAGCAGAGCAACCCTCTATTCCCTCAACACAAGCTTTGCCTTCTTTTTTTACTTGAATTCAGTAAATTTTTGATTAACCAATCTCAACTAATGGAAATCTTCATTGAAATGGAATTTTTCTTTCTGTAATTCACATAAGACATAAAAATGAAAAGTTTTGGGATTTCCCTGGTGGTGCAGTGGTTAAGAATCAGCCTGCCAATGCAGGGGACACGGGTTCAACCCCTGGTCCGGGAAGATCCCGCATGCTGTGGAGCAACTAAGCCCGTGTGCCACAACTACTGAGCCTGCGTTCTAGAGCCTGCGTGCCATAACTACTGAGCCCGTGAGCCACAACTACTGAGCCCGTGTGTCACAACTACTGAAGCCTGTGTGCCTAGAGCCCATACTCTGCAACAAGAGAAGCCACTGCAATGAGAAGACTGTGCACCACACCGAAGAGTAGCCCCTACTCACTGCAAGTAGAGAAAGCCTGTGTGCAGCAACGAGGATCCATTGCAGCCCAAAATAAATGAATAAAATAAATAAATTTATTTTAAAAAATAAAAAGTTTTTAAGGAAACCAAATGACTAACTTATGGAGCAAGAATGGGATGAGAAACATGAGTCATTTGGGGTCTATTTTTAATCTAACACTTTAGCAGACATTATTAATCTATTGTGACACAAACCTTAGCTTACTTCTTAACTCTGCTCCAGGCAACCACCACTAATTGATTGGATTTGGCTAGAATTGCTGTCCTGGTTCCGGCATATTCCCTGGGGATAATCACACTGAGCCCAAATATTTTATACTTTCAATATTAATATATATTTTTAAAACATCTTAATCAAACCTTTGAAGAGTAAAAGTGATTCAAGTACTGTTCAGTATTCTGCTCTACCATACCATGCTTAGTAATGACAAACAAAAAATGCACAATATTCTTCATTCACTCATTTACTGTTTCTCTGTATGTCAGAATTTTTTCTCGATCTTGGGGAAACTCAATCCCAACCCTTAAGCCTTGTGGTGGAAGAATATGAGTAAAAAGTTAGAGAATAGTATAAGAGGTATGCAAAGGATTTATCACATCATTATTTCTTCCTTCCATACTCTGTCTCCTACCCCTCTCCCCTCCACATATGGGGCTTGTCCTCACAAGCTGCAGAGATCTTGACTGTCCAGAAATTAAAGTTCAAACTTCTTAAAGTTCAGACTTCTTAGGCTGGCATTTAAAATCTTCAGTAATGTATCATTACTTCCAAGTGGCATATACACTTGCCTAATTGAACTACTTTGTTTTTACCTTGTACAACTCCCTTGATTTTCTGTCTCACTGCATTTTCTCTTCATCTCTAATGCTCACTTTCCCTTCTCCTTTTCTTTTTATTCTTTACAGTCACTGTATATGTAAATCCTACCTGCCATTCTTAAAATACCATGCATTCCATAAAGCTTTTGTTTAATATCCTTATATTAGTTTCCTAGGGCTGCTTAACAAATTACTGCAAACTTGGTTGCTTAAAACAATCAAAATTCATTCTTTTACAAAAGGTTCTGGACCATGCTGCAACCAGAGTGTCTGAGGGAGAATCTGTTTCTTGCCACTTCTGGTTTCTTCCAGCATTTAGTGACTGCTGGTGTTTTTTACCTTGTGGTTGCATCACTACAGTCTCTGCCACTGTAGTCACGTAGACTTCTCCAGTTCTGTGTGTCTCCCTCTGTCTGTGTCTTATAAAAATACATGTGATTACATTTAGGGCCCACCCAGATTCTTAACCATATCTGCAGTTTTTTTTTTCCATAGAGGGTAAATTCATAGGTTCCTTTATATTATGAAAGGGTTGGACTTGACTTGGTGTTCCTAAACTTCTGGTTAATGTAAGTCCCCATCTCAGCCCCATAATCTCCATTCTGCTCTGGTTGAGAATCACTCTCTTCTGTGTATGCCTAGGAACCAAGAATATTTGGTTAACATTTGTTTTATGAAAATAATATTTTTTTCATATTGATGACTTTGATAGCACCATTTCCCTTTGGAACTACTGGACAGGTGATCAGTCAGACCAGGTTTAGTCAGAGGACAGAACCTGTATTAGTTATTTAAAAAGAGAATTTAATATTAGGAATTATGAATTTGGCATAAAGCTAAATAGAAAACTGAAAAGGGGAAAGGAGAATAGTAAGACACCACAACTACCAGGAGGACAAGATAAGGATTGGTTTGGCAGGTGTTGCACACACTGCAAACTACATTCACATGTTATTATGGAAGGGTTTTGCTGCTGGACTGAAGAAGTGTTGGGACAATGCTAACAAGAATGGCTTACTGAAGAAGCCTGGAGGAAGCAAATGAGATGCGGACTGAAGGAACAAGTTGATTCTTTCCCCTTCTAGGATTCCTTTTCAGCAGAATCCAACATGGAGGCAGCTGGCAAAACAGAAATGTGGTTTACAAGGTCCCAGCCCTGGCGTCAGAAAGTATAACGTAGAAGTCTGGGTTTGGACTTCTAAAAGACAGTAGCTTAATAACTGACACAATCTCTGAGATGTTTTTGAGATTTAAGATTCTGTTTGCCTCTTAGACTTCCACAGGTTAATACTCAATTAAGAATCTTTATGGTTTGCTTTTTTTTTTAATGTACTTTGATACAGAGAGTAAATGTTTCAGATTTTTGATCTTCTATTTCATTGCCTTACTTGAATTAATGAATGTCCTTGCTTTAGTCCTGTTCTTGTTTTGTTGTTGTTGTGTTTTTTTGTTTACAAGAGTTAAAAATAATCCCATTATCCTAATAGAATTTTTTATTAAATAAGGGCTTTTGGTTTACCTAAAATAGTGTAATTGTCTTGGTTCCAAATTAGAACACTTGGTATATTATTCCAGGTTACTCTTTCAAATGATGGAATTTTAAATGTTTCCACACATTAAATTTTACATAGTTTTATTACTTTTTCTTTGAATAACGAATCTGAGCTTTAAAAGTATTCTTCAGACTATGGGGTATTTAACTGGCCCTCTGTTAGAACAGCTTTTTTTAGTCTAAGCTACTGCCGAACTTCCAAACTTGGTTAAACATTCTTACCATTTCTCTTTTAACGTGGCTTAATATGCTAGTCTTTAACATGAAAACATTATTTGCTCACAAGGAGTTCTCATGAAAGCAGACTTTATATAAATTGTGATACTCAACTTTCAGTAGGAAATGGTCAAATAAATATAGAAGATTAAAAATGAGGTGTTCAAAAGTGGAATGGTTGTTTAATTAGCTGAAGAGTACCTAAAAATATTGACGTAAACTGACATACATGAAAATGTATTTAGTCATTTGTATTTATCAGTTGAAACTTTATTATAAATAATAATCTATGAAAAAACTTTAAAAAATATTTTGTCTTTAAGCTATTATATAAAACTTTTATTTTCTATTTAAAATTTGATTGTCCCAAAATAAACATTCTCTAAGATCCCAGTTGTGAAAATGAGTTCTAGTTAAGCTAATGAAAAGCAGTAACTGTGTCAGACCCCCAAATACTGCAAATTCTCTCCCATAGGTAAATTTATAAACACCTCAACATGATTTCTCAAAGTTCAGCCTAAACAGGGCAGTTCATATACTGGGTTCTTTCATCATAGTTTTGGGAAGACCACTGGTCTTGAGACATGTTCAAATGGTTCTACTTTTATTACCGCAGGTGTCCCTTTTCAAACACGTCTCCCAAGTATAAGATTGTTTAGTTATCTTGGAATTTGTAACTTTGTTAAACTGCCATCTATAGTCAGAGGACATCTGGAAACTTTGGAATTAGCTTTTTAAAAAGTAACTATGAAAAAAAAAAGTGACTATGGTAATCCTAGTCACAAATTCTCTGATACTCCAAACGCATTTATTAATCTACTAGGGATTTCTCGCCAAAGAAGTCAGAAGTTGGCTGTAACTGATCTGTGGTTGCCACCTGAATGTTAGTTCATGTTGAATTGATTTGTTTTTCTGAACACATCTTAACATATGTTAAGCCTATATGGAATAAAGCTCACACAGTGTAGTTTAGCCAAAAATAACCTGTTGGCTGGTAATTTTTAGAACTTTCACTATGTCTAAAAATATTAGAGGTGGTGTCTTCTAATACTTAATACATGGCCTCTTTATAGTCACTGAATGAATTGATTATTTAGTTTGTGAATGAACAGAACGCTTCTCTTGAGTTTTTCCTCATAGCTCCTGCTCTAGGCATTTTCCTACCTGTTTAAGTCAGGGTAGGTAGATAAAAAAATGAGGTGAAATGAAAACTATGCTATTTTTATTGTTTTAATTTTATTGGCTCTGATGAAATATTTCAGAATTTGAAGGAATTGAACTGAGGGTCCTAGCTCATGTAAGGATCTTTTCTGTTGTTGTTTTCACTATTTCTCTACATCACTGAAAGTAGATCTCAATGATCTCAACATTAGTTTCTTAAATGTCAAGATAGATTATAATTTATGCAGGTTTAAGATATTTTTTTTTTTTTCAGTACGCGGGCCTCTCACTGTTGCGGCCTCTCCCGTTGCGGAGCACAGGCTCCGGACGCACAGGCCCAGCGGCCATGGCTCACGGGCCCAGCCGCCCCGCGGCACGCGGGATCCTCCCGGACCGGGGCACGAACCCGCGTCCCCTGCATCGGCAGGTGGCCTCTCAACCACTGCGCCACCAGGGAAGCCCTAAGATATTTTAAGACTAAAGTTTTAAAGAAAACTTTTTATTTTTTAAAATATTCTGAATATAGCATTTCATGTTAAAATTTTCAGTAATTTCCTTTTCAATATTAATTTTTAATTTTGAAATTATTTAGAAGTGATTATTAGCAGAATCTGCTAATTATCGCCAGTGTCTTTTCCTTTTAGCAATAGAAGCTGCTGACTTCCAGCTGGGTACATGGCCCCTGAGCTAGAGATTATATTTCTGAGCCTAGCTAGAGTTAGGTGTGATTACATGTGTAATTTTTTTCCTATGGCATGTGAGTAGAAATTATAAACGTAATTTCTGAGTCTTGCCTTTAAAATGTTGGGTATGTAGATCCGTCTGTTGCATTCAATTCTCCTGAAGGCTGTACTTTGACCATCACAGTAGTGAGCCAGCTTCAACTATGTAGGTGAGGGCAATACTCTTAAGGGGATGTCCGAAAAACAAAATGGAAGGGCCCTGGTCCTAGGTGACCCCATGGAGCAAGCTGTCTTCTCATGAGGTAAAAGTTTATTCTTCCATAAGGTAGAAGTTTATTGCTCTCTTAACATGAGAGAACAATAAACCTTGACCTTATTTGAGCTGCTGTATTTTGGGGTCTTTTGTTATAGAAGATTAATCTATACTGTAACTAATACAGATAGGATTTTAAGTGAAAAATTTTCCGATGACTTGGAGTTTCAAAGGAGGCTCTAGGGGCCGAGGCTCTGGAGGCCAAGGCTCATAAATGCTAAGTATCTACATTCTAAATTTAAGCACTAGTCCATCTATGCATAGTTGGAAAAGGGGGTTTTCAAAACTCATTTCTGCTGTCATTAACATATCACCTTCCTAGATATAAAAAGGCTGAAAGATGGAGGCCTGTATTGAGTATTTCTTGTGATAGAGATGTCAGTGTTTAATGATGTTACCTCTCCCACCTTTCCCAGAGAGAGGAGAGTGGTGCTGGCCTCTACCTCAAGTAAAGTGATGGGGCCTTGAAGAGACCCATTTAGAGAACTTCACATTTGGCACTGAAACTTTAGAAGATATAGGGCCTGGCAACTGTCTCACTCCTAAGAGTCTTAAGTCAAAAGGTTGGCTGGAGAGGTCTTCGTAAAAACTAAAGGAGAGGGTTATATTGAGGTCATCCTGTGCTTCCAGAGTTTGGTTGGGTGGCACTCAAAGGGGTTAAAGAATGTTGCCCATTTACAGCAAGTGACTGAGTGTAAAGCCTTTATGGACACCTGTATCATGCCAGGTGGGTCTCTTTGTCGTCACCACTTGCTGAACATGAGCTTCAGGATAACGTCATATTCTATAATGTCATACTCATGGGCTTTGCATTAGGTTTTATTGAAGACAGTGAAACTTATGAATCAGTCAGAGTTTAGTCAGGAAACAGGAACCATATCAATTATTTTAAAGGAAAAATTTTTTTAATTAATTAATTTATTTATTCGTTTTTGGCTGTGCTGGGTCTTTGTTTCTGTGTGAGGGCTTTCTCTAATTGCGGCGAGCAGGGGCCACTCTTCATCGCGGTGCGTGGGCCTCTCACTGTCGCGGCCTCTCTTGTTGTGGAGCACAAACTCCAGACGCGCAGGCTCAGTAGTTGTGGCTCACGGGCCTAGTTGCTCCGCGGCATGTGGGATCTTCCCAGACCAGGGCTCGAGCCCGTGTCCCCTGCATTGGCAGGCAGACTCTCAACCACTGCGCCATCAGGGAAGCCCTAAAGGACAATTTTATGTAAAGAATCATTAACCAAGTATTAGAGAACAGATAACTCCTTTAAGTCGGGGGGTACAAAAGGGAAGAGGTTGGTATTTTAAAGTCTTAGAGGTTTAGAGGAGGGGTCTTGAGCTGGGACTCAGACCTCTGAGGTGGGGTCATTGCTGGTACTTTAGGAATATGGATGCTGGACTGAGAACTCTGGTGAGGGCCACTGGCCATCTGGTACTGGCATATCTGAGGGACACAATGAAGGTGGTTTTGGGAATGAAGCTGCAACCCACTGCTGCTTTAGGATCAACTGTTTCTGCTCAGGGTAAAGTATCATTGCTGGGAGAAGCTGACAGAAATAGGAAGCATACAGGGAGAGGCCAGTTCTTTTCTCCTCTTCCCTTCCTCTAGCTTTCTTCAAATGACCCTATAGACAGAACGCAATAGGGAGCCAGGTGTTCCTTTTGGATAGGATCTTGGTTTGAATGATTCCAGACCAACATACCTACCATGAATTCCATATATATATATATATATTTTTTTTTTTTTTGCCGTACGCGGGCCTCTCACTGTTGTGGCCTCTCCCGTTGCAGAGCACAGGCTCCGGACGCGCAGGCTCAGCGGCCATGGCTCACGGGCCCAGCCGCTCCGCGGCATGTGGCATCTTCCCGGACCGGGGCACAAACACGTGTCCCCTGCATCGGCAGGCGGACTCTCAACCACTGCGCCACCGGGGAAGCCCCATATTTATTTTTATTTTTATTTTTTTTGGTACGCGGGCCTCTCACTGTTGTGGCCTCTCCTATTGCAGAGCACAGGCTCCGGACGTGCAGGCTCAGCAGCCATGGCTCATGGGCCTAGCCGCTCCGCGGCATGTGGGATCTTCCCGGACTGGGGCACGAATCCGTGTCCCCTGCATCGGCAGGCAGACTCTCAACCACTGCGCCACCAGGGAAGCCCCATATTTTGTTTAGGATTCACACATTTTGGTCAGCCATTGGAGGGGTGTGCAGTTACTTCCCAGATGCGGCCCTGTCTGTTCTGCTGTCATAATCTACTTTAGTTTTCTCAGGAACAAGTCATTCAATAGATGACTTTGTCCCCCAGCTGCAGGGAATACATGAGAAGTTTTCCAGGTTTTTTTGGTCAAGTCCCTCTCTTTAGGCTTGGGGTAAAGTGAGGATATCACCCACACCCTCTCTGGAGTGGGTCAGAATTACAGCTTTCTTAATGGAAATCCTCTTTGCAAATATTTTCATAATCCTTATCAACAAAATTCTTTATAGCCTTGATAAAGGTGACTTGTCTATCCATTTCTCAGCTACCTATTTTGAAATATTGTGGTATGAGTGGCCCTGGTAATGGTGAAGAAGCAGATGTTGAAGATGCATGTGGAATAAGATTGTTTCATCAAACTCTAAGTGGAACAAAGCAATATTTCTAGATTACTATGTAATCTTACGTAATTTAAGTATATATCTAAATTAATTAATTTAATATTATTAATAGGTGTATGGGGATTCCATTTACATAAAAGTTTATATATTCATTTTGGAAAAAAAACCTTTTTAATTGGCCTTGCCCTTGAAAAAATAGGAAATCACTTTATATTAAGGGTAGCCTTATATCTAGACATATACAATGGCACATAAATGTGTCATAAACCACAATTTAATCAGGCAAGGAGCCATAAATCAATATTTTCCTATCCTCTTGATATTTAACTATACCAAGTAATACAACAGTGGGGTCTGTACCACCATTTTTCATACCTCTGATGAAGAACATGTAACACAAATATATGGTTAACATTTCAACAGTTCTTGCCCATTGAATTGCTTTCTAATGGTGGATTATGTATTTCTAGCGTTTATATGGCTGGCATGTATTTTAATTTTGATGAGGTATTTTTTATTTTTGGATATTGTATTGCTGATGGTAGTTTATTAGCCTTTAAAATGTCCTTTACATAGCGACATTTCTAATTTACCTTTTACTTGAGACGTTAGCTTACTCATCTGAATCTTTCATCATTTTTGACTTTGATTTAATCTTTAAGAATTTTAACATTAATAATAATTTAGAAATATGCTAAAGTGTTTATTATTACAGTTATCTTACTGACTTAAATACTATAAATATGTATGTGTATCTATATTTCTGGAACTTTCAGTTGAGTACTTTCTTTTTTTTTAAATTTAATTTTATTTATTTTTTTATACAGCAGGTTCTTACTAGTCATCAGTTTTATACACATCAGTGTATACATGTCAATCCCAATTGCCCAATTCATCACACATCCCCCATCCCCCAGCAGCTTTCCCCCCTTGGTGTCCATACGTTTGTTCTCTACATCTGTGTCTCACTTTCTGCCCTGCAAACCAGTTCATCTGTACCATTTTTCTAGGTTCCACATTTATGCGTTAATATACGATATTTGTTTTTCTCTTTCTGACTTACTTCACTCTGTATGACAGTCTCTAGATCCATCCATGTCTCAACAAATTACCCAATTGTGTTCCTTTTTATGGCTGACTAATATTCCATGGTATATATGTACCACATCTTCTTAATCCATTCGTCTGTTGATGGGCATTTAGGTTGCTTCCATGACCTGACTATTGTAAATAGTGCTGCAGTGAACATTGGGGTACATGTGTCTTTTTGAAGTATGTTTTTCTCTGGGTATATGCCCAGTAGTGGGATATCTGGGTCATATGGTAGTTCTATTTTTAGTTTTTTCAGGAATCTCCATACTGTTCTCCATAGTGGCTGTATCAATTTACATTGCCACCAACAGTGCAAGAGGGTTCCCTTTTCTCCACGCCATCTCCAGCATTTGTTGTTTGTAGATTTTCTGATGATGCCCATTCTAACTGGTATGAAGTGATACCTCATTGTAGTTTTGATTTGCATTTCTCTAATAATTAGTGAGGTTGAGCAGCTTTTCATGTGCTTCTTGGCCATCTGTATGTCTTCTTTGGAGAAATGTCTATTTAGGTCTTCTGCCCATTTTTAGATTGGGTTGTTTGTTTTTTTAATATTGAGCTACATGAGCAGTTTATATATTTTGGAGATTAATCCTTTGTCCATTGATTCGTCTTACCCTACTCCTGGGTATATATCCAGAGAAAACCATAATTCGGAAAGATACATGTACCCCAATGTTCATTGCAGCACTATTTACAATAGCAAAGGCATGGAAGCAACCTAAATGTCTATCGACAGATGAATGAATAAAGAAGATGTGGTAGATATATACAATGGAATATTACTCAGCCATAAAAAAGAACTAAATAATGCCATTTGTAGCAACATGGATGGACCTAAGTCCATACTGAGTAAGTAAGTCAGACAGAGAAAGACTGATATCATATGATATTACTTATAAGTGGAATCAAAAACAGGCTACAAATGAACTTACCTACAAAATCGAAATAGAGTTACAGATGTAGAATAAACTTATGATTACCAGGGTGTTGGGGGGGAGGGATAAATTGGAAGATTGGGATTGACATATACACTGTGTATAAAATAGGTAACTAGTAAGGACCTACTGTATAGCACAGGGAACTCTACTCAATACTCTGTAATGGCCTGTATGGGAAAAGAATCTAAAAAAGAGTGGATATATGGGTATGTATAACAGATTCACTTTGCTGTACACCTGAAACTAACGTAACATTGTAAATCAAGTATACTTCAATTTAAAAAAAAAGGAAAAAATTGTTTTTCCCATTAAAAAAAATTGTTGGAAGATCCTTTTCATTTGTCAGAATTAGAGTAATGATTTGTTAATGTAGGTCTATTTTAGATTTGTCCTTAGTCCTAGGGTTTGTCTCTTCTTTTAGATTTGGTTCTTACTGTTAAGGAAGACCCTTTTGGGAGTTGCAAGTGGAGTACCTGAGAAATTCTACAAGATCCTTCCATTCTCTTTGCCCTGAACTTTTTCTAGCTTTGTGCAGCTTCTCTTTTTTTCCACTCAGCTCTTGGCAGCTACCGTCTGCTAATTCTCATGGAGTCTTATCTTGAAATGCATGGTTCTGGCTGTGGCCAAAGTCCTGAAGGAAACTACTATGCATAATTCTATGTTACCTCCTCACCACAACTCCCTCCCCTGTGAATCCTGCCCCATAAATTCCAGTTGCTGCAATACTCCAATCTCCAGTCTTTGCCTTGTCAGCTCCGGGAGAATGACAGTTTTTACTTGAGCTCCTCCTCACTGCACCAGGTGCAGAAAGAGCCCCAGAGGCTCACCTGATTTGTTCCCTTTTGTACTACAGGCTGTCCAGTTTATAAAAGCAGTAAGTCATATATTTTGCCCAGTTTTATAATTGATAAGTCCAATACTAGTTACCATACAGTGGCCCAAAGCAGAAGTCTATGCTCCTGCAAATCCTTTATATAATTATCTTTTTATCTTTTTTTCACTCAAAATCTGAATGTTAAATGAGTACATAAAGTCTTATAAATCTTTTTTTTTAATTACTCTGCTTTTACAAAAGCTAGAAGAGAAGGGAAAACGCTTCAAATCATTCTGTGAAATCAGTATTACTCTGATACCAAAACCAGATGAAGACATTACAAGAAAAGACAACTACAGATAAGCATCTCTGTGAATGTAGAGCCCAAAATTTCTCAACAAAATATTAACAAACAGAATCAAGCAAACTTAGGAAAAGGATTATACACTATGATCAAGTGGGGTTCATCCTAGGAATGTGAAGTTGATTCAATATGCAAAACCCAATCAATAAAATGGACCATAACAATAGACTAAAAACCCATGATCATCTCAAAACACAGAAGAAGCACTTGAAAAAAATCCACATCTTTTCATGATAAAAACGCTTAACATTTGGAATACGGGGAACTCCTTCAAACTGATAAAGGGCATCTATGAAAAATTCAAGGTTAACCTCTCACTTAATGGTGAAAAACTGATAGCATTACCCCTAAGATTAGGAACAACTGAAAGATGTGCACTCTAATCACTTCTATTCAACATTGTACTGAAGGATCAAGCTAGGGCAATTAGACAAGCAAAAGAAATATAAGGCATCCAGATTAGAAAGAAAGAAGTAAAAGTATCTGTATTCACAGATGACATGAGCTTGTGTATAGAATATCTTAAGGAATACACACACACAAAAATGATCAGAACTAATAAATGAGTCCAACAAGATTGCAGTATACATGATCAGTATGCAAAGCTCGATTCTGCATCTATTCACTAGCAATAAATAATCCAAAAATGAAGTTAAGACAATTCTGTTTATAGTAGTAACATCAAAAATGAAAAAAATATTTAGGAATAAATTTAACAAAAGTGTAAGACTTGTACACTGAAAACTACAAAACATCATTGAAGAAATGAAAAAAAGACCTAAATAAATGGAAATATTCGATTGGAAGACTTAACATTGTTAAGACGGAAATCCTTTCCAAATTGATTTATAGATTCAATACAATCCCTTTCAAAATCCCAAATGCATTTTTTTTTTTTTGCTGGAATTGACAAGGTGATTTTAAAAATTCATGTGGAAAGGCAAACGACACAGAATAGCCAGAAAACCTTGAAAAAGAAAAAAGTTGGAGCACAGTTTTGAATTTCAAAACTTACCTCAAAGCAACAGTAGTGAAAACAGTGTGGGACTGGCATATAGACTGATATATAGATAATGATGTAGAATTGAGAATCCAGAAATGTGCTGGGACAACTGGATATCTACATGCCAAAAAATGAAGTTGGACCCCTACCTCACATCATATATAAAATTAATTTAAAATGCGTCAAAACCCTAGATACACCCAGTTAGTGTTGGAGAATTTATTGTTGGTATGGGAAAAAATCCACAGAGTTCGTGTCAGAAGTGTCAGGAGAAAGAACTACACAGGTTTCTTTTTGGGATGATGAAATGTTTTGGAATTAGATATTGGTGATGTTTCACAACTTTGGAAATATCTAAAAGACACTGAATGTTACTCTTAAAAAATTACTCTGCTGTGTTAATGAAAAAGCCAACCTGAAAGAACCAGTAGCCAAAGTTGGAATAATCTGAGCAACACAATAAATAACAATAGTATGGATTATAACCCAAAGAATAAAATAAATATCTGTGAGTCCATACTGACATAAATAATTAAGTAAATAAATAAATGGAGAAGGGACAAATGTTCCTTACAAAAGAATTTCAAATAATAAATGTAAAAGGAATAAGGGAAATAGAAAATCACAATTAACATACCACAGTAATAATTGCTGCAGGCAAATCTACTGATGAATGCTAAAATTAGTGGGCAACACTTTAAGGAGAAACAGGGTATTTGCATAGCCTGGAAGTATCTCCCCCCAAATATTTATTAATTACTCTAATGATTTAACATATATTCACAAATGCTTTGATACTCCTTCCTCTAGGAGGTTGAGCTTAATTCTCCCTCTTCTGGGTGGTCTGGATTTCAGTGACTCATTTCTAATGAATAGAGTATGGAGAGGGAAACAGTAATTTTATAGTAAGAAACCTGGCTGACATTACCTTAATCACATGATTAAGATTACCATCACTAGTTTAGTCATGTGGATACCATATACCTTGTGGTATGATGTGATGGTAAGGGCACTTCACCTCTCTAGTATTCTCAAAAATTCCTAACCCTGGTATTATCGTGAGAAAACATTAAGCAAGCCCAAATTTAGGAACATTCTGCAAAATACCACAAGAATGCTCTTCAAAAGTGTCAAGGTCATGAAAAAGCAAAGACCAAGGGACTCACAGATACCGGAGGAGAATAAGTAGTCATCAAGACTAAATGTAACATGGTATCCTGGCTTGGATCATATGACGGAAAAAGAGCATTGCTAGAAAAACTGGTGGAATCTGAATTTTAGTTAATAGCATTACGCCAATTATAACTTCTTAGTTTCTATAAGTGTACCATGCTTATGTAAGATCTTAGGGTTGGAAAATTAAAGAAAGCTATACCTTCTTTATCATGCTCTGTAAACCTGAAATTATTTCAAAATAAAGTTTTAAATATTACTGTAACTTGCATGCTCTGTAATTTCTCCTTTTCTTCCATTGGATAAATTATTATCTTCCTCCCTCAAAAAGGATCCACTTAAAAATAATATGTGATTGGGCTTCCCTGGTGGTGCAGTGGTTGAGAGTCCGCCTGCCGATGCAGGGGACGCGGGTTCGTGCCCCGGTCCGGGAATATCCCACATGCCGCAGAGCGGCTGGGCCTGTGAGCCATGGCCACTGAGCCTGCGCGTCCGGAGCCTGTGCTCCGCAACGGGAGAGGCCACAACAGTGAGGCCCGCGTACCGCAAAAAAAAAAAAAAAAAAAAAAAAAAAAAAATGGGATTGGCCCTGAATTTTGTGGGCTATTTATTATTCTTATTTAAAAGAAAGTCTTTACAATCCTCATCAATCTAATTATTATATTTTAAAACCTATAACAATATACTTTTGTTTCTCTGATTCCAGAATATTATATTGTTTTGTTGAAAAATCTGAATGTTATAGAGTACTTGATCCATCGAATAATTTTAACATATGTTTAAATTCAAGTGTCATATTTCAATTTATTTTAATTTACAATATGATGTAGATTATTTTGCCTTTCAATAATGACAAAAATCAGATTAAACTAATATTATGCTATGAGGGTTAATATTTATTTATATTTTACCAATTTCCAAAACGTTTTCGAGTTAGATTACAGTAAAAACATACACAGAGTTATTTAAAAGTCATGTTTTGGAAAAATATTTAAGCACCTGGAAAGGTAATTGTTATATTAAAAAAGTTACACAGAGTTTTCACAATATTTTCATAGCTTTGTAAAAGAGAATACGTATCTAATCTAGAAGAACATATACTAAAATTTTAAGAGGAATGATTATCTTTGAATTGTAGTATTTAAAAATTTTCTTTTCCCTTTTCTGCATTTCAGAAGTACAATGTATATCATTATTTTTGTAATCAGAAAAACATAATGTTATAAATGTACATGCACACATACAATAGGATAGAGGTAGGAAATAGCACAGAGAAAAGGAAGTCAATGTATTTTGTTCTGAATAAATTAATCTAAAATTTACAAGATTTGTTCATTTCCTGAGGCTTATAAAACAGCTACAAATTGTTCATGCTTAGTGCTTTAATTAATACATACACATTTGAACACAGATGAAAACCTTGTATATGTTTCCATTCACACAATAGACTCACACCCTGTTTTTGGTTCAGTGAATCCTCAATTCTTAAAAAAAAATACTTAAAAATTTTTTAAAATTTATTTGTTTATTTATTTTTGGCTGCATTGGGTCTTCGTTGCTGCGCATGGGTTTTCTCTAGTTGCAGTGAGTGAGGGCTACTCTTTGTTGTGGTGCACAGGCTTCTTACTGCAGTGGCTTCTCTTGTTGCAGAGCACGGGCTCTAGGCACATGTGCTTCAGTAGCTGTGGCACGCGGGCTCAGTAGTTGTGGCGCACGGCTTTAGTTGCTCCACAGCGTGTGGAATCTTCCCGGACCAGGGCTCCAACCCGTGTCCCGTTCATTGGCAGGTGGATTCTTAACCACTATGCCACCAGGGAAGTCCCAATATACTTTAAGTTTTTAATGGCTGGCTGGCCATTTATATTGTACAATGACACTCCACTTAGCCTGTATCATAAGGATAATTTAGAGTTTTTAAAATAACTGAAGCTTAAATTTCAGAGCTTTTGCTTTACTCATTTAGAAAGAAAATATTTGTACAATGCTTGACTTCCATGACTTAAATCCTATTTGAATCTCAAATATTAAACTAAACTGTGATGCATTGGCACATTGTTGAATATGTTGTTTTATTATTCATTAAAATCGAATGCCTTTAGGACTTCTCTGGTGGCCTAGCGGTTAGGATGCTGGGCTCTTTCACTGTGGTGGCCAGGGTTCACTCCCTGGTCGGGGAAGATCCCACAGGCTGCGGGGTGCAGCCAAAAAAAAAGAATAAAAAACAATTGAATGCCTTTAGATTGTATAGAAGAACCAAAAAGAAGACAAGATCTGGTCTACTCTTTCTAAATTGTCTACTAGCTTTTACTTCTCGCTGGCTATCGTATCCACATATAATTTATTATGATCTGGTTTACTTAATCGTTGGTGTCTACACATAACTCTGCTTGTCCTGTCATAAAAAAGTTCATGGATTTTACAACAGGCCTTTCAGCTTTTTTTTTTTTTTTTTTTTAATTCCAACTTCTAGAGAACAGTAGAGATTGTCAGAGGTCTGACCTGAGTTAAGTGGGGGCATTATTGTATTTTTATATTTAACTTAATTAAAAAAAATGACCAAACACTTTGAGACTAGTGCTTGCTTATGATCTAAAAACAAATTTCTTACATTTTTGGCAAGTCTTTATTGCAGAAGGCTTTAGTTGAGGTATAGTACCTTTAATTAAGCACTCACTGTACTTGGCTCTTCCGTGGCAAGGCACTTAACTTCTCTTGTGGAGATGATAACGCATCTAAGGTTTTAAGAGGATTAAATGAAATGTGTATGAAAAGTGCTTAATACAGTGCCTGGAGCATAACAAGTGCAAATGTTTTTTATCCAAGAAAGGAAGAGAAACTGAAAGAAGATCAGTATGGATGGAGAAAGGCAGAATGCTGTGCCACTGGAGGAGGAAAAGTAGGCAAGGGTGAGGTCAGGCTGTGTTACGATTTGGGACTTTATTCTAGGGCAAGGTGGGAATCACTGAAGGATTTTAAGTAAGGTGTGACATAATCAGACTTGAATTTTGTAAAGAACATACACCACACTGTTTGAGACTGGAAACTAGAGGAGCCGGGTACATATTCTTTCTTTTGGACTATATGTTAATGAGTTGAGTGTCTCTGGTTTAAACCTGTGGTTTTAAATCCTTCCCATGAATTTACAGCAGGATTCTTGGCTTCTTTTATTTTGATGTAGTCATAGTACACTCGCATGTCGTGCAGCTCCTGTGTTGTTGGTATTTTATGAACAAGTTTGTCTGTGTAGGGCCACCCACATTTGGTAGAGAATAGGCAGAATGCCAAGGAGCAGGCCAGCCTTTTATGTGACTCTGCAGTATGATGCATGGTACTTTTGACTTTCTTCTGGCTTCCTGGATTCTCAGGTAATGCCTGCGTTTTACATGGAAGGTAAGTTTCCTTTCCAGGGTTTATTACTTTAACTCCCAGACAAGAAATGGCAACTCTGGGGCATAGGTGCTACCATTTCCCTATTCCTCACTGATCTTGGATTTTTTTCCCTCCTTGGAGTGCTGGAATCTTTATAAGAGCACTCCACGTAGCTATCAAATTGTTAGAGTTAGCAAGAGCGTTAGGACTTACAAACATTCCTGATACAGACACTTGGTTTATCATTGGCAACTATGTGATATCATCTCACTGCTGCCTTACTCTGCATATAGGTCCTAACTGTTGAATCTATGTCTGAATGCATCTACCATAAATGCCTTTGTTTTTACTATCTTTTGGTATGCAGCCCTTGGCTTACTTCTTATAGCCATGGAAGGCTTGCCCTATCACATCTGGGATGTCTGTTCTGGTCCCTCCCATTAACTCCTTACTTTATTAAACTAGTTTCATTCTATTGCCCATTTTCCAGGTTGATCATATCCAGTTGATCCTGAGTATCTTTCTTCAGGGGTAAATTACATAGGAAGAAACTGAAGTATTAACTGGTGAAATAATATGTTGACAGAGATTTGCTTTTAAATGCCCCAGCAAAACCACTAAACAAGAGGGGTAGAACCAAAAATGAAAATGACAAGATCAAAAATGAAAGAATGTTGATACTTGCTAAAGCTGGGTGATGGCTACATTATACTATTCTATTTTGTGTATGTGTGGATTTTCCATAATAAAAAGTGAAAAAGAAAGACACATGGAGGATTCGAACATAATAACTTTCAGCCAAATAGAGGTCCTGGACAGATGGGACAGAGGTGTGAAGAGCAATTTGGTGATGGCCACAAAGAAGGTACTCTGTGTTTTCTTGACAAATTGGACAGGCCAGTCATGTTGTCTTCTAAAACATGGCCCTTTTCTGAGGGATTTTTTTTTTTTTTTTTTTTTTTTTTGCGGTACGCGGGCCTCTCACTGTTGTGGCCTCTCCCGTTGCAGAGCACAGGCTCCGGACGCGCAGGCTCAGCGGCCATGGCTCACGGGCCCAGCCGCTCCGCGGCATGTGGGATCTTCCCGGACCGGGGCACGAACCCGTGTCCCCTGCATTGGCAGGCGGACTCTCAACCACTGCGCCACCAGGGAAGCCCCTCTGAGGGATTCTTTATGGAGATGACTATTCATTGTTCCATTTGACTCTGCTATTCTGGTCATAGCTGACTGACCCAGAGACGGGGTCTTAAACAAAGGCATGTATCTGTATAGCAGAGTGTCTCAGTCTGCACACTATTGATATTTTGGACTGGATAATTTTTCTGTGGGGTGCTGTCTGTACATTGAAGATGTTTAGCAGCATTCCTGACTACCCACTAGATACCAGTAGTGCCACTTCCCCTACTTCGCAGTTGTGATAATCAGAAAATGTCTCCAGACATTGCCAGATGCCCCTGGGGGGCAGAATTGACCCTAGTTGTGACCCACTGAAATATGTGAATAATGTGAATTTTTAGTTAGGCTCCGACCTTGTGGGTGCTGGCTGACTTGATTTGAGTATTTAAATGCCGTAATTTTTCCATGCTATATTAAAAGGCTGATGGTAAGTATTATAAATAAATAATAATTTAAAAATAGAAAATTTCAGGTCTCCTACATGTATGTCTCCCTGTAATAACATAACATCGTTTATGTTATGAGTCCCCCTGGTTTTTCATCTTAATCATATGCAGTCTTGATTTTTTTGCATAAAATGTTCTTAGGATCATTATTTCCACAATCTCTGCATAAAATTCTTTATTTTACAAAATCTTTTGTACATTACTTTTTTCATCATTTACAGAATACTCTTTATTTTTTTCTGATTTTTAGATATAATTATGTAATGCTAGTTTTTACTTTAAAATTAGTTTGAATTTTACAGTGTCTTTGGAAATGTAGCCTTTGCTTGGATGGGAGAGTCTGATAAATTTTGTGGTTCTGGGCACCGTGTAAATGAAACATTTTCAGGTGCTGTAGTATATAAATAAATGAATGTTTTTCCTGGCTCAGTTTTGTACTGTAACTAGCCAACAGCTCTTGTATTAACTTCTTCAACTGAGTGGAAGCATACTAGTACATACTTCTGATTTAATAAAATCCTCAAAATAGGTTTTTGTGCTAATATATTTATAACATTCAGGTGTTTGACACAGGAACATAAATTACATGTACATAAAATTGGTTCAGGGAAATACTGAAATGTGCTGGGGAGGATATTAAAATATATATTTGAACACTTATTTTATAATTCAGCTTGAATATTTTTCAGAACTGTTAGAGAGTTCATAGCTCTATTATATGGTTCATTTTTCTCTGTTAAACATTTATAATCTTTTATAGTTTTTATCATTTCTCTATTTTTCTTGAAGTGATGTTATTTAGTTAGTCTGGTTGTGTAATTTCTTCTTTTTTGGAGCACACACAGAGATCTGGTTACTAAAAAATCTGGGTGATTATTCCCAAGAATCTTATTTATCAGCTCTTTTTATTATGCTTTCCTATAGAAAATTGTATAGTTTATGGTTATCTTGCTTCTCAAGGAACAAATCTGCTGGTCTACTTAGAATGGCAGTATATTTGCATGTTGTGCTAAAAAATATTGGTCACCTATTTGAGATTTTATAGAGACAGTGCTATTAAATGCATTATTTTAAAGATATTTAAATTAGCTGAAGGATCATCTCTGAAATTTAAACATGCTAATCTAATTTGCCTCTTAAAACATTAAAAATATGTTCATTGAGTGCTCACTAAATGACAGTGTTCTTTTTTTAAATTATAGTATTTTATTTTATTTATTTTTATTATTATTTTTAAATTATTTTATTTTATTCATTTTATTTTTGGCTGCATTGGGTCCTCATTGCTGCACCTGCGCTTTCTCTGGTTGCGGTGAGTGGGGGTTTCTCTTGTTGCAGAGCACGGGCTCTAGGCATGCAGGCTTCAGTAGTAGCGGCATGGAGGCTCAGTAGTTGTGGCTCACGGGCTCTAGACTGCAGGCTCAGTAGTTGTGGCAGACAGGTTTAGTCGCTCTGTGGCATGTGGGATCTTCCCGGACTAGGGGGTCGAACCCGTGTCCCCTGAATTGGCAGGCAGATTCTTAACGACTGCGACACCAGGGAACCCCAACAGTGTTCTTTTTGATCTTTCTTTTTGATCATTGTTTCTAACAAATTACCTGAAATATTTTTTGAGTAAGAAAGAGTAAGAAAAAATTGATATGACTAAAAAGAGGATTAATAGAGAATTAATTGGAATAGAGAATCAGTAATATACAAATTAAGAAAATTGTTGATTATGCATCTATTTTTGGAATGATATTCACATAACCAAGTCTTTCCCCTCCTTCAAATCTTCCCCTAAATATTCTCTTCCCAATGGGACCTGCTCTAACCAACCAATATGAAATTATAATTTCATCTCCACCAACCCTGTAGTCCCAATCTTCCCATAGTCTGTGCTCTCCTTTAATAGCACTTATCACTTGCTGATATATAATACATATTTATAATGTTTATTATTAATCATCTGTCTCCTCGTCTCCTTTCCCCAACCCCCACCGAACATCAACTCTTTAAGGAATTTTTCTCTGTTTAATATGCTTGTCATGCAGGTGCCTGGTGCACAGTGCTTCAGTGCATTAGAAGAATCTTTAATTGTCTAGAATCATATCACGCAGGTCTCTGCTAACTGCCATTTCTGCTTGTTTTGTTGTTATCATCACTTCAAACTAAGAACTCTGAAAGAGATTGAATTATGACCTGAATGAACAAAAACACTTAAACTCAGTTTGGTATGGATTTTATGGTTTAGTTTTGTTTTTAATTATTGTTTCTTCAAAATGCTAATAACTACCACCGTTTTTTTTTTTTTTTTTTTTTTTTTGTGGTACACGGGCCTCTCACTGTTGTGGCCTCTCCCGTTGCGGAGTACAGGCTCCAGACGCGCAGGCTCAGCGGCCATGGCTCACGGGACCAGCCGCTCCGCGGCATGTGGGATCTTCCCTGACCGGGGCACGAACCCGTGTCCCCTGCATTGGCAGGCTGACTCTCAACCACTGCGCCACCAGGGAAGCCCTAACTACCACTTTTGACCAAATGCTATGCCACATATTTCACATGTGCTTTCTGCTAGTCCTCTTGCCCTCTTTAGTGAGGTCGGTAGACAGTGTTACTCCCATTTTATCGGTGAGGAAACTGAAACTCAGAGAGGTTAAGTAATTCTAAATGTCAAGTTTCTAACCTCTGGGAAAATGGAATATCTGACCATGGTGAACCTGTTCCCCACATAGCAACCATTAGCTGAGTTGAGTAACTGCACCTTTTGGACCATGCTCCAGTTTGCCATAGTTCCCATCATTCCCTCTTCTCCCTGCACACTGACATGTAATCATTGTGCATGCACTGTCACTTTTTCTTATATTCGGTCTGTAGTCATGAATTTGCATCCCCTACCACAGAAGGACTGTTCATCCTGCAAAGCCTTTCCCTGGAACCCTTTTCCAATCTTTAGTGTTAGGCTTTCTCTTCCCAGTGCCTGAGAAGCTCCTAGTCCATACCTCCTTTTAATACTTGCCATTTTTCATGGTAAGTGTTCAATTGTTAACTTTCATTGCTAGACTTTTTTTTTTAACATCTTTATTGGAGTATAATTTCTTTACAATGTTGTGTTAGTTGCTGCTGTATAACGAAGTGAATCAGCTATATGTATACATATATCCCCATATGCCCTCCCTATTGCGTCTCCCTCCCACTCTCCCTATCCCTCCCCTCTAGGTGGTCACAGAGCACCGAGCTGATCTCCCTGTGCTATGCAGCTGCTTCCCACTAGCTATCTATTTTACATTTGGCAGTTAGACATGAACTTCTTAAAGTAAGGATCTTGTGTTGTATCCTCAGAAGATTCAGACACTTAAATAGTGCTGAATTTTTGCTTGTTTGTTGACAAATGAGATGAATTTTAAATGTTTCCTGGAAAATATAAACTCTAGGATACAAGTGAATCTTTAGGAATCTTAAGTTCCTAATGAGGCTCTAATGTTCGTCAGTAAAACTCATTGAGAGGTTCTTTGATGATTGTTGCAGAATAAGGCTGGGCCTAGGGAGAGGCAAGAAGGACTCCTAGGCTGAAAATTTAAGGAGGCAGTCCCTCTCAGAGTCAGGTAAGTACATCCTTAAAATTTTATGCTGGAGGAACTTCTCTTCTTTTGCCTCACCATACTCCCAGCACTGCTTCTGAATTTTATATTTAATTTATATTAAGTATATAATTTATAATTATATGTTTGTATGTATATATAAATTTCTAGCTTAAAAATAAAATATTGGTCCTAATTGGAAAAGCTACAGAAAGAGGAGTGTAGATTGGTTTTAAAGGAAACATGACTACAAGAAAAGATATTTTATTATTATTTTTAAAAATTTATACTTCTGGCTGCTTTAAAGATGTTCTCTTTGTCATCAGTTTTAAGTAACTTGATTATGATGTGCTTGTGTGTAATTTCTTCATGTTTCTTCTGCTCAGGGTTTATTGAGTGTCTTAGATCTATGAGTTTATAGTTTTCACCAAATTTGGAAACATTTCAGCCTTTATTTCTTCAAATATTTTTCTGTCTTCTTTTTTTTTTTTTTTCGGTACACGGGCCTCTCACCGCTGTGGCCTCTCCCGTTGCGGAGCACAAGCTCCAGACGCGCAGGCTCGGCGGCCATGGCTCACGGGCCCAGCAGCTCTGCGGCATGTGGGATCCTCCTGGACTGGGGCACGAACCTGCGTCCCCTGCACCAGCAGGCTGACTCTCAACCACTGCGCCACCAGGGAAGCCCCTGTCTTCTTTTTGGTGACTCTAATTACACACATATTGGGTTATCTGAAGTTGCCTCACAACTTACTGATACCCTGTTCATTTTTTTTTCAGTCTTTTTTTCTCTTTATGTTTCATTTTGGATAGTTTCTATTGCCATGTCTTCAAGTTTTTACTTTGCTGTTTTCTTCTGCAGTTCCCAATCTGCTGTTAGTTATATTCAGTGAATTTTTCATTTGAGACATTTGTAGTTTTCACATCTAGAAGTTTGATTTGGGTTTGATGTGTCTTTTACATTTAAACATAACATGCTCAAGTTTCCTCTAGTTTCTTTATGTATGGAATATAGTGATGGTAACTGTTGTAATGTCCTTGTCTCTTAAATGTACCATCCGTGTCATTTTTGAGTTGGTTTTTAGTGATTAATTTCTCTGCTTTATGGCTTGTACTTTTCTGCTTCTTTGCCTGCCTGGTAATTTTTCATTAACTGCCAGACGTTGTGATTTTAGTTTATTGGGTGCTGTATATTTCTGTACCTAAAATAGTCGTGAGCTTTATTCTGGCACTCAGTTAAGTTTATTATAAATACCTTCATCTTTTCTGGGTGACATGAACATTTAAGGTGGTAAATGGAAATAAAAGACACATCAGGGAATAAATCTGTGGGAAGAGAATTGTCTTAAAAACCAAGAGGATAGTTTTAACAAATAGAGAAATTAAACATGTCACATGCTGCTGATAGTTCAAATGGGATAAGGACAGAAAACAAGCTACTGAGTAAGGTTGTTTATTTGATGTAGAGAATATTCTGTAGTCTCGTGAGCAGAAATCAGATTATAAAGAGTTGAGAAGTAAGTGAGGGAATGGAGAGGGGCAGCAAGTTCTTGCTGCTGCTGCTGCTGCTTTTTCTTCTCCTCTTCCTCCTCCTCCTCCTGCTTTTACTACTTCTGCTTCTGCTTCTTTCTCAGATTCTCTTTCTCCTTATATTTTTCTCCATTCTTTTAAAAAATAGACTAACAACATTATGATGGAATATATTCTGTTTAAAAAACATATACTTTTTAAAGTTCAGATATTATCCAGAGGATAAAATACCTTTACTTCAGGAGGTTGGTTGGTAACTACCAACCTTTATTTAATTGGGTATATTTTTAGGGGACAGAAGAATGGATATTCTTTAGGTTTCAAACTATAGAGGAAAGTCCTAAATAAATTTCTCATTGTTACTGATTTGGGGTTACTGTGTGCACAGTTTCCTAGTTCTGGTCCAAAATAGTAGCCTCAGTTCCTTTCTATATAACACACTGTTATAACTTTATATTAGCATTAGCCTTCACTGTTAGCAGTAAAATAGAGCTTGACGACAGCCAGAGAAGACCAAAGCATTCCATTATAGCTTTCCTCAATACAAAATAAAACAAAATTTTAAAAATAGATATGATAGAAGTAATACAAATGGAATTTCAAAAATTTTAGGGGAATTCATCAGATGTTGCTTTCTCTTAAGAAAATAGTAAAGAAGATTTGATCATGGTCTTCAGTATGGTGTAACCACATAACCACATTAAATCTAAGGATATAGATTCACTGGTGGTAGAAATAGTCCTGAAAGCATCATTAACAAGTTTGGCTTCTACCTCTTTTCTGTTACTTCCTAGCTGTGTGACCTTAAGCAAGTTGCTTAAATTCTCTGATCTTCACTTTCCTTACTTGTAAACTATGGTAAACGTTGATCTCCCAGCCTCATAGACTGTTCATTATAAACAGATGAGAGCAAATGATAAAAGTATGACATCGTAAAGTATTAGATGTGTTATTCATGGTATTTCAAGCATTAAATATCACCAGTCATCACTGGAAGTCATTGGGTTCTAATTATTTTATTAATTTATTTTATCTTTTATCTTATTTTATCTTAATAGCATTCAGTTATAGATTTTTCTCCCCTAAAAGTATAGGACAGGGTTATTTTAAGATAACATTTCTACTTGAAGGAGCTATGGGCACTGCAGGGCTGTTCTGGCATGTGATATTATTGAGGAAATTATGGGGACAAATTTGAGGCTTTGGCCACTTTCTTGAGATCCTTGTGATCAGCCACTTACAAAATAGAATGATAGTCCCTATACTGTATACACTGTTGAGAGAGAGTAAGGATAATGTTAGTGGAAAAGAAATATTGGTTGTCATTGCTTTGTTGCCTGTGTACATTTGGTGAAGAAAGGAAAAGTAAGGAGGAAGGGAGGGGTGATATTAGTTAGAGTGCTTTCCTGGCAAATGCTTTGTTCTTGTGCTGCATTTTGTAACAGAGGGTATTTACTTTGCTAATTTTCTGTTTTATGATTTGTGCTTTATAAAGCCCATTCATTTCTAGTGCTTTGCAAAGTTGCAAAGAGTATTTACTCTACTAAAAATGTAAATAATAAATTCATGTATTATAAGAAATTGAGAACTTAATGTTACAGAAAAACTGCAGGGTCACAGAATGTTATGAGGATATGTTTAGACTAGAAAATAACATTGGGATCACACTTATAGAGTAGACCTTATGTGTACTGATGTATTGTAAATTTTAAAAAGGTAGATGCTGTTACGGATAATATGAATGGTCTATTTTTTATTTAGAATTTTTCTGGGAAAAATATCCATGATCTTTACCAAGAAACCTGTTATTCTGTTGATCTGGCAGCAAAGTGTGACTCATTTGATTTTTTACATGATAAGGGCAAAAGTGTCTGGAAAGCTTTAAGTCTATATCATGGTACCTTGGGAGTCAGGAATAACAGAATTTCACAAGTCAAATGAGATAGGCACCATAATGTCAATATTTGTGTACTGATAAATGTGAGTTGTGAAACTTGGCTCCAGTTACAAGATGCTTTAGGGCTTTGCACTTTAAAATTACATTAGTAATGAAAACTAACAAATACAAAATTTCAATTTTTTTAAAAAAAGTCCTACTCAACTTGTACACTTTTTGAGAAAACTAACTTTAGATAGTTTTGGCAACTGCTGATTAAATATTTGAATCTGGTTTTGTGCACACAGAGCACATTTTATTCATTACATTAACCACACAGTAAATAAATGAATACCACAGTCATTTACTTTGCTTAGTGTAACTAAAAAGTTAAGTATTAAGTGTGCAATAAATATGTAGAAATGGAAAAGTAATGAAGAATACTATGTACAAAAACACAACATTTTTGTATCTGACCATTATATTTTTCTTGAAATTAAAACTGAATAATCCTAATTTTATTTCTTATATAATTAGATAAAACCTTTTGGTTTCAAATATAATTTTCATCATTCCTTAATTTTCTTGAACTATTTGTTTATTATTCCTTTTATTTGTAAGTCAAAACTTGTGCTTAATTGTCCTTGTTGATAAGAAAATTTTTAAATATTGAGAGAAACTTTAATTGGCTGTCAGTGACTTCAGATCTTTTTCCTTTTGATATAAAACTATTCTAGGTATTATTACAAATGTGAAGGTAAACAGCTAAATCACAATTTTAACTTTTACATAGAAATAATGTATTACCTGAGCTTTAATCAAGTGGCACTTATCTCAGAGTTGTTTTCCCTTTTTTTGAATGTTTTTTACATATATTTGGTGGGTACGTATTAAAAGGAATGAGAAGTATGCCTTTGGTAGACACCAGGGCATACATAAATTATTTTAGTCTTCCATTAAAACTGAAAAAATTAGAATTTCAGATGATATTTTCAATGATAATTAAATTTCATATTTTTTGCCTTAAATTTGTTATTTTTCACATAAAAATGGGAAAGTGAGTTATTTGGAGGGAAGGTTGGTAGCTATAGTTACTAAGTACAAATAAAATGATGCAAAATTAAGTAATATAAACATAACATAAATCTAAAATTATATTGATGATAACAACGTATTCAAGACCTCAAAACAAATTTGCATGTAATATTTTATTCTGTGTAGGAACCACAGTTGATGAACTTTCCTTTAGGCTCATTATGTAACTAAAAGACATGTCAGGAAGTTGATGCTTACAGAAAAGTTACAGTTAGACACATTTCCTTATTTATTTTCATTGGTAACCATTATTGGAATATAACACATATATGGTATGTACCTTTTCTGCAGTAATTATGAAGAGCTGTGGTTCAGAAGGCCTTTTTGTTTCAAACATTTATAATACTTTTAAGAAAATGTGAAGTAAAAAGCTCCATGTTTGCTTTTCCTTTCAGGTTGAGAATTGGAAAATTTAGCCTGGTATGAGGTCAATGATCAGAATATATTATGTTTTAAAAATTTCCCATGGAATAGAAATGGAAATGATTTAGTATGAAAAATATATTTCAAAACCATTTGACAGCGTATGTCCAAAGTAGAGGTGAACTTATGGTTAAAATAGTGAATCTTAAGCTTTAGGGACCCTAGCTTGAGTGGGCTTTTTTAAAGGCTGACATTCTGGAAAAAAAAGACCAAATTAGCTTTCCTGTCTTCATACGAAATGATATTTCAAATGATTGATATTTTAAGAAGTGGTTAAATAGTATAGAGCCAAAAAAATACGAAAAAATGTATTATGGCAATAGACAGATAATAAAAATATATTTGTCTCCATTTTTGTGAAGTTTTTGTTGTATTTTTCAGCTTTTAAAAATCTATAACTTGTTGTGATTTCTTTTCTAATTTTAAACAAATTTTTACTTTTTTACAAAATTTTATGTTTGTTACTTTTTTCATTAAAGAGAGGCCCCCATATTGTAAAATTTCAGACCTCCCAAAGCCCTCAGACCAAAGAAGGCTCTTTGCTGTTGATAGATTTAAGAGTAATGTAATTTTCAAAGTCAAATTCAAGGATGAGGTATATTTATTTATTTATTTATTAAAAAAATTTTTTTCCCCATTCTATGGGTTGTCTTTTGACCTTCTGTTTTTAAAAATATTTGTTTATTTATTTATTTATTTTTGGCTGTGTTGGGTCTTCGTTTCTGTGTGCGGGCTTCCTCTAGTTGTGGCGAGTGGGGGCTGCTTTTCCTTGCGGTGCCCGGGCTTTTCATTGTTGTGGCTTCTCTTGTTGCGGAGCATGGGCTCTAGGTGCACGGGCTTCAGTAGTTGTGGCACGTGGGCTCAGTACTTGTGGCTCGTGGGCTCTAGAGCGCAGGCTCAGTAGTTGTGGCGCATGGGCTTAGTTGCTCCGTGGCATGTGGGATCTTCCTAGGCCAGGGCTCGAACCTGTGTCCCTTGCATTGGCAGGCAGATTCTTAACCACTGCATCACCAGGGAAGCCCTATATTTATTTTTAAATAGTTTAATTTATGTGGATTTTAGTTGTCCAGCGTAGTACCAGATAGGCCATTTTCAAATCAATCTCTTTGATATCACCATGAAACACATACCGTTGTTTAGAAAAGTAAACAGAAGAATTATTTCACATTGCAGCTTCAAGTTTGTATACTATTTTTCCTAATGTAGATATGTTGTTTGTTTTTCCAAAAGTAAGATATTTGTTTTGATAATTAAGGGTGATATTTTCTGTTTTTATTCCAAGTTAAGTTCCTTCACCTTCTTTTACTCCCTATTTTACTTTTTCAGTTTGAAATTTTAAGAAATTTTCAGGAATGGAAAACCTTTAAGAGTGTAAAAGGTTTTCACAAAATGCAGAGGAACTAGTCTTCTTGAAAAGGCAGAGTTTTTCAAGTTCCAAGTATAAGAATCCTTTCTCTGTTTTGAAACTTAAGAATATTCATAGGCAATTTGTGACTTTTAAATGTTCCTTCTCTTATATTGTTAGTCAGAGAATTTCTAACCATTGCATTTCACCTGTGTCTCTTTTCATTTCTTTAAATAAAGTATTTATTGTCATTCTAAAGAACATTATTGTGGAGCTGTACAATTTTTAGGCTAGCTTGCTAAGATGGGGAAATCTCTGCAGTATCTTTAGGATCTAAGCACACATTTCCTTACTAGACTTTTTGGAGGCTTTTCAAGGTAGTTGGGGCCCACAGCCAGACTGCCTGGGTTTAAATCCTGGCTCTGCCAATGGTGAATTTTGGCAGATTATTAACCTGTCTATGCGTCTCTTCTTCGTCTGTAAAATGCCAATAATAATCATACTCTTAAGATAGGTTAATATATAAAAAAGTGCTTTTATAGTATGCGACATGCAGTAAATACACAATAAATGTGAGCTATTATTATAATGGCTCAAGAACAATAGATAATTTGGGGACCTTTCGTTCTCAATAGGGGATAGTACCGGGCCTCCTTTCTTTCCAGGATGCTTCGGGTACGTTTGGAACACCGATATCCATTGTGTACATTGTTTAACCTGTCATGCAGTCAGTCACACATAAAGGATTTGATCATATTTGGGGAGACCTTTAAAAGGCATGATTAATTTTGAAAATGATTTATTGGAGATAGTTAATATAACATTATTACATCTTCCAAGCTTGTGTGAAAGGAAATCATGGATAGGATTTGGATTGAGAGCTGGGTTGTGACACTAATCATTGACTAATTTTAAACATCTCTGCTCCAAAATGTTTTTTTGTAGAAATTTCTGGTGTAAAATCCTATTCTCTAATTCTTTGTCTGGTCAGTTGCATTTCTGCTTAGTTATATCAGACAGTTTCTTAAGTGAGAGGGTTATTTTTAAACCCTGTTATGTGAAGACAAATTATTTGTCAGTAGACAAAAATGAGGTGACTGAGTTGGGGGGAAGAAGGGATTTAGCACTTACCAGGTAGGTTTGGAGGAGAGGGTGGGAGAGGCTGGAGGTAGAGCAGTGATGGAATTTGGGTCAACTGGATGGATAAAAAAATAGAAGGGCTTCTGAAGTGCTTGCTGATTGCAAGTTTAGAGTAGTAAGCAACTTCTGCAAATGTCAGGAAAAAGCAGAAGGGATGTTCTAAGAGTTATTCAGGAAGAGTTTCGTTTCTTCTGTGGTGGTGCTGCCACATCTGATAACTGCTGGTGAAGAGGGCATGAAAACAAGCCAGGATTGATGTAAGCCTAGCCAATTTGGATTCCATGATTCCATGAGTATAAGTAGTTTGTGTGCTAAAATTCCTCATGCCCTGGTCAAAGAATCTTTGCATTCAAAACAAGTGACTGAGAATTTTACAATATGGTTGAATCTCAAGATGCAAAGAAACTATGGTTCCCAGTTCCTTTCCTAAAGAGCAGTTTAATCATTTGCTTATGGAAAATCAACACAGAGAGGCAAACCAGAAACTTATCTTGGCAATTTCCCTTAATAGTTCATTAAAACCTCTCATCCTGCTATCTTGTGACATATTAGTAGATCTGTAAATATTTAAGACATTTATAATGTGTAAATATACCATGGTACCTTGGAGTAAGACAGAAGTGGGAGGGACATGTCTAATTATGAAAGTCATGTGAGATAGCTGGTAGATATTTGTTGAGGAAGACGAATGCCATGTTACACAAAGAAATCTTCTGCATCATATAGTGTGTTTAGACCCACATTGTAAAATATTCTTCTGTGTATTTTCTACAAGTCTTCTACAATGTCGAATCTAGGCTAAGAACATATAATGCTCTATGCTGTTTTCATCCATTTGCTTTAGGCTTGGGTTTGTACTTCCTGTTATCTCTCATTTTAGGAAGTAGCCTGAAGCAACCAGATCTTTGTTGCTGCCAACCCTGGAGAGGGAAAAACAAAGGAAATAGTTATATAATCTAAGAAGGGAATTTAAAGAGACCAACAGTTTTTAAGCTGCTTTTTTTCCTCTCCTTTCCTTCTCTCCCTCCCTCTCTTCTTCTCTTTTTTCCTTCCTTCTTTCCCTCCCTTCCTTTCTCTTTCCTTTTTTTCTTCCTTCCTTTTTAAAACCTGGAACTGTTTAAGTTTATATGGAACTCTAACAGATTAGAGAAAGTCTGCTCTGGTGGAAACATGGGTGAGGCAGTGCCCATAACTCTTCCTGGTTGTGGTTCTGGGGAGAATAATTTGAAAACAACTGATGAATTATATTAAAAGCAGAGACCAGAATGTTTAAACAACTCGATTCGGCTTCTGACTTTGACTCTTGGGATGATGTGAGCAGGCTGAAAACTCTTCTGGTAATAGGGAAATTCATGACATGGATTGCCAAAATAGCCATTGAAATTTTAAATTCTCTTGTATTTCTTACTTGCTTTTAAACTCCCTAAATATTAAGTTTGAATATGGTAGCAAAATTATATGTGTCAGTTTTGTTAGCCACTTTTCTTTATAATTTAATATAAGATCATATGTATTTTACATACACATGGTTCTGTTGTTTTAGTAGCTGGGAAAAAGTCTGGTAGATTTAAATCTACACATTTTAAGAAAACTAAAAACTTTCCATTTTCTAAGACAGACCTTTATTTCATGATTACAGTGCAAATAATTGGTTAAAGGTTTATAAATTAATATACCAAAAATTAAAGAGTTTACCAAACTCTTGAAAAATTCTAAATTTATTAAAAAAAAATTTAAACACTTCTTATACCAAACTTATTTTCTATTTCTTTTCTATACCCTACAGAAGAACATAAACCTGAAATTAGCAGGACAGTATGTATATAATGACATTACATTATTATGAAATAGTTATCTGCTCTAGAGAGCTCTTTTTCCTCTAGAGGGCAATGCTTTACTTTTACATCACTAATCCAGAGGAAAATTTAAGAACAGCTTTTTTTCTTAAGAGACAAAAATGGTTCATTTTGCTCATTCTCTCTCTTTTAAAATACATTGTATAGCTGAGACATTTAACAATACATGCTTTTAACCAGAAAATATCCAAGATAATTAGAACTTTCATAAACTAATATTTGATTTGGATTTTTAGGGAAGATTTCTTTGGCTTTCCTTTTTTATTTTCTAAGAAAGCATTAGAAAAAGCTTGACCTATACTCTAAATTTAGATATAATTGAGTTCTCTTTTTTAAACGATAAACTTTCTTTCCCTCTTAAAAAAAACATTTTGACTTAAGGTTCCAGATTTGTCACTTGACTTGCTAAAAAGCAAACGAAACAAAAAGAAAAACCCAAAATTAGAACTAAAAACTCAGACTCTCCTCTTTGTTCTACTTTTCTATTTGTGTTTTTCATGCTATTTAAAATTTTAGGCGATTTCTCTTGTGCCATAGCTTTCTTTTTTGTGGTATTTCCACAAAACAAATGGATTTGTTAAGAAAACAAAAGCCTTCTCCACCCCCTTTAGCGCACTCTTACTCTACCCTCTTTAAAAGTAAAACCAAAATATATTAGTGTGGTAGACTGAACTCTAAGATGATACTTAAGATTTCTGGCCCCTGTGCATATATACCTTCACCTAGTTATTCAATCAAATCTAGGTACTGCTGTGAAGGAATTTTGCAGATGTAATTAAGATCCCAAACAGTTAATCTTAGAGAGGGATTATCTGGGTGGGCCTGACCTAATCATATGAGTCCTTTAAGTATGTGGTTAGAGATCAGAGACAAGTCAGACAGATGTGAAATGTGAGAGGAATTCAATTTGAGAGAGATTCTCCATTGGTGGTTTTGAGATGGAGGGGTCCATGGTGCAAGGATCTGGAAGTATCCTTTAGATGCTGAGAGTGGTCTCCAGTGGACAGCCAGCAAGAAAACCAGGGCCTCAGTCCTACAACCACAAGAAACTGATTTCTGCCACAACCCCGTGAGCTTGGAAGTGGACCCTGAGCTCTGGATGAGAAAGAAGCCAAGACAACACCTTGATTTCAACTTCATTAGACCTTGAGTAGAGGACTCAGTCAAGCTGTGTGCAGACTTCTGACCTACAGAACGGCAAGACAATAAACGGGTGTTGTTTAAAGTCTCTGAGTTTGTGTTAATTTGTTATGCAGCATAGAAAACTAATACAATCAAGGTAAATAAATTCCTTTAACACTGTGCTCACAGAGTTGGCTTGAAAAGTGGAAGCTCTCATATGGTATGATACTGAAACAGTAGTGTTCAACATTTGAAGATCTGCTATCCTTGTTATAGTGATAGTTTGCTGGCCAAAATCCATGCTCCCTTTTTCCTGGTACCATTCCCTACTGGGTTGACTTCATGCCTAACTTCAGAGGTGAGACTCAGCTTAATCTATTAGAGTATACCACCTGAAGACAGCACATGTATTCTAAACTGGTCCATATGAATAAAACAGAGGAGGATTTTGGTGAGAATGTTGGGGCACATACTCTCTTTTCTCCTCTGAGCTTGGTGATGTGAGTATTGAGGTTTTTGGCTATTGAAGCTCCAAGGGAGAACCTGGAGTTTTGAGGAGGCTATTATATACAGCCTAAAAATTAAACTGGAGGAAGCAAAGCTAAGAAAAGGATTCTGATGAGGTTTGAGGATGGCGTCATACTGTATGTGAATATAAACCTATTCTTGACTGTTCAGTTATATGGGCCAATAAATCTTCCCCTTCCGTTAAAAATTTTTTTGTTTAAGCCTATTTGCATTGAGTTTCTTGTTTCTTTCTACTGAAAAAATATCTAAATTAATAGACCAGTCATTATCTCTTTGATTGTCATGATACCTTTCTCCATCTTTCCATAGAATATGTTCTAGACTAGTAAACTCTCATCATCTGGATATATTTTCTTTTGTCTTTGTCTAGTTTTAGGTCTAGAGGTAGAAATTGGTGAAAAAATTATAATAAAATGTTATAAATTTATTGTTTTTATATTTTAATCCAATTGAACAATTCAAGAAAATAAGTATTGTGGCTCCCATAATATTCCTATTGTAACACATATTTGAAGACTATTAACTTATTATTAGCTTCGTCTAAAACTTGTCCTTTTAGAAATTATGTCAATAAAGTAGAACCCATTTTGTTTAAAGGTTATGTTTCAAGTTAGTGAAAATGTAAACCATACAATTCTCATTAATTTCCATTATAATTCTTTTGACTGAAACATGTTGGAGATAGTTGCACATGAAAAAAATAATTAATATTTGCCCTATGTAAACATGAAAACAGTTGGTTTGTGTTGCTAAAATTAGTATTCAGTGCCTCTTCATAATCTCAATCTTACTAGCAGAAGTGAATAGAGTCAGTGATACAAAATGTGATATTGCAAGCATAATAGTTCCTCTTTAATAATTTAAAGTACTTTGAAATGTGTGTATTTTAAATGTGTGTGTGTGTGTGTGTGTGTGTATTGAAAACTGTGGGTTTTCATTTATTTGTTTACTTGCTTTTTATACTTTAAGGTCTTGTCTTTTACTTGCAGGCATTAATTTTCCCAGAATATAGTTGTGATAACAGACCTCCCTGGTCTTAAGGTTTTCTTAGATGAGCTAGCCCTTCTAGGAGGGTATCTTAAATATTAGTGTCTTAGCAGGTTAGAGTTGACTCAAATAGAGTATAGCAAAAAATACTTCTTTTTTTTTTTTTTTGCGGTGCGTGGGCTCTCACTGTTGTGGCCTCTCCTGTTGCGGAGCACAGGCTCCGGACGCGCAGGCTCAGCGGCCACAGCTCACGGGCCCAGCCGCTCCGCAGCACGCGGGATCTTCCTGGACCGGGGCACGAACCCGTGTCCCCTGCATCGGGAGGCGGGCTCTCAACCACTGCGCCACCAGGGAAGCCCTACTTCCATTTTTATAAACACTTAAAAGTAATTTGGGAATGAGTAAAGTGTACATGAAATATCAGGTATTTTTAGATTTCTTAAGGAAAGACCACAAAGGAAATTTCCAGCATAAGAGATACATACTTTAAATATATGAATTTCAAAATGGAATTTAACTATTCTTATAAGAGGAGGTAGAATACAAGTTGAGTGAAAAAGATCAATTATTGATATAGGAGGAGCCTACTAGTTTTTTTTTTTATTGCAAGGATGGACTTATAAAGGAAGCTTTAATTTAAAGAGGAAATCTAGGGTGAATTGATCTTGAGTGGCATGACTGAGGGGAAGTATGGTAATGGATATAATTGAGAACATGGAAAGGAAGGGCAGAGGAGGAGCAGAAACGACACCTAACGTGTGTCTTTTATATCAGGGAAATTGCATAAAGAGGTAAAAACCCATAGCCAAGAGAAAAACATGCTAGATATTTACTGTGGTCAGAGAACAAGGGGTCGTTGGCCAAGTTAATGGATCAGATAATGAGATGGATGTTGTATTATTGCTAGAACTGCCGTAACAAACTACCACAGACTCGGTGTCTTAAACAATAGAAATTTATTTCCTCACAGTTCTGGAGGCTAGAAGTATGAGATCAAGGTGTAGGCAGGGTTGGTTTCTTCTGAGGGTCTCTCTTTTGTCATCTTCTTCCAGTGTCATCACATGGTCTTTCCTCCATGTGTGTCTGTGTCTTCATCTCTTCATATAAGGACACCAGTCATATTGTATTAGGGTCCATCCATATGACCTCATTTTACCTGGATTATCTTTTTAAAGGCCCTATTTGTAATACAGATACATTGTGAGGTATTTGGGGTAAAGACTTCAATATGTGAATTTTGCAGGGGTGCGGGGGCTATGATTCAGCCTACAATAGACATGTTTACTTCAAGTTTGCTATGGACCTAGCCTAATATGGTGGCTGTGGGAATTGAAGGGAATAGCCAGGCCAATAAAAAGAAGAATCATTAAGATGAGTTATTTAGAATGCAGGATAGATACATTTTTTTAAACTTTTGTTTTTATTTGAACTTTTGAAAAAAAGGGAAAACCATGTTTTGAATAGGAAGCTATATTTGAACACTTACTGAATATCAGAACGATAACTTTTCTAAGAAAGCACACTCTCTAGTAGGTAATATTATAAAAATGTGTGAGTTGTCAATGGAAATAAAAGAAAAAGAGAAGAGAAAACTTAGCTCCATGGGATGACTTCAGTGAGGAGTGCTGTTAAATGTCTCAGATCTTTGTAAAAGCAGGAAAATATCTGGGATTGTGGAATGCCACCTAAACTAAGACAATAGAAATTATGAAATGCTGGCCAAAGAATCATTGAGAAGAGGATTTGCCAAGAAGGAAGTCATTGATATCTTCAAGGCAATACTTTCTTTTGTAGTGACACTGTGGGTGTGGGTGTGGGTTGCAGTCAGTGTATGTTGAGATGGAGAGGTGTTGTAATTAGGGGGAAGGGGTTCAATTTTATCCTTCACAAAATTCATCACTATCTTTTCTGAGTTGTCTAATACACTCAGTTGTTATCTATAGCTTACCAAACATTTTGAGCTATCCTTATATTTCAGGAAAGCTATAGCTCATACTTAAATGATATTTAATTATCAAATTGTGATTGAACCAAAAGCTGCAGTTGTGCTTTTCAGTGGTTACCTCAAAATTCAATGCTTGGATAAGCAGAAAGAACATAGAAATCTTTATAGTCTCAATCCATGTCTAATTTTTTGGCTCCAACTCTTATTCAGATCTGTTTCCAGGACCTTGGGGATAAACATTTAAACCATGTTTTTATTCCCTTGAATAAGTGGCAGTATAAATTTTATGGTAGAATCAGTTCAGACGGAAAGTACCACAGCCAGGTATGGGATTACTATTCTGAGAGTGGTGAACTAGAGCCAAGGTCTTTAGGGAGGGGAGACCCCTGTGCTAAGACATGGCCATGATGGAGAAGACTTTCTCCAGCTGAGAGTGATGCTAGAGGTCCTGGTGGTATGGCACTTTTTCTTTAATGAGAACAAATTAACTCTTCCTGGATATGATTTTTAAAAATTATTATCTGATTTTGTTGTACTGTAAAGTATCTTCAGTAGAATGATTTCCTTCTTTTAATTTTCACTTTTATATTTTATTCATTCACTCCACAAGTTTTGTGGAATGTGCCAGGCACTGTTCTACATGCTTGGTGAAAAACTATGAATACCTCTGCCAGAGTAGAGCTTATATTCTAGCAGAGAAGACAAATAATGATCAATATGATAATATATTAATATATTATAGTTACATTAATTAATATATAATTTATTAATTTTAAGATAGTATATATAGTTAATAAATAAGAAAAAAATGCACCCTGCTAGAAGGTGATAAGTGCTATCACCTTCTTTGATCTCAAATAGGCATACTTTATATTTTCCAGGTAAACCTGTTGGCAAACAAAATATATGGTATAAAGTTATAATAGCCAATTTTATAACTATGAGCTAATGAAACTTTGTGATGCTATTTAATGTTTATATTTACCCCCTGCAAGCAATTGATTTTCAAATTTAGTAACTTTCTTCCAAATAATGTAGCTTGCATCCATTAGTGTGCCTTTTAAAATCACCAAGTCATTTGCCCAGTCTTCTGGTTAACCCGAACCTCTGTTCCATGAGATCTTTGAACATTGAGGCCTGATTGAAGGCTCAGGGTGCTTTTGAAAATTCACCAAATATAATTCTCCCTTCACCTGACAAGAAATCGGGCAGATAAAAGTGCCTTTATTTTTTCTGGAGTCATGGTACAGCAGAGCCTTTACTGTTCTGCCCCAAGAGAAAATGGTTGCCTGTCCAAAAAGGGAAGGAAGAGGAAACAAGGATAGCTCTACTCAAGTCTTGCATTTCTCTTTTTCTCTCCAGAGTCTATGTATGCATTCTATTTTGAAATATTTCTATTAGAGAAAACAAAAATCCTGATTCTCAGTGTCTTGACTGGGAAAACAAATGTACAATTTGTAATCTGTTAGTTCCGTAAAGTTGAAATCACTGGGGACAGATGTATTTCAGAATTCAGATTTTTTTGCCTTTTTTACCTTTTTAGTACCTGTGCCAGATATTTGCTTTGCAATGCTCTTCATTTAAAAATTTTAACCCCAGTTACTGGACTTTAAGATTATTAGTGGTTTTTTACTTGGGGCTTATAATTCTTAAGAGACATCTTTTAGCAAACTCAATTAGCATTTTACTATTGAGCCATGAGTTTTTATACCTTCTAAACAAATACTGGAAGACAACTCAGCATTACTAGAATTTGTAAAACATTAGTATATATGTATATATATAGACACATATATACCTTCAACATGTAATTGAAACCTTGTGTTGCTCTACAATGTTTATATTTACTCTCTACAAGCAGTTGATTTTCAAATTTAGTAACTTTCTTCCAGATAATGTAGCTTGTATATATATGAGTGTGTGTGTGTGTGAATATATATACACATATATATGAATTTATAAATATATATATCAGTTTATAAATATCCTAAAAGGCTTAGCTAATTTAGGTATAACATATTGAGTGGGTAAAGTAGGAAAAACCAATGATTAATTTAATAGTTATTTACTTAGTTTATCAAAGAATGCATATTGTTTTGGTGAACAGTCAAACATGAGTACTTTTCCCCCAGATTCAGTTACATTAAATAAAAAGAGTAATTTTTTTTTTTTACTCTTTTAAGAATTTGTGCAGTTAAGAGTAAAAAATCATGTATGCCTAAGTAAGTAAGTCAGAAAGAGGAAGACAAATACCATATGATATCACTTATATTTGGAATCTAAAATATGATACAAATAAACTTATTTATGAAACAGAAACAGACTCACAGACATAGAAAACAAATTTATGCTTATCAAAGGGGAAAGGGAGTTGGAGATGGATAAATTAGGAGTTTGGGATTAGCAGATACAAACTACTATATATAAAATAGACAGGACTTCCCAGTGGCACAGTGGTTAAGAAACCACCTGCCAATACAGGGGACATGGGTTCGAGCCCTGGTCTGGGAAGATCCCACATGCCGTGGAGCAACTAAGCCCATGCGCCAAAACTACTGAGCCTACGCTCTAGAGCCTGCGAGCCACAACTACCGAGCCCATGTGCCACAACTACTGAAGCCCACATGCCTAGAGCCCATGCTCCACAACAAGAGAAGCCACTGCAATGAGAAGCCTGTGCACCGCAACGAAGAGTAAGCCCCCATTTGCCACAACTAGAGAAAACCTACGCGCAGCAACAAAGACCCAATGCAGGCAAAAATACATAAATTTATTAAAAAATTAAAAAAAATAGACAACAAGGTCCTACTGTATAGCACAGGGAACTATACTCAGTATCCTGTAATAAACTGTAATGGAAAAGAATTTTAAAAATCATGTATGCAAGAAACTTTTGGGAGCAGTAGTAATTTTATAGATTAGAAGACAAGAAGGATATGTTCTCATTTACTTAGAGTTTGGGTCCTTGGCTTTCACGTCATTCTAGGTAATTCTAACCACTGAGTGTTTGTGTTTGCTAATGAACTTTTAGCCTTTAAACTGAGATTTGTCTCTGATCTTCAGAGAAGTTCCCAGATGTTCCCTTATCATAAAAGTTGGTATCTGAGAAACGTTTTCAGAAAATATATCTCCTCCACCAAGTCTTCTAATTTCTTTAAAGTAATTCAACCAAATAATATGGCCTGTTAAATTGTTTCATCTTAATTCAGGGACAAAAGAGGAATGCTGCTCTGGAGGTCGCCAGTATATACCAAATATTTTCTTCTCCTTTGCCAAGTGTGCAATTCATTGTTTGGTCACCTGTGTCTGTCAGTTTAGCACATTTAAGGCAGTTCTCAGCACCCCCATTCTTCTCTAAATCTTACATGGAGGCTTCAAATATTGTCTGGCTCATTATTTCCCAATGAAGGTTAAGCCCTTGACTGTCAGACGGAACCCTTCGCTAATTAGAGCCCTTGCTTTGGCACTGAACGTGTCATGTCTGTGAGCCTTCCCACTGCGATCAGGGGCACGTTGCTCGCTCGCATTAAGTAAGTGTCCAGTGCCCACAGATCTCCGGGAGAACTGCTTGCTATTTTCTACATGGCAAATTTTTAGCTTGCTAAAATTCTAACTCCTCTTTAACAGGCTTTAAGTAGAATTGGTTGAGGTATTCCTCAGTTCACTAAGAAGAGTTTGCTTAATACTACCCTGTTTAACCTCTTCAGTTTTGATGAAGTTGAATCCACACTTGAATAATGAAAGTGATACTTTCAAATGTGGAAAAAATAGTAAAATTTCCCACTCTTTAAAAAATAAATGTGTCAGTATATCTGTTACATAGTATTTAACTTCATGTTAGGTTAAAAACCATCTTGGTTCTTTTTGATTTAATTAAAAAGGATAACTCAAGATTGGTTCACACTATTAAAATGGTATCATAAAACTACATTACTTCCTTTGATTCTGTCTTTGCTTCAAGAAATATATAATTTATGGTTCGTTTTTCAGTTGATAGGGTTTTACCAGCTGCACGGATAGAAAGATTGAATTGACGGGCAGGTTTCATGCCTTTGAAATGTCAAAGAATGCTTTTGGGAGTAAGTCAGGATTCTTCATTAGTATTCATAGGAGTGCTCCCATGTCTTGTGTTTGATCACTGCTTCTTGCTTCCATTTCCAGCTTTCCTCGGTTAGAGCAGGGAGCTGGCCCGACTGATGCAAGTGTCTTGGTGTTTGATTTCTTTATGGGTTAGCTTTTTGAAGAAAATTCTCTACATGGATATAGGCCATACTCTTGTATTTGGCTAGTTGATTCATGGGTTAATTTTAGACACAAGACTAGCTCTACAAGCTTAGTGCATTTTTCTTTTTAAAAGAAAGTACATTATAGAAGTTAAAAAAAATTATAGTTCACTTATTCTTGGGGAAATATACTATGTAAAGTTATTCATGTTTCATGACTGTAATGAATGTATTGAGATTTCATTATACTCTATAAACAAATTAACATTTTAATTTTGGAATTTCTGATATTTTTAGTTTTAGTAGCTGATCCCCTCATACAGGAATTAAGTGAAGGCAGAAAAAGCACATAAAGTTTCAAAGTGAAAAACAAGGTATAGTAAGTGTCAGAGTTGTTGAAGGGCAGAGGAAAACAATTTTCTTTCTCACTGAGAAGCTATAGGAAATAGTTTATAGAAAGTTGTAAAATTATTAAAAAAACCATACTTATTGTTTAACTCAACAACTTTTAAATTTCTTTATATGTGTTGATGTTTCTTTTAAGACTGCTGTAATAAAGATTCAGTGACTTTTTAAAGTATAAAATCAGTTATAATCCATCAGATGGATTAAAACTGTTTTAAAATATTTGCTTCTCTGGGAAAAGGATAAATCGTTAGGTTTACATATTGGGCTCTTAGTTTCTGTACTGCTCTCTGTTTACTTCACTAGTATTGGGACTCCCTTACCAAAAATTTATATTTGGTATATATATACATATATACTCTCTTGGGGGGGGATAGCGTGAGAGGAGCTTTTTAAAAGTTTTTTTTCTCTTGATTATAAAGAGATAAATATATATATATTTTTTGCGGTACATGGGCCTCTCACTGTTGTGGCCTCTCCCGTTGCGGAGCACGGGCTCCGGACGCGCAGGCTCAGCAGCCATGGCCCACGGGCCCAGCCGCTCTGCGGCATGTGGGATCTTCCTGGACCAGGGCACGAACCCGTGTCCCCTGCATCAGCAGGCGGACTCTCAACCACTGCGCCACCAGGGAAGCCCAGAGATAAATATTTATTGTACAAATTTTATAAGAAAAAAGAAGGGAAGAAACCCCACCAGTAATCCAATACCCCGAGGCAAGCAATAGATATTGGTTTATTTTCAAACTTAGATAGACAATTATTTTTGTCTTTTATGAATAGTTAACTCATGTTTCTAGCTCATTTAAGCATTAGGGTTTTAATAAATCTATTTATATGAGATAAGCATATATACATTTATTTACTTTATATGAGCAAATTATTCATCTTTTAATTTTGTTCATTGATTTTATGGTGACAAAGCCCATTCTGTGATTTATATTCACTATTATTTTTTTTTGGCTGTTAATAATTAGTTTTTAAATTTTTCATTGCTTTTGATTTATTTTAAATTACACAAATAATATGTGAATATAGTCTTGGAAAAGATTCAGATGTACCCTTGTAAGTTCTCTTTTTTTATCGTTTCCTGTGACAGTCTGTCCCCTACTAGATTTTAACCATGGTTACCAGTTTCATGTGATATTTTCCTTTGCATTAGTGTATGTATTAGGATTTTGAGTGGGGTTTTTTCTGTTGCTCTTGACTAGGGGACAAAACCAAGGACACATTGGACAGCCAGTATCTCACATTCTAAAGAGAGCTGGAGTGAGACAATCCCTCCAAGACTCAAACCAGAGCTGCACCTCCTCACCATATACTAGCCCCTTCTTCTAACTGTAGGCTCCTCTGGTTTATATAAGAGAACTCTATGGAGAGAGGAAGGCAGGGCGAGAGAGAGGAAGGTTATAGTTGGCTCCCAAGTGAATTGCTTGTAGAGAATGGGGATTCTGCAAGAACAGTTGGCTTGCAGCTGACTGACTGATTTACTCCCTGTCCTGTTGGAACAGGAGAACTGGGGAGAGACAATGAGCAGAGACAGGAGGCTGCAGGAGTCAGCCTGTATTCCTGTATTTTATAGGAATGGCAGCCATGTGAGAGCATCCTGTGGGACAACTGGACATGAAGCCAGATGAATGGGTTTAAGTACCTTATCAGAAGGTGTTCTCCTGGATGAGGAGAATGCCGCAGCAAGAGGTGGCGAGGGGACCCACTTTATATACCTGTCCTGTACCATGGGGGCAGGGAGTGTGGCCAGAGAGGAGGGGGAGCGGGAAGAAGGTGGAGCCACCCTAGGTCTCCCAGGGTTTGGATCTACCACCTTTAGTGAAGTATCCTCTCTCTCCCCACTGATATTTTTGAAGCTTTATATCAAAATTTTAAATATACTAAGACTAATACACTATATAATATCTACATTTTAATATTATTTAAAATATACTATGATCAATATATTTAAAATATGCTATTAATCAGGGGTCCCCAACCCCTAGGCCGTGGACCGGTACCAGTCCACAGCCTGTTAGGAACTGGGCTGCACAGTAAGAGGTGAGTGGCAGGCAAGTGAGCGAAGCTTTACCTGCTGCTCCCCATCGCTCGCATTATTGCCTGAACCACCCCCCGCCACCCTGGTCCGTGGAAAATTGTCTTCCACGAAACCAGTCCCTGGTGCCAAAAAGCTTGGGGACCGCTGCTGTTAATCGATTCTTCATGTTATTTTTAAATTTAGAACAATTTTAACTATACTTTGCCTATTTGTTCTTGCAGATGAATTTAGATTCCAAAACAAAATTCCTCAGGATTCATTTACCTTTTGGCCCCTTCTGTATTTGTTTCTCTTCCTCCATAGTAAGAAACTTGACTCCCATTATCATTACTATGTCTTTGTTCAGGATTACTTGCTTGTTCAACCCCCCAGTATGTAACCAGTGTCATTGTTTCCTGTGTGGATGCCTCACACCACAACCCGTGTTCCAACACCCCAGGCTAGGTCTTAGTGTCCAGCACTGAAGGGGCCTGGCCAGAGTCTCCTTAACACCCATGCAAGTGCCTTTCTCACAGTGCTCAGACACACCTCACATCACACCCCCGGCCTATAAGCCCTTCGTCTGTCTGTGTAGGCTCAGACTCCTGCTTCTGACTGTCACCCCTTTTGTCCTCCTCACTGGCTTAGGTACTCTGATCCCCACATTGGGTCACCACTCTTGCATAGATGCCCTCATCACTCCGCTCAGGCTCAGACCCTCTCCAGGGATGCCCTCCTCAGTCTGCTGGGCTCTGAAACCCCATCCAGGGTGCCACTCCACTCCAAGTGGCCACCCCCTCTCCCAGCTAGAGCTCTGATGCCCTGAGTTCAGTGGATGCTCTCTTCACTCTCTTTGGGCTCTGACTTCACACTGAGCTACCACAATCCATGGACTCCTTCCTTTCTCTGCTGTGCCTCTGATACCGTGTACTTCCTGCAGGAATCCCTGTGTCACTCCACTTGGCTTCCGACTTCCTGCCCCAAGTCAACCCCTCACATGAATGCTTTCCTCACCTCACTGACTCTCAGGCTAGGAACCCTCCTACTTGTATACCTTCCTCACCCTGCTTGGGTTTTACACCTTGATGCCAGTCTTGTTCTGCCCCACGTGATAATGGTCTGAATTGTTCAGAAAAGAAAGGAAGAAGGTGAAAGGGGAAGGGAAGGAAAGGAAATGTATTTGATTTTTTTTATCTTCCTTTCTTCCAAAAGTATTTATTAAATGCAATTAACAGGCGAATAAGATTCCTGCCTTACAGGGGTTTACTTTCTATAAGTGGGGACAAGCATGTAAAGGTATTATTATCATAGTGCAGTATGCTACCACAGAGCTTTTCCCTAGGATGCTGTAATGGCAGGTTGGAAGGACACCTATTCCAACCTAGCAGAGTTAGCAGAGGCCTTTGGGAGGTGGTGGTGATAAGGGAGTTTCATCTATAAGGGACAGAAGAATCTAAACAGGTGAAGAGGAGGCCAGGGTAGGTTGATGAACCCACACTAACTTTTGTATCAGATTCTTTAGCAATTGAAGTAAGCATCATATTAAAAGTGTTAGGATTACTAGGAAAACAGAAGTAGATTTATTTAAAAGCCGTTGTTAATGAGAAAAATGTCATTACACGAAGAGTTTGGACTTTCTCTGCCTTTCTGCAAAACAAGGAAATTAGTTTAAAAATGAATTCATGCCTGTTCCCGGATGGCGTGTGGGGCTGGCGGCCGACAGCTGACCCTGCCGCCACCAACATGGAGAGTTTGTACCGAGTCCTGTTCTTAGTGCTCGAATGTCCCATCCTGAAGCTGAAGAAGCCGCCCTGGGTGCACATGCTGTCGGCCATGACAGTGTACGCTCTGGTGGTGGTGTCTTACTTCCTCATCACTGGAGGAATCATTTATGATGTTATTGTCAAAACTCCAAGTGTCAGCTCCATGACTGATGAACGTGGGTATCAGAGACCATTAGCTTTCTTGGCCTGCAGAGTAAATGGACAATATATTATGGAAGGACTCACATCCAGCTTCCTGTTTACAATGGGAGGTTTAAGGTTCATAACCCTGGACTGATCCAATGCACCAAACATTCCCAAACTCAATAGATTTTTCCTTCTATTCATTGGATTCATCTGTGTCCTATTGAGTTTTTTCATGGAGTATTCATGAGAATGAAACTGCTGGGCTATCTGATGGTTTAGAATGCCTTTTGAGAAGAAGTCGGTGGATATTGAATTTGCTCCTGTTAATGAAGTTTTCAAGGCTGTACCAGTCCTCTGATATGAAATATGGAAAAGGATGAAAAGCAGCAGAAAAGAAACATCTAGTGAAAACGTAGGAAGCATATTATAGCTTGGACTAGAATGTCTTCTTGGTATCAAAGTGACAAGCTTATCAGTATTTTTTCCTGCTGTCCTATACTGACATACCAACGATGTTAAGTGGCATTTTCTTCTTTTTTTTATTTCTTAAAGAAAGTATACTTCATTTCTACAACTATAATATTGAGTAAAGTGATTATTTTTTACAAACCCCTTAAAAAAGTGAATTCATGCTGCTTTGAGGGCCTGGAATCTGCCTGAATATGAATTACTACAAACACAAAAAAGAATTTTAAATGAAACCCTAAATATTTGATAATGGGAATGCTTAATTTATTCTTGGAGTAAGCATGACAAACCTCTGAATAAAAGGGAAAGGGAAGTTATTCTTTATATATAGAATGCTTTTCTGTTTCTTTTAAATTTTAAAAAATCAGTATTTTTTAAAAAGAATATTACTGAAGAGAGTTTTCTCCCACTTCGGTGCCCTTGAACTTGCCTCTGTGACCCACACTGTAGGGCCAAGAGGTTTGACCTGGGGAGGACATCATTCAATAGGCATGAGAATCAATGGTTGGGTAAGAGCTTTTTGTCTGATGGGAGGCTTAAAATTGGGACTAGAGATTCTATCCTGTGTGGATTTTTTTGGGATACATGTTTAGTTCTCTTAACTTGACTTTTCTATGTATATGAATTAGGGTGTGTATATTTTTCCTGAAAGAAAACTTATGCTTAAAATAGTTTACTAAAACAAAAATTTAATGAATTATGAAATATTTTTCTAGCCTGAGAAGACATAAATACTTCTAATAATGATTTTGCAAAGCTGAGCATAACTGGTTTATAGAATGTGTTTTGTGTTTGTGTTTATTTTTAGAGTACATTGAAATTGGATGTTCATTGTGGAGCGAAGCAGGAAATTTTGGTGGTCCCAGTCTGTTGCAAAGGCCCAGGTGGTTGAGGCCCAGTTCTGCTGTTCACAAACTATATGATCTTGGGCTAGTTACTTAATATCTCTCAATTTCAGTTTCCTCATGTGTGTGTTGTGAATAGTAATATTGAGAAAAATTATGTCTTTTCCCCATAGCATGTTATGTTGTTTGTAAATTACTAGACTGAATGAGCTGTAGACTTAATCCAGTTTCTCCACAAAAATTTCATGTGCAAATAACCTTTTTTTTAAGGAAATTACTCTTAATGCACCCAGTTCTTTACAATGAGTAATTTTTGGAATTAAGATAATTTTACTCATGCAGAAGATAAAAAATAAAACTTCCTTCAAGCCAACACATTAAAAAAAACAAAACAAAACTGTACTGACTCCTCAGTACTAAGGAATCACAGGAGGAGGTATAATATTTTTATCTCTAATGCAAATGTTGATTACATAGTAAGAAATAACTGTGTTGTTTGTTAATAGATTTGCCTGAGAATGTTGCTTAAATTACATAATATTATCTTTTAACTGCTCCGGCAAATAGTGGCAATGCTCCCTCTTTGTGTACTGAGATTGCTTATGTAATATAAGACATTACATTAAAAAGATAACCAGTTGTGAGAAATATGAGTCTATTAAATCAACAGTTATAATACTTTACAAAAAATCTAGTCTAATCATCATATTAAGGGTCAAGGCCACAACACTTTTAGAAAAATGATTTTGAGTTGTAAGAATTTAGGGTTCATTCCTGTTATTTCTTTGGGAAACAGTTTCCTTTTTACAAATAAAGCTGCTTGTCTAGCTACTGAAAAATCTTTTATTTAGACAATTGTCTTTTAAAATATTCCAGGTCGCAATGTATCATTTCAGTTTCCATGGCTGCTTTTATGGTAAGTGTTTCTGCTAAAATGCTTTAGCAAGTGGAAATGCTATCAAACTTTAACATTAAGTAAATCTAGGCATATTTTTAAACAAAACCTCTGCAGATTTAGTTTGATTTTTAAAAAAACAAATGCCTAACTTTTAAAATTAGAGCTTTTTACTAAGAAAGCATGCATTAAACTGCTTTTTTTCTCTTTGAAATTATTTCTTTAGTCTCAAAATACCTGACCAAATTATGTGCTACCCATAAACCTCAGAAAAAAGGTAAACTAATTCAACATTTTAAGAAAGCATGTCCTCCAAAACTGTATAAAAATATAGTAAACCTCCCAGAATACACGATTTAAAAGGATTGTCGCACTTTAAGATTTAGAAAAGTTATCTTCCCTTTATGTATCTCCATAAAGAATTAAAGATGTATAACTATAAAATATTATTTTTGGGGTCACCAGTAATTTTATATTTGTGGGGAGAGGAATTAAATGCATGAAATTATGAGATAGACACATAGATAGATTAGTATTCACCATCGTTAGCTCCTTGTTTAGAGAAAACATTCAATAAATATCTGTTGAATGAATGAGTTTTAATGACAAACTATATTAATTATTGTGATCATATCTAAAGTGTGTTTTGTGAAAGCATAAATAATATAAGTAATATAATTACATCACCTTGATGACCAAAAGACAGATAAGCTCTTCTAAGAACGATGGCTGCCCTGTGCTGTGAAGTTTCTTTTCATAAGACTATACTGTGTTACAGTAATTTAGGTTTTGTGTATTAGTGTGTGTAGTTGTGGGTGTTTATAGGCTTTTCTAAGTTAAAAAAATGTTTATAATTATGTTTTTCTTCCTGGAATATAAAAATTTGGTGGATAACTTTTAAAATTATTGTGAAATGGGGAAGTGTGGTTGGTAAGTTCCTGTGGAAAAAAAATTTCTTATGCTGCTTTTTTGGAAAGTTCCCAGAAATAGCATTTAAAAAACTTCTTTAGGAAAAACAAGGTGATTATAAGTAAGGAAGTTCTGGGCCAAAGGCCTATGGAATTCCCAGTAGATGAACGATTGTTCGCTTTATGGCTATTTTCTATGGTTTTAAAAAATAATGACAGTTATTTCTCAGCACATTATTTATTTTGCCTGAAATATTTTTTCCTACATTTTTAACTTTTAGTACTTGGGGTGATGCTGAGGTACTGATTTTGAATCACGTTGTTTTAGCTTCTGTGCTTCGTATTTGAGTTGGCAGGTAGGGGTGACTTTGGTGACCTGGCTTTCTATTAACTGTGTCAGTTTCATGCCAAATGTTGACTTCGTTGATTCTGATCCTGTCTTGGCCTCATGACCTCAATTTCTGCCTTAATCGTTTGCCTGACAATTGAGCATTCTTAGGCTATTCTTACTTCAGTTAGCCTGGTGATAGCAGTTCATCAATAAGGGCCCAAATCTCCTGCCTGATATCTAGAAATAAACTTCTTTACCTTGTTATTTGGCCATAATGAATTCTAAAATTGCCCATGTAGAATTTTTTACGTGGGCTCTTTATTTTTCACTTTTCACGTTATAATCCTCAAAGGAATTGACTGACTTTCGGAAATTTCATATATAACTAGCAAATTGTTTTCCAAGTGTTGTTCTGTAGATGTTCCAGAGGAGAAAGTTCCTGGGTCATAAATATTTAAAAAACACCGTACTGTTTTCCTTTTCTCTTAAAAATACATGGTACTCATTAGCTCTACAGTGAAGAGATCTGTTAAAATATTTACTCTAGTATTTATGAGAGACCAAGCGTTGGCTCTTGTTGACAAGCTTTGAAGCCATTTTTCTGTTCCCCAGGAAATCTTGTTCCTTAGGAGTAAGTCTGAAGTTTCTGCAGTGTCCATGTTTGAGGTTTGTGCTCCACTAAACTTATATTCTTGGCAAATGTCTTTCCCTCTATTGTTGGAGAGAATTGGATGAGGGCGGGTGGAGTATGTTGGGAGGATGAATTACGTACAAGGGGCTGGGTTAAATGAGTGAAGTAAATGGCTTGTTTTTTTCAGTTTGATTGGTGAGTAGTCCTGGTGTCATTCCTCCAAATAAAAGCCTGGGCAACCTCCCATGGATAAGGTCAGTGGCAGGTGGCAGAGACACCAAGAAGCAACTATGTTATCTGAGAGTCTCCTTGCTGAGCTGGCCTTGTGCTCGTGAACAGGGACTATAGAGGTGGCTGCATGAGTATGAGCTGAGGAGTATGAAATTATGAATAGGGTTGATTAGCCAGATTTTCTAAAGCTGGAAGGACACTTTCATTTTATCATTTAGTACATTTATTCTACTACTTTGCCTTCATCTTCCACCTGCTCTTGATAGTGGAGTGGTGATGGATGTGGATCCTTTGAATAACCCAGAAAGTTTCTTGGTAAATCTAGACTCCTGGGATAATTTTTAAAAAATCATTTTAATTATTCTACAATTAAATAGTATAGTTTTTCCAAGTTATTTGACCTTCGAATTATTTTTTTGTGTGCTTAACACCTTTTACATCCCACAGAACCAGTGTATTATGAAGCACATTTTGAAAATTGTTATATTCAAAGTACCTAGATATACTTGGGGCTCATTTTATGGCTTAACTAAAGTATAGGAGATATGTCTTTTGTTTTTTTTTGCGGTAGGTGGGCCTCTCACTATTGTGGCCTCTCCCGTTGCGGAGCACAGGCGCCGGACGCGCAGGCTCAGCGGCCATGGCTCACGGGCCCAGCTGCTCCGCGGCACGTGGGATCTTCCGGGACCGGGGCACGAACCCGTGTCCCCTGCATTGGCAGGCGGACTCTCAACCACTGCGCCACCAAGGAAGCCCAGGAGATATGTTTTAAAGTGAGCATTATTTCTTTTTTTTAAATAATTTATTGGAGTATAGTTGAGTTACAGTGTTGTGTTAGTTTCAGGTGTACAGCAAAGTGAATCAGTTATATATATATATCTCTCCACTCTTTTTTAGATTCTTTTCCCATATAGGTCATTACAGAGTACTGAGTAGAGTTCCCTGTGCTGTACAGTAGGTCCTTATTAGTTATCAGATTTTATATATAGTAGTGTGTATATCTCAATCCCAATCTCCCAGTTTATCCCTCCCCTCCCCATTCTGCCCTTGGTAACCATAAGTTTGTTTTCTATATCTGTGACTCTATTTCTGTTTTGTAAATAAGTTCATTTGTACCATTTTTTTTTAGATTCCACACAGTGATATGATATGATATTTGTCTCTTTCAGTCTGACTTAACTTCACTCAGTTTGACAATCTCTAGGTCCATCCATGTTGCTGCAGATGGCATTATTTCATTCCTTTTTATGGCTGCGTAATACATTTTTGCTTACTATTAATACCTGGGTAGAAATTCATGAAATCGATTAGTAATATCAATATATTGAGTTTGTAGTCATTGAATTAGTTGCCTGTTATTGCTCTAACAAATTGCCACAGATTTGGTGAGCTTAAAACAGCACAAAGTTATTATCTTATAGTTTTGGAAGTCAGAAGTCCTAAAATCAAGGTGTCAGCAGGGCTGCATTCTTTCTGGAAGTTTTGGGGAAGAATTCATTTTCTTGCCTTTTTCAGTGTCTAGAGGTCACCTGCATTCCTTGGCCTGTGTCCCCTTCCTTATATCACTCCAGCCTCTCCATCTCTCGATTGCTCTTCCTCTGTCCGAATCTGCCCCTCCTGCCCCCTCTTATGAGGACCCTTGTGATTATATAAACCAATCCAGATAATGCAGAATAATTTCACCACCTCAAGTTCCTTAATCACATCTGCAAAGTACCTTTTGATGTGTAACATTCATAGGTTTCTGGGATTAGGACATGGACATTTTTGGAGGGCCATTATTCTGTCTACCACAGACATATAGTTCCATGAAATATAAAACTACTAGTCTTTGATTTAAAGTATCTAATGGTAAATCATTTCATCATTGGGAACCAAACAGTCTTTCTTACAAATTTTTTTAAGGAGCATCAACTGCTAAAAATTTCACATGGGAATATTGTTATAGAATATGTTTACTGGGTGTCCTTTGTCTTAACTAGGTATACTTATTTAATTTTGCTGGTATCATGACATCTTCCCCCTAAATATGGCAGTAGAAATCTCTGAAATATAAGAACATTCTCTCTCCCCTCAATAGCCTGAGTAATAGTGTTCTCATTTACAAGCAAATATAAGGAAACTGTTACAAACCCTAGCAGGAGGAATATATTAGATAAAAGCTAAGTTTTTTCTGAGAACATGATTGTTGCTGTTAATCTTACAGATATCAAATAATATAATTCACCTCTTTCTACTGACTGCTAGGATGCTTAGAGCAAGTTTATGGCCCACACTTAGCACTGATGTCTTTATTTTTTTTTCTTACAATTTTTTAAATTTTTTTCCTAGTTCCCTCATTTATTATTTTTTTTAAATCTCAATATACTGTATATATCTTTATGCTTTACCTCAAATCTTTTTTGGAATTAAGCCACGTATGTACAAATAAGAAAACATTTCTTGTTAGTACTTTGGAATAGTGTTTTCTGAGGAAGCATGTAGAAACTTTATCCTTACAAGTTTCCTAATTAGTTAGAATGCCATCAGTTTGAGTTCCTCTTAGAGAGGATTTAAATATCTATTAGCATTTACCCTGATTCCTCTTACTCTCTTACTGTCAAGAATAAGGGAAATATGAAAAAATTTATTTTGCTCTTGGGTTATATTTTAAAGGAAGAGAAGAACTTCTGTAGGATCACTGAAGTCCAGTGACTCTTATTTGACTCAAAATATTCAGATTCACTAATGAAAAAAGACACAAATGAATTTATTTACAAAACAGAAACAGACTTACAGACATAGAAAACAAACTTATGGTTACCAAAGGGCAAGAGGGAAGGCATAAATTAGGAATTTGGGATTAATAGATACACACTACTATATATAAAATAGATAAACAACACGGACCTACCGTATGGCAAAGGAAACTATATTCAATATCTTATAATATATAATGGAAAAATAATCTGAAAGAGAATATATATATGTAAACGGAATCACTTTGCTGTATACCTGAAACACTGTAAATCAACTATACTTCAATAAAAAAGAAATTAATTAAAAAATCCAGGTTCACTGAATTTGAATTAGAGCACCCAAATGAAGAAATTCCAATGTCTTCTAAGAAAGAGTTCACAGAATATGAAAAAAAATGGTAGAAAGGGAGTTCTGATGGCAACTATCTATTCCTTTTCAATTAATTTTTGATACATTGCAAATAAATACTGTAATATTCATGTAAAATTTCTCTCATCTTTAAAACTTTTCTCCGGTGCCAAAGAGTCCAAAACTACCTTGAGGAAGGAAGCATATTACTTCCCTTGCCCTCCTCCCAGTTTTCTGTTTAAATCCTGCTGCTGTCAAGTTTGAGTGGAAAATGATTCTGTTGCCAGTTGGCAACTTACATGACTCTTGGCCAAGAAAGCTATTTAAGCAAATTTGAAATCTGCTTAGATTTTCAAAGCTGTGTGTGTGGTGTAACACCAGTGCTCCTGGAAAACACTGGGAGGCAAGCCATCCTCTCTGACATGCTCTCAAATATGACATAAGTTCCATGTCATGGATACCAGCATAACAGAAGAGCCCAGAGGAGAGTCTCAGCTCCATCTTGTGAGCTTCTTGCCATAAACCTGAGGGGTACTATTACTACTATTATTAGTACATATTAACTGAGCACTAGGGACTTCCCTGGTGGCACAGTGGTTAAGAATCCGCCTGCCACTGCAGGGCACACAAGTTCGAGCCCTGGGCCGGGAAGATCCCACATGCCGCGGAGCAACTAGGCCCGTGAGCCACAACTACTGAGCCTGCGCTTTAGAGCCCATGAGCCACAACTCCTGAGCCTGCGTGCCACAACTACTGAAGCCTGTGCGCCTAGAGCCCATGCTCCGCAACAAGAGAATGAGAAGCCTGCGCACTGCAACGAAGAGTAGCCCCTGCTCGTCGCAACTAGAGAAAGCCCGCACGCAGCAAGGAAGACCCAACGCAGCCAAAAATAAATAAAATAAAATAAAATAAATTTATTAAAAAAAAAAAGAGCACTAACTCTAGTGTTAGGAATTGTGCTAAGCTTTTAAGCGCCTTTTTCGTTTAATCCTCACAACAGCCCTCTGAGGGAGTTACTGTTACCATTCCCGCTTTAATGGATAGAGAAGCTTGACTTAAGTTAAGTCTTTTGCCCAAGATCACATGGTTTTTCAGAATGGTGATTAAAACATTTGTGTGTTTGAATTTAAAGCCCACAGTGTTAACCTTTATGCTGTGTACTCTATATAAGAGTTTGTGTATATACAGGGATCCAGACTGTATTGTTGCTAAGACTTAGCTCATATTTTGAAAATATGTAAAAGTAATATAAAAGTAATGTGTAGGGGATTTCCCTGGTGGCCTAGTGCTTAGGATTCTGGGCTTTCACTGCCGTGGCCCGGGTTCAGTCCCTGGTCGGGGAACTGAGACCTCGCAAGACATACAGTGTGGCCAAAAGAAAAAAAAAAAAAGAAAAGGAAAAGAAAAGACAAAAAGTAATATGTAGGGCTTATCTCTTTAACTTAAAAAAAACCCTGGCATTTAATATTGTTTTTCCGTCTGCTATAAACTAGAGATTGCCTTTACATTCTGAAAAGAAATATAACTCTAATATTACCTTGAGATTTATGTGGCATCAGTGGTGCATAGCATTAGGGGAAAAAAGAATAACTTTAAATCATTTTGATGGGAAGCAGCATAACAGGCAGATGTAATGATGCTAGGAATGAGGAAATTGATCTTATACTCTGGTTCAAATTTGGCTCATATTATGACTTTGGAGACCTACTCAGCATTTTAATAGTTTTGGTATCTTTTCCTTGAAATGAAGATACACATAAACATAACATTATGATTAAGTGTAGAAGATTTGAATTGTCTTTCTGAAGTAGATTGGTCAACAGCTAAATTCTAGGCTCATAATATCTAAGTAACCCATGTATGTCCATGGATGGGGAAAAGATACTCCTTCTCAGAAAGGGAGGAGGGAAGCCCAGTCCTGCCCATATTGTCTACAAGTCCTCAGCGTATGCTTCCTTCATGCCTGACTTGGCCCTCATTCTGATTTGGGATACAGGTTTGGGTTTGGTTTACATTTTGGTTCTTTTCCCAATTCATTCAGCCAACTTGGCTATATGCTTAGACTGTGTTTGCTATACTACTTACCCTTGCCCATCACTCTGATTTTGGACTTTAACCCCTTTGATGGACTTAACTGCACATGCCATTTCAAGTGCATGTCAGGCATTCCAGCTCTTGTTGTGGTGAGCTACTCTTAACCAAGGCTAAGTGCTTGTCTGAGTCAAGTGCTAAGTGGCTAAAAAGTCACTATAAGGAAAATATTTTAAAATATTATTTAAGATTCAAAAATCTTTATATTTAATTGTAGAATGATACTTATTTACATAATTATTTTTTTTAAGAATTTGAACCTGTTGATTTTCTCCTTTACTCCTATTGTCTTTCTACCCCTCCTTCCTTCCTTCCTTCTTTCCTTCCTTCTAGAAATTTCAGGAAAGTTTGAATTAGAAGAGTATTTTAATAGTTCCACATATCATAGTGTTTAGAGCAGTGTTTATATTAAAATTTTTTATTAAAATTTTTTTGAAGGCTTTCTATGGGAAAATGTGAGAGATATCTCAATAATGGATACTCCAAAACTTCTTTCATTATTGAGGTTCGATCAAAACTATAAATGTTTAAAAGAAAAATCCTACTTTGCTTTATTTTATTCTTACATTTTTATACTTATAAATATTTATAACTATCTAAGAATTCACAGGGTATATTTATTTTATAATTGCTTAACTATGTTAAGAACATTGAAACTGCATTTGAAAGCATTAATTTAAAGAAAGGTTGAGGGTAAAAGTGGAAAATACTGATAAACCTGCCAACTCTTTTATACTGTTTCAGTCAAAGTGTATTTTTTTACAAGTTTGACATATATCATGTATTTTTTGTTTATGAATCCTTTAAAAATTACCATATTAATGACTAGAACATTTCATTAAGTTGGTCTAACCTCAGTTATTTAACTATTCTTCGATTGTAAAATATCTTTTATTCATTAAATCATTTATATAAAAATATTAGTTGTTTATTAAGTGCCATGGTTATCAGGCAGCAACTCTGAGAATAAGGTAAAAATAGTTTCTTGCCTGCTTTGAGTTTATAAGTAATTTAATACACAGTGAAAAGTATTATGACAGGGAAAGTTCAGTGTTTTGTGGCTTCCACAGAAGAGGGGCAGAGTCTAAATGATACGGGCAGGGAAGGAGAAGAGAGGGTTATAAAACATCACAGAGCAAGTGTTCTTTTAAACTGAGACCCCAAATGTGAACAGGACTTAGCTACAACAAGTGGATGGGAAAGTGCTCCTGGCAGAGGCAAGAGCGTTTTGATGACTCCAGGCTAAGAGAGAACATGACATGTTCAGATACTGAAGAAAAATCTCACAGGATTGGAGGATGAAGGATAAGAGAAAAATTTGAGCATTGGGAAAAACCAAGAAAGAGAAATAATAGGATCCAGGAAATATTGTCCCCAAACTGAAAAAATAAGGGAATTCCCTTGACTCTGTAGCAGGACAAGGGAGAAACTCAGCCGTATTGAAGCAGGAAAGCAGAAAGTTCTGGAGTGGATGTCTCCAGAAGAAAACTAAACTGTATGTAACAAACCAAAGAATTGAAAGGAAGGCAAGATAAATGTGAGGATATAATGAAGGTTTGTAATCGCCCAAACCCTTTTTTAAGAAAAATGAAAAGTATTCAGAAACTCTAGGAAAAAAACCCAAAAGCTGAAAAAGTATACCATACTTAATAATGAAGCTAATCAAAATATGGCTTGATTTTAAGCATTTGATATAATAAAAGAAAAGAAAATCTATTCTACTGTGATGCTAGAAATACTTTCCTTTGAGAGTCCCAGAGGTAGTTAACATTGGACCTATTGAATAGCTACCAAAGTAACCGGTGGAAGAGCTAAGAATAACAATATATTGATAGTTATCAGTGTATGGGACACAGGAGGGGAGAAGCTTTGTGTAAGTGAGCACAAGGCTTTCATAGCAGAGAGTCAGTAAATGGCACCTCAGATTGTAAGTAAAGAAAAGAGAGATGCAGATATTATTTAGAATTGTGGGATTAGCTACCAGAAGAACCCATACAGAAACAGTTAACAGAATTTGCCTATGGACTCTGGAAAGGAGGAGGGGCAGAATGGGAGATTCTCAGGTTTCTTTATAAGCATAGGATTTGATTTTTTCTTTTTACTATTTTCATGTATTACTTTATCATAACTAAACTTTTTTCAGATATGATGGTCTTTATTATCCTCTGTTTCTGGAATCTTTATTTCTCGCTCATCTACGTTGAGAACTTCAGAGTTGTCTGACCATTTTCCCTCCCTTGCCTCAACTTCAAATCATTTACCAAATTCTATTATATTTACTTCTAGGCTAAGTACTGTTTTGACCTCAGCTAACACATCTTAAAAGCAAGACCTGAAAGAATCAAGTTGCTTTCAAGAAAGTTAACTACACTCAGAACAAAGCTCAAGGAGATTTCTAGGCATACAAAAATACCAAGCACCCAACAAGGCAAAATTCACATATGGAATGGACCTGTAATGAGAAGTAAAATCAATCAACTGAAACGAATACAGAACTGATATAGATGCTATAACTAGCAGGACATTAAAATCATTATTGTCACTGCATTTCATATGTTCAAAAAGTTAAGTAGATGGAAGGTATAGGAAAGATCCAAATGGAACTTATAGAGATAAAAACAGTAATGTGTGAGATGCAGTGGATGGTATATTAATTAGGGTTTTCAAGAGAAACAGAATCAATAGGCTGTGTGTGTGTGTGTGTGTGTGTGTGTGTGTGTGTGTGTGTGTATGTGTGTGTATTTATTTTAAGGTGCTGGCTCATGTGTTTGTGGGGGCTGGCAAGTCTGAAATCATCAGGGCTGGCTGCCAGGCTAGACATTTCAGTAGGAGTTGATGTTAAAGGCAGAATGGAGACAGAATTCCTTCTTCCTTCCCACTTGGTGGACCTCAGTTTTTTTCTCTTAAGGTTTTCAATTGATGGGATGAGATCCACGTACATTATGGAGGGTAATCTGCTTTACCCAGAGTCTAATGATAAATAAATGTCAATCACATCTAAAAAATATCTTCACAACGTATCCAGACTGGTGTTTCACCAAACAACTGGGCACCATAGCCTAGCAAAATTGACACATAAAATTAACCATCACAGAAGGGATTAACAACAAATTAGATGTTTCAGAAGAAAAATATTAGTGAACTTGAAGACATGGCAGTTGAAATGATTAAAACAGAACATAGAGAAATTAGAAAATATTAGTGAACTTGAAGACATGGCAGTTGAAATGATTAAAACAGAACATAGAGAAATTAGAGAGTAAATAAAATAAACAGATCATCAGTGAGCTGTGGGGCAAGTTCAATCAGCCTAAATACCTGTAATTAAGAATCCAATGGACATTTTTCAGTTCTTATTGAGTTGGCCTTTTAGCAGCATTTGACTATGTTGACTATTTACACCTTTTCAAAATACTTCATTTTCTTGGCACCACATTCTGTTGGTTTTCCTTCTATCTGGTTTCTTATTCTTTGTCTCCTTTTTCCTTCCTTCTGCCTTTTCCTTTCTTAAATGTTCTTTCTTAGGTTCCTTTCTCTTCTACCTCTGTATACTCTTTCTGTGTGACCTCACCCATTTCAGTGGCTTTGGTTACTATCTCCATGCTTACTCCAAAATCATTAACTTCAATCCAGAACCCTCCTGAGTATTTGACCCAAATATTGATTACCTGCTAGATCTTCCCTATAGGTACTAAACCCAGCATAATCATAACTGAGTTCAGCCTCTTTCCTTAACTCCCAGCCTGCTCCACTCCTGCATTTCCTGTCTTACTGAATGTGTCAACTCCTCTGGCCAAGCCAGAAATCTAGACATCATCATGGACTCCTTTGAATCCTTCACTTTCCTTCACTCACAAAGATCTGCTAATTCTACCTCTTAAATATTTTCTTGAATATGCATATTCCTTTATTGCCATTGCTACCAGTTTAGGCTAGAGAGCTGTTATCTCTCTCCCAGTTTATACTCAAAATATCCTAAGTGATTTTCTGTCTCTAGGTTTCCCAGTTCCAATCAGTTTGCTATATAGTGAAATGAAAATCTGACTAGGTCATTCTTCTTAAAATTCTTTAGTGGCTCCTACTTCTCTTAGGCCAAAGTCCAAACTCCTTGGCATTCATTACAAACACCTGTCACCATCTGTCATTCATCTTTCACCACCCCTTTCCCATGCTATGCTCTATGTTACAACAATATAGAACTTAACATACAGCTACTAAATTGAATTTAAATGTGCACATAGGCTTCTGGGTCTACCGAAAGCAGTTTTAAAAATGACTTTTCTTTGCACATTCCTTTGATTGTTTCATCGGATTCTCCAAAAAAGAATCTCACAGAGGCTGATTTGGTGTGGTGGGGTCACTCCATGCTCCAGTTTCTTTATATATCTACACATTTTCTGCATCCTTTTGACCCATGGAGAATAAGGGAGCGACTACAGTGGGCTAGGGCCACAGCTTGCAATTGAAGCAACTGACATAGGATTAATCTCCAAGATTTATAAGCAGCTCAATAACAAAAAAACAAACAACCCAATCCAAAAATGGGCAGAAGACCTAAATAGACATTTCTCCAAAGAAGATATACAGACTGACAACAAACACATGAAAGAATGCTCAACATCATTAATCATTAGAGAAATGCAAATCAAAACTACAATGAGATATCATCTCACACCAGTGAGAATGGCCATCATCAAAAAATCTAGAAACAATAAATGCTTGAGAGGGTGTGGAAGAAAGGGAACGCTCTTGCACTGCTGGTGGGAATGTGAATTGGTACAGTCACTATGGAGAACAGTATGAAGGTTCCTTAAAAAACTACAAATAGAACTACCATATGACCCAGCAATCCCACTACTGGGCATATACCCTGAGAAAACCATAATTCAAAAAGAGTTATGTACCAAAATGTTCATTGCAGCTCTATTTACAATAGCCCAGAGATGGAAACAACCTAAGTATCTATCATCCGATGAATGGATAAAGAAGATGTGGCACATATATACAATGGAATATTGCTCAGCCATAAAAAGAATCGAAAGTGAGCTATTTGTAATGAGGTAGATAGACCTAGAGTCTGTCATACAGAGTGAAGTAAGTCAGAAAGAGAAAGACAAATACTGTATGCTAACACATATATATGGAATTTAAGAAAAAAAATGTCATGAAGAACCTAGGGGTAAGACAGGAATAAAGACACAGACCTACTAGACAGCGGACTTAAGGATATGGGGAGGGGGAAGGGTAAGCTGTGACAAAGCGAGAGAGAAGCATGGACATATATACACTACCAAACGTAAGGTAGATAGCTAGTGGGAAGCAGCTGCATAGCACCGGGAAGCTCGGTGCTTTGTGACTGCCTGGAGGGGTGGGATAGGGAGGATGGGAGTGAGGGAGACGCATTAGGGAAGAGATATGGGAACATATGTATATGTATAACTGATTCGCTTTGTTATAAAGCAGAAACTAACACACCATTGTAAAGCAATTATACTCCAATAAAGATGTAAAAAAAAAAATTTCCAAAATACACAATTATTAAAATGTAGGCTTTCAAAATTGAGTTTTGGGTTTCCCTGGTGGCGCAGTGGTTAAGAATCCGCCTGCCAATGCAGGGGACATGGGTTCGAACCCTGATCCAGGAAGATTCCACATGCCACAGAGCAACTAAACCCGTGCACCACAGCTACTGAGCATGCGCTCTGGAGCCTGCAAGCCACAACTGTTGAGCCCGTGTGCCGCAGCTACTGAAGCTGGCACGCCTAGAGCCCATGTTCCGCAACAAGAGAAGCCACTACAACGAGAAGCCCACACATTGCAACGAAGAGTAGCTCTTGCTCGCCGCAACTAGGGAAAGCCTGCACGCAGCAACAAAGACCCAGCGCAGCCAAAAATAAATAAACTAAAAAAACAAAAAAGACCCTGTCTTAAAAAAAAAATTGACAGTTTCCCATATATGAATATCTTAGAGAGTTTCCTGAAACTGTTCAAAAATTATCCCAAAGCCAGATTTAGAATTTTTGGTTAGGTAGGCTTATGTCTAGGTGCTGGTATACTATTATTTTATCACTGAAAAACCACAGATATCTTTTGGAAAAATTAGAATAGCATTCACTAAGGAGTTTGTGGATATATATCAAGCACATTTCTTTTTCAAGTATTTTATTCATAATGTAATTTCTTAAGAATGAGATGCTTATTCTGGAGAGCTTTTGTCTTAGAGTGGATTGCCTGAAAATAGGATCTGAGATGGAGAGTTGCATGTGCAAGATTTACTGAGGAGTGCTATTGGAAGTGAGGAAGGCAGGCATGGGCAGGAGAAGCTTATTTGCAATGTGGTTGCAATTGAGGCCTGATAGGATCCAATGGGGGCTAGAGCTGGAGTGTCCTTGAACCGCATTGGCCCTTCAGATTTGTTGCAAACTGATACAAGGGGCTTGACCTTTATACGTTAATGTCATGGCCCTCACTGCTGGGCTCCTTATGGGAGAGGGCTTGAACTTGAGTGAGACAGTTCCCTGTGTCCAAGGGCTGTGAGTGTCAGCAGGGGACATTATAGCTGGGCCTGATCCTGAAGTGGGATCTGCATGGACTGTCACAGTATCCACTGTAGTTTGTCTCTTGCATATTTCTTAGTTGAAACAATTATTTTAAGTCATGTCATCAAGCCTTGTTCCTGAACTAATAACCATTGCCTCACAAAGAAAAAAATGTGAATTTGAGGGATGGGAAGGTGGTGGTGGGAACAACAAAGGAAATAATCATACTTCTGAGATATATTTCACACAAATATATTTTATAATTAAAAAGGAAGGCTGTTCCCAAAGGTGTAAAAAGTGGCAAGCCAATTTGTTTCCATATGTAATGTTTTTCTACAAGGCATAGCCCTTGATTAAGTATGCACATCTAAGCCCAATGAATTGTGTTGATATATTCATACCACTCTTTGATGATCTCACACATAACAGCCATAGTTATTTGTTTTTCACATACTGTGTCTGAGTATTTGCATACTTATTTTTAGAATCATGGGGACACCCAAAGCCAACATTTGAATGAGCTTCCAAATTATCTTCCAAATGTTATCAAAATACTTTCACTAACATAGTGTTGAGTTTTTCAGCATGTTCCATTTTCTTGATAAATCCATCATAATGTCATCAAAACTCGAAATCCATCATAATGTCATCAAAACTCAAAATCTAATTATTTTATCACTGAAGAACCACAGATATCTTTTGGAAAAATTAGAATAGCATTCACTAAGGAGTTTGTTGATATATATCAACAAACTTTATTTTGAATCCATTCCTCATTGCCTATCCATAAATGGCCATATCAAGAACAATTGATCTCTTTTACTCATCTTAGAGATACTTATCTTAGAGAAACTTTTATCCATGCATTTTGTCCACTCACTGGACAAATATCAAGTGTGTACCTTTTATGAGTACTTAATGAAGTGTGCTGGTCAAAGGTGACATGTCCCAGGCTCTGTCTTTCTGGAACTTATCATCTGTGAGGAGGTTTGTAATCTTCTACTCCAAGGACTCTGACATTCATTCACCTGTAACTTGTTGGTGTCCTTTGTAGACTCCTTACTCTTGCCCTCAATGAATCTTATAAGAATATTCACATTTTTCTTAAAGTTAGGAGCGAGCTCTAGGGTTTACTATGTTTTGAGGTTTGCCCAATAACATATATGGGACCAGAACCCAAGATTCCTAATTCTAATTTTCATGATTCCTGCCCCTGCTTGGGTTTTCCATAAAAACTCACTACCTCCAGTATTCCTGAGAGGTATTATCAAGAGAGATCATGAATTCAGGGCCTATTGGTCAGATCCTACTCACAGATATATTTTGTTTGGCCTACATATTGTCTTAACATTTTGGAGTTAATTGTGTGCACAGATGGATGAAGCTGTAGCTATTGCTCTCTTGAGGTGGAGTTTATACTCTTCTTTTGTCCATGGTCCTCACCATCATCAATCTACCTTGCTCACTTGACAGAGAGACTGATTCTGTTTTCTTATATTTTCTAGCTTCACTTATTTATGAAGCCATCCTTGGAGTCTGTTAGCAACTGGTCTCATGACCCTGATATATCTCTGATGCAAAATTATTAGAAATCTGGCTTTTTATTTTTTTTAATGTATTTCAGTTTTATTTTTATTAAATGGAAGACATTGGGTCAGGTTTTATTTTTGTTATTATTTTTTTTAATTTTGGGGTCAGGTTTTCTGAGGTATAATTTATATACTGTAAAATTCGCCCTTTAAATCACTGTTTTATGAGTTTTGATAAATGCATACAATTGTAAAACAACCACCATAATCAAGAAATCGAACAGTTCCATCACATCAAAATATTCTCTCATGACCCTTTTTTTTTAAGCTAATCCCTCCCTGTATGATGAGACCCTGGTAATCACTGATCTATTTTTTTCCCCTATAATTTTGTATTTTCCAGATTTCATATAAATAGAATCATATGGAACCTTTTGAGCTTACTGAGTTTCACTTTTTTCACTTAGCATAATGCATTTGAGATTCATCCATGCTGTTGTATCACTAGTTTTGTTTTTTTCTCAGTACTTAGTGGCATTCAATTATGTGGATACACCACTTTGCTCATACATTTACCAGGTGATAAACATTTGGATTGTTTCCACGTTTTGGTGTTTTGAATAAAGTTACTATAAATGTTCATATATAGCTTTTGTGTGCACTTAGGTAGAAATCTGGCTTTTTAAATTGAAGTATTTTCCTCATTTCAAATATAATAATATATGCTCTTTATAAAAAATAAAGTGAAAAATTGCTTGCAAGTTACTTATAATCCCAACTAAATTATTTTGGCATCCAAGGCTCACATATGTAATATAATCAGAGAAGATTATAAAATATTGTTTCTATCAGCTAGATCTCTTACATTGCAAGTAACAGAAAACTTAAACAATGAAGAATGCTTAATGGTTCATGGCACCAAAAAATCCAGAAGTAGGACAGGTTTCACATAAACCTCAATCTGGTTTGCTCATCTGTAAAAAGAAAAGAGATAGTACCTATATTAGTTTCCTGGGGCTGCTATCATATATTACCACAAACTTGGTGCCTTAAAACAACAGGAATTTGTTCTCTCACAATTCTGGAAACCAGAAGTCTGAAATCAGTAACTCGGAAGAATCCATTCCTCGCCTCTTCTAGCTTCTAGTGGCTGCTGGCATTTTTTGGCTTGTGGCCAATCTCTGCCTCTGTCTTCATATTGCCTTTTCTTCTCTGTGTGTCAAATCTCCCTCTGCCTCTCTCTTATAAGGACACTTGTGACTGTATGTGGGCCCACCCAGATAATCCAGGATCATCTCCCTCTCTAGGGACCCTTAATCTAATCACATCTGCAAAGACCCTTTTTCCTTAAAACATTTACAGGTCCCGTGGATTAGGTCCTGATATCTGGGCTCCATTATTCAGTCCACTACAATAACTTACTCATTATTATGAAGATTAATTAATACATGTAAGTGTTTAGAAATGTGCTATTAAATATTGAGTACAGTCACTGTTTTATAATCATTCTTTTTTGGCCATAAAACTGCTGCATGGCTTACTATGGTGGTATAGACAGATTCTTAACACCCTTGGCAACAAGGTCCTCCACAGGCCCAGCTGGCATAGATACAGCAGGAGTGAACAAAGGTTCACCTTATTTAGTAGCATGCATGTAAGTCTGTTGCCAACCATTCTCCTTAATTTATGGATATTTATTCTCCACAGAATTTGTCACCTCATACTTTGTAGTTCAATTTTTAACCGTTTAACATTTATGAATATTGGTACTGAGTGTTATGGGGGAAGGCCTGACATTTACCTGTGCTAATATTTATATTGATTTTATATTTATTCAATTGATTTAAGATGTATTTATTTTGTAATACCATACTATTCATTTATGTAGCTGCTAAATCTTAGGTGGATTATTGATTACATGGGATATAGTATATATTTAGTTTTCTAGGGTTATACATCATTTAGTCATGTCTATAGTATTTGAGTAGTGAAGTAAATAATTGAGTGTTTATGATGCAATGCTAAGTTTTCTCCACTTGGTGGCTACAGTGATTAAAGTTCTGATAAATTTTATTTTGAGAACTTTATTTTAAATTAAGATTTAATTATGAGAACTATGTTGTACTTCTTTACTGTTTATTCCTGTTAATTTTTTCCTGAACATATTATTGCTATTGGTGTTAGCAGCTTATATCACATTCTTGGAACCACATTTTAGGGAACTTTTTGGAATTTTGGCTTTTTAAATATTAGAATAGTGTTTTTTTCCCCCATGTAGTTTGACAGTTGAATCAAATTAAATTGCTGAAAGTAGCTAATTTATAGTTTTGCTTTTGAATAATTTATGAATTTTCAAATTTAATTTTGTGAGCAAAAAAATATTCTACCTAATATTTTAACTTGGGAAGTATATGAAAACATTATTTGAGTGCCCTGGAACTTATAATATTAACTCTCTTGCTTGCTCCCTTTTAATAAGTGGATATTTACTTGGGAGCAAAAAATAATTTTGTAGAATAAACTCTGAAGGAAAAGCATTATGTTAATCTGATGGAAAGTCAATTCCTTTCTCAATCTAGCTCTAAAAAAGGAGATTAGACACTATATCTTAAACCTTTTCCCATACATTATCATTATGTGTATTATTATCAGTATGTGACACATTTTTCTGCTCTGTGGTATATTTTTCTATAGTCACATATTACTCTAAGTTAAAAAAAAGTTTAATTTTTTAATTGCTAAGCTTAAACAGCTTTCTTTTTCTGGGAATACATATTGTGACTGTTACAAAGATATAGGACTTATTCTCAATATCAATATTTATTGTTTTATCTGAAATTCACCTAAGTTATTAACAATAAAAATAATTAAAACGACTCTGTCTCCGGTGAGCTCAAAATAAGAGAAATAAATTTATTTTTATATAATTAAGATTTCTTTTTTAAAAATTAGCTGGAAAATTCAGCATCTACTCAGGTTTTTTTTCCATAAACAACTTAATGACATAAAAATTTTGTAAAAATGTATTATTATTAGAGGACTCAAACACAGACAGAAGTACCAGCTGCAATTTAAAATTTCACTAATCCTAACTTGAAGTACATATAATTCACTTTTTACCTTGCATATTTTATAACAAAAGTCTCTTACTCCACCTTAAAGGGGATGGCATGCATATTTCAAAAGTTTGAAAATTTTATCTTAGTGAATTTCGTTCAGTTGTTGGATTGGGTTATGTAGATTTAAACTTTTTAAGTGAACTAAGTTTGTATAAACAATTTGAGTGAACAATGCTAAAATGATCATTTTCATACATGTTTCCTTGTATCTTCTGTGACAGTTTTCCTAGTTTGTAAACCTATAATTAAAATTCATGAGTTGTAGGTGATGAGCATTTTTAACTTTACTAGTCGATACCAAATTTCTCTCCAAAGTAGTTTTTAACAATTTATACTACCAGCAGACTGTGGATGTTCCTGATGCTTTACATCCTCACCAGCATTTGGTGTTGAGAGATATTTAAATTTTGTTGTTGTTGCCAATAAGATGAGTTATTTTCTTTTGTGTTCCTCTGACTACTAGTGACTATGATCATGTTTTCTTTTGTTTATTGGACAAAAGAAAAAGTATTGCATGTTTCTTCTGTGAATTTTCTGTTTACATTATTTGCTCATTTTCCCATAGGATTGTTTATTATGTTGATTTGTGGGAGTACTTTAAGTATCCTGCATGCTAGTTATGTAAATGTTTTGTGCATTTTAAATGGTTTCTCTCCCAGCAGGTGGACTTGTTTTTTGTTTTAACCTTTTTATAACATCAGTTTATGAATTAAAGTTCATAATTCTAATGAACTTAAAATATCAAGCATTTCCCTTTGGTTGTTTGTGCTTATTTAGTATCTTGTGTAAGAAAACCTTTCTATAAGGGTAAAAAAAATTATAGATTTTTTTTCCCTTATAGTAAGTCTGTTTCCCCAGATCCATTTATTGAGTAGTGAATCCTTTCTGTCATTGATTTTTTTTTTTTGAAGTATAGTTGATTTACAATGTTGTGTTAGTTTTTGGTGTACAACAAAGTGAATCAGTTACACATATAAATATCATATATATTTCATATATATAAGTATACATATGAAAAAGAATATATATAAATTCTTTTTCATTGTAAGTTATTACAAGATATTGAATACAGTACCCTGTGCTATACAGAAGGACCTTGTTGTTTATCTATTTTATATATATTAGCTTGTACCTGCTAATCCCAAACTCCTAATTTATCCCTCCCCCACTTTCCCCTTTGGTAACCGTAAGTTTGTTTTCTATGTTTGTGGGTCTACTTTTGTTTTGTAAATAAGTTCATTTGTATATTTTAGATTCCATATATAAGTGATATCATATGGTATTTGTCTTTCTCTGTCTGACCTAATTCACTTAGCTTGATAGTCTCTAGGTCTATCCATGTTGCTGCAAATGGCATTATTTCATTCTTTTGTGTGGCTGAGTAGTATTCCGTTGTATGTATACAACCTCAGTCATATTTAAGTATGTATGAGTATGCATATAATAACTATGTATGAGTTTATTTCTGGGCTTTTTATTCTACTTCATTGGTTTATTATTCTATCCCTGACCAATGCAACACTTTATGTCTTTGTGACCATAAAGCTTTGATTTCTGGAGGTCGACCTCCCCTCTTGTTCTTAAAAAATAGATTTATTTTTGGCCATTTCAAATCTTCCACATAAATTAAAAATTTTTTTTCCCAAAGAATTATTGTATTTTTATTGAAATTGTATTAAACTTATATTTATTTACAGAGCAATTGGCATCTTCATGATACTGTTTCAATCCATGAAAATAGTATATTCCTCCATTTATTTGAGTTACATTTTTCAACAGTATTTCATAATTTTCTCCATGGTGTTCTCACAAACTTTTTGTTTGGTCTATTGTTAGGTACCTCATAGTTTTTGTTGCTATAGTGAATTAGATATTTTTTTCCCTATTATTACTGTTATTTCTATTTTTGACTAGAATATAAGCTTCAAGAAGGCAGATATTTTTGCTTCTTGCTCAGTCTTGTATCCCAGTACCTAGAATAGACTCTAATACATAGTATGCTCTAAAAATGTGTTGAAAAGACTAACATCATTTTCTAATGCACTGTTTCTGCTTCATACTGTGTCTAATGACTTTTGCACCAACTTGGATGAACCCACATTGTAGTTATAACAGTTTATCCACTGATTCTCTTGAGTTTAATATGGAAAAAATGAAAACATCTGAAGAAAACCAGCGTATTTTGTTATTTATTTACTATTATTTATTAAAATTTAGGTATTTTATTATTTATTAAAGAGTTGCTCATAGTTATGAAATATAACTATATATATTTATAGATGTAATTTTAAAATATTCATGTGTATAAATTCACTTTCAGAGTGAGATAATACTGTAGTAGGTTTTTAAAAATTCTTCTTTAATGCTATGAAAATTACCTTAAATTATACAGTATTTTGTTAAAACAAAATAGATTTCTGACTTTAAAGTTCTAATCTCGTTGTATTAACATGACTAAATAAAGTGAACATTAGATAGGAATAACTTATTTTGGCACATTAACTCTGTCCTCTGTATACTATAAACATTTTTGATTGATTTTATGGTAAATCTAGTTTATAAATTCTGTTCTTTGTTTGAAAGCTTTTATCGGGTTATTTTCACCCTACTTTCTGGATACTCATACAAACAAAATTTTAAGAGTAGCTGTTTCTCTCTTTTTTTTCTCCTAATCTTATTTACTCTTTGCTTTATGGTACCTCTAATATCTGAATCTGTGCACCCCACTTTTGTCATACTACCTCCAGTTGGATTTGACCACTGGGAGTCCAGTTGCTGCTTTTTTCTCTTCCAGGCCTTGGGCGCTATTCACACAGAACATGACGTGAATGATGCCACAGTAGTTGTGGAACAGAGGCTTCTTGTTGATCCTCACAGAAAGCAATTTCAGCACTTTTGCAATTTCTTGTGGCCTTCACCTTCATGTATCTAAAGAGTATGTTTGTACCTCTATTTCTTGATTTTTCAGACTTAATTATTGTCTAATCCCCTTATGGAAGATGAGGATTTAACTCATACAAAATTCCCCCCAATGTAATTCTATCACAAATTTTGGTTTATTCAATATTGAGGGATTATATTAATATGATTAGTGATTATTGTTCAGAGCTCAGATAGAAATTGATTACATTCCCCTTCTTATACAGATTTCAACTTATCCTGGAAGCAACAGCAACCTCATTTTGGGGGGAATATTTCTAAATATCTATCACTAGCTCTCCTGCAAACTCTCCAAAAAACCCTAAAATTCTCCTCAGTAGGTCAAAACACCTGGAAATTTATCAGTACCATGCTTTTTCCTTTGCCTCCTGGCAATATCTTTCTTCTTGCTTTCTAGATTGTTGGTTGTTCTCCTGGCTTGCTACATACTTGTCTTTCAGAAAATTCCTTTCATCATCTTCCTAAGAATTCCCTTTGTCTCTCTTGGGTTTTAAACCTCCTGTCTCCAGAATCCTACGGCTTCCTTTTTCATGGAGAATTTTCCTGATTCAGTGGAGACTCTGTAAAGGAAAGGGTGTCTGTCCTGCTCTGGAGGAACTGGGCAAGATTTTCCAGAGGAAATGAAAATTGAGTTCGGTTTGAAGAAGGTGTAGGAATATTCCAGAAAAGACTCTTCCATACAGAGAAAGCATATATAATATAATGACTCATACACATTAAAGAATTGGTAAATGGAGCAGTGAGAAATTCAATAGGTTTATTAAGTCTAAGGGTTTGAGGAAGTAGAAGTTAATGCTGTAGAGTGTGGCCAAATTTTGAACAGCAGTGTATGACATGCTAAAAATTTTGAAACTTTTTCTTAAAGATCATAGTGATCTGAAAGAAGTTTTTAAGAGGAGAGACATAGTAACATAATAAATACTTTCTAATGCAGGTAGTTCTAGGAGCACTAGAGAGAGTGGGCCAGAGTGGAAGCAGGTAGGGCCAGGGACAGCAATTAGGATACCCTTGAATTAGTCTAGCTGAGGGATGATGAAGCAGTTTTAATAAATATGGAGTCAAGAAGCTCAGTCATATTTGAGAGAAATTTTAGAACTGAAAAGCCATGCCAATTCATGAGAGTCTTGAGAGGAAAGGTGTCTCTAAGGAGGATGTTAACTGTGATAGAGATTATATGAAAAGGAATAGACTAAAGGTAAGAAAGGAAGAAAATAAGTTTATTACCATATAGTAAGGTTTGAAGACCATGGCATGACACTGATATGGAAATACCTGGCACACAAATGAAATATGAAGAGATTATTATTATCAATATTGTGTTGTGGTTATACAGGGTTATGAGACTATTCCAGTTGAGAAAGGTTATCAGCATCACTTGGAGAATATTTCCTAAATATTCCCCCCTTTTCCTTTTTTGGAGATTCTGATATAGTCTCACAGATGAAATTCAATTATAAGGAATTTTATTCTTATGATTTAGTTTTAAACTCTCCTTTTAGTAAGAGATAATAATTTTGGATGTGTGTTGTTTTATAATGACCTTCAGATTATCACATTATGTTTGTATATTTGTTTTTCTCTTGCAATAGACATAGCAGCACTGGTTCCAGAAAAGTGATATGCTCTTCCAATTCAAAGTTTCTAGTTTTCAGGCCATATTTATCACTCTGTAATATCACTCTGTAATATAATCTATAATCATATAGATTAACTATATGAAATGGATTTGACTCTGTAATATAAATGATAGATTACCTATATGAAATGGATTTGACCTGATTAAAGCCATTCAAAACATTTTTGAAGAAAAAAGTAAACTTGATTTTCTTCGTTTATCTAAACTTAAAATCTCCGCTTAGGTTTTAAATTTCTCTCAATTGCTTGCTAATGTATTCTTGCAGTTAGATTATATATACTTACATTGTCATGTTCTGAGGATTGCTAAGCTTTGATATGTCACACTGACATAGGCAAATGTTACCCTTATTTTATTTGTAGAAAACAGCACACTAGATTTCAAATGAATTTTCCAAGTGGGTAAAAGGCAGAATTAGGAATAAAACTTTAAATTTTAACATGTACCTTATCGTCTGAAAAACACCTTTGTAAGCAAGTAGCATTTTCTCCCAAACCTAAAATCTGTCTGTGTTTTCCTTGGGTAGCACACAGATAGTGAACTGAATGAAAGCAATCTTTTTCACTAGTTACGTTTTTTAGGGTGGTGTCTTGTTTGAGAAGTAGTTTTAAGGATTAATTATTTAACCATGTCACCTTTTCTGGAAGCACTTATGTAGAAGTTTCCACAATACAAAAAAAAATGAACTTGGTGACAGCTGAATTAAGACTTGATTTGGTGAGAGAGGGAAATGAGCCCAGTTTTGTAAAGCTGTTTTGATTCTTCTGCTTATGTCACAAGACAAATCAGAGCTAAATACCTGATTCCTCAAGGTTAGTGTCTTTTAGAAACTGTATTAGGAACTTCTTCTTGACTGGGTTTACAGTTTTTATGTTCAAACAGAATTATTCCTTTCAAAAAAGTATATATTTACTGATCATCGGCAAATGCAATTATGTTATTCCCCCAGGTTCATTCTTTAATTTAACAAATACTTACTGAGAAGTTACTCTGTACTAGGCAAATCATTGTTTTGTCAGAATAATATAAAAGTACCTGTTGCTTTGGTGACTTAGGAGGATCAAACTAATGCTTTCAGGATGTCTGTAAGACTCTACTTCTCTGAGATTAAGGCCATGATGGAATTGCTGAATACATAATAATTAGTTTTAGTTTTAGTTTCTGGGTTGAATGGTATGGAAATTTGGAGCATATAACATCAAATATATATATTATATGTGTATATATGTATATTTGGACTTAATATATACATATTACATGTATATAATCACTTAATATCTGGGATCTGGCTTTGGTGAACGCCTGTAATTATTAAATAGTAAAAGTTGCCAGATTATTTCTAGCTTAATTCTACCTTATAATATATACATAATTGTATTATTCTAGTCTTATTATCTGTCCCCATCTTCTTCTTCCAACAGGAGAACACTATGAAGACAGTGTTTCAATAAGGAAGTCACTTCTTCTCCAAGTGTTCTTGCTTATAATGCATTTATCAAGAGTATTTGCTTTGCAGATATTCCTTTACTAGACATTTGTTGTAACAATATAAATGATAATAACAATTGTCATTTATTAATTACTTAATATGTGCTGGACACCATGTAAAAACCTTGTATATGTCATCCCAAACAAATAGGCAAATAAACAAAAGCCCAAGGTGGCTCCATTCTTTTCAGATACACTCATCTGTAGACTCTTATTTTCCATTGGCAGTCTAGTTGTTGGTTATTGTTTGATATGATATTTCAAGGCCTTCTTAGATTTTTTTTCCTTCGCTCTATGTGAAGTGGGAGATTAAATACAAACAAAATATCCTAATACTGTTCTTTAATATCCCTTAGATGACAACTGCATGCGAGTCCAGAGAGGATTTTCATGTGTGTAGATCAATTTAGTGTTTCCCTCCTCAACACTGTGACAGTGGGCCAGAGAGCGATGGTCCCCTGTTCTCACTTGGCAGATCAGTGACTGCACTGCTGGTGTGCCTTTCCTTTCTCGCTCCTTTGAGAGGTCTGGCTACTTTCAGGGGCACTGTTATTAGATTCAGCATTGCATCTAGACTTGGGGGTCTTTTCTTCATTCCTGGTTTGAAAAGCGATTTTGATTGGCTCTGTCTTGCTTGTTTATATGAAAAAAGAAACAAGGCTAAAAATTTTATGGAAACTTCAATCTAATGTTTGAATGAATTTCATGATAAATGCATGTAACCAAGACCAGTATTGACATTGCCTTCTAGTTTGGGGGCCTAATACAATTTTAATCCTTCTCAGAAAATATGGAATTGCCATGTCAATAAATCTTGTCAGATGCCTAAACAAAAAGTCAATATTCATTAAATAGACCCAAGAATGGGACTTAGTCTTCTGTATGTTCACTATAAAACCTAATATGCTGATGTAACTCAGCCAGTATCAATGTTATTCATTAAATGTTCTTAAATAGGCATAATAGATTATATATGAACGTTAATATTATTAAATATAATTGGAATCTATTTCAGTTCATCATAGAATTATATATTCTTCAAAACACTTTCTATCAGTATTTAAATTGTACCAAAATTCAACATTGTCCAATAGTTTTCCTTCAACCCAATGAATTATAATCTTCTTTGGATGATGTAAACTAAAGATGACTCCATTCACAGTTATTCTTTGTGTGTGTGTGTGTGTGTGTGTGTGTGTGTGTATGTGTGTGTGATGAGATATTTAAACTGAAGGAAATTGAAATGAAAATTTTAATTATGTATCAAGATGCAATAGATGTGAAGTTAGGAAGATGAAATGATATGCAGTATTGGAAGGAAATGTGTCATGACCCTTGAATTACTTCACTCAGGGTCACCTGCGAGTGAGCAGAGGAGAAAGAATTAGTAAAGAGATTTTTTTTTAGACATAGCTGATGTCTTGTTCTGAGTTCCTACCCATGGAGGGTGGGAGGAATTCTAACTCCTTTGCTTCTAAGGAGAATGTCTCTCCACAGGGCTAAATGGAGAGCTGAATATGTCACTCCTGTAGCTGGTGTTCTGGGGTTTGACTCTGCCTGGACACCTGAAAGATGAGATTGGGATGATTAACTGCCATGGGGGTTGAGCCTGAGAGTGCTGCTATGTTGGGATCAGCCCCTGCTATAAGAGTTTGTCCAGTCAAGATATACAGGAATCCTTCTCATGGATCTGATGTGGATAACTCAGGAGAGCAGGCATGCAGCTGTCTGGAGTCTTATCAAGGGCCTCCTGGAGTGGAAGAGGGACCATTTCAGTAGGAAGGAGATGGGAGGTGACTGCCAAGAAGCTGAGGAAAGAGTAGCAAGCCACTGCCTGGCATAGAGGTGCATCTGCCTGGTTGCAGGTTACATAGAAGAGAGGGGCTCTTCAAGACATCTCAGGCAAACTTATGAAAGCTTCACATGACACAAAGAGGTTAATGTTCACCAGTCTCAGGGAGTGCAAAACCAATCTAAGATGGTGTTAGTTTCTCCTACCAATTGCCCACCAGAGGAGGACTGCAAAAGTGGTTGCCTAGCTAGGAAAGCAGATTGAGAAAAAAAAAGGACCATCCCCTTTTGTACTTCTGGCTCTGCAACCTAACAGAGCCAGGGAAGGGGAGATCTTAGGTACAATGGATTAAAACCTTGGAATTGACCTTTTATTTTCTGAATTGAGACTCATTGAGATTGTTTGCAGCTGTAGAACTGCCCATTACTTAAGAATGAGCTGAAAACTCGAGGGGTCTACTATAGTTTCATACAGGGACAGGCAATATCACCCACCCTGAATATATTTTAAAAGGAAGAAGTAACCTGAAGTAAGCATGGCAAAAGTTAACTACTGTATATGAGTGGTGAGTATATGGTGGTTCATTATACTTCTCTCCATTTTATGTGTATTTGAAAATTTTTTTTTTTTTTTTGCCGTACGCAGGCCTCTCACTGTTGTGGCCTCTCCCGTTGCGGAGCACAGGCTCCAGACGCGCAGGCTCAGCGGCCATGGCTCACGGGACCAGCCGCGTGGGATCCTCCCGGGCCGGGGCACGAACCCGCGTCCCCTGCATCGGCAGGCGGACTCTCAACCACTGCGCCACCAGGGAAGCCCCTGTATTTGAAATTTTTAAGAAAATATTTTTAAAAGGCAAATGACTGATAGGAAATGAAAAGATAGATTGCATTTTTATTATCACCTATGTGTTTGTTCAATATGTGGGTGTGGTAGCATTTGTATGTATTTTTATGCATCATTAAATCCCATTTTAAATTAAACTTGAAATAGAACCAAATAAGTAACATTCTACCAGCCTTTTGCTATGGAATGTTAAAAAATGAGGAGTGAGAGTTGTGTATTTATTAGAATCATCATGCTTTCTTTTACTAAAGTTTTGGTTGGACACCTTTTTCTTTAGAGTCTATGAACCATTGTCGGCATGCATAATTACTTCACAGACATTTATTGAGAGTCTGTTTTATGAAAAACACTTAATTACTTTTTTTCACAAAACAAAATTTGAATATGATATGGATCTTGAGAAGCAGAATGTGATAAACAAAGTGGTTTGGTGACACTGAAGAAGGAAAGACTAATTCAGATTGGGTTATCCTTCTTAGGCAAGGAAAGGGGACATTTTGAGTTTGGACATGAAAGCTGGATGGGTTCTCCAAAGTCTTAAATGGGCCAGAGTATATGGCGTTACAGTTAAAAACAGCTAGGCACTTTATACAAATGAATGTGCAAAAATGCTGAGATAGAAGTAAGCAAAGATGTATTGGGAAAATGATATATCTGGCCTGATTGGAGTTCAGAGATTTAATGAGACTAGGACTGGAAACTAAGTTGGGGTACATTTCCAAGGGATTTGTATGCCTTGATATGAAATTTAGACTTTATTTTGAAGATACTGAGGAACACAGAAGTTGGTTTGAACATAAAAATGATATTGTCTTAGTCCATTATGGCTGCTATAATAGAATACCATAGAGTGGGTGGTTATAAACAATAGAAATTTATTTCTCACAGTTCTGAAGGCTGGAAGTCCAAGATCGGGAAGGCAGCAGATTTGGTGTCTGGTGAGACCCCACTTCTGGGTTCATAGATGGCCATCTTTTTGCTGTGTCCTCACATGGCAGAAGGGGCAAGGGAGCGCTTCAGGCCTCTTTTATAAGGGTACCAATCCCATTCATGAGGTGGATCCTCCCAAAGGCCCTACCTCCAAATACCATCACACTGGGGAATAGGTTTTAACATATGAATTTGGGGGGGACATAGTCTGTAGCGGATATGTTCAATACAAGGCATTCTAGAACTTTAACTAAGCCTCAGTGGTAAAGTGCATTAGAAAGGAGAGAGATTTCATGAAGGGAGTTGAGGGGTTCTTATACATCTCAACTGAGAAGTACCAAATGTGGGTGCTTTAAGAGTAAATGGAGAAGATAGAAGAGACATGAATCACACTACCTTTGTAGTTTTTTTTTTTAATGATTGGAATCAGATGTTATTTGGAAAGAGCTAGCTCATTTAAAAGTAATCCTCTGCTTTTTGGGTGGAATAATTTCTACTTAGCTTGATGGTTGAAAGATATATAAAAACACTCCAGTAGCACTATAAAGAATTAATTCTAACAAGATTAACAAATTAAAATTTTCTTTTGAACCACATAGACTCTTTTTCTGTTTCACAACATTATCTTTGAAATGACTCTGTGCTAGAAAGAGGAAAAAATACACACTAAATTATTTAATTTCATAAAGAAACATAGCTAAGATGGTAGTTGTGATTTTGTACTCCTTCCTGAATGAGAATAAATGTTAAGGTGATTACTGGGTGAAGTTTAGGTATACATTGGCAGATATACATCACATTATATTGTAAAACAAAATAATCAAGTAGAAAATAGAATACTTAGGAATAAATTAGAAAAATGGATAGAATTACACATTTATGTGGTGGCAATTTTATTAAGCTATCTTGATGATATTGTTAGGGATTAATTAGCTATTTTAAGATGAAACATTTCTGTAGGAAAAAACCCATACTAACATAGCTTTTGGATAATGCCACCTTTCTCTAGTGGTTTCCTTTTAATTGGAGGTACATCTGGTAAAGATTGATTAGCTCTGGGAATGCTTGATACTGAATCTTTCTTCTGAGATACACATCATGTATTTTGTGAGATATGTATGAATAGTAATAGATGACCAAGAAAGATTTGTTTTAATTTATATTTTTCTTTCATGTATAAATTTGTTTAAAATCCCATAGGGCTTCTTGTTTTCTTTCTATGAGTTCATTTTCTGCTAATCTCATGGCTATGATAATGATTTTCATTTTTCCCCAACATTTTCAAGGCAATCAAATTCCAAAGTCATTCCCAATGAGGTTCATTGAACTTGGCATCAGTGGGGGCATAGTTTTAATATATTTTGATTAGTATGAGTGAACTGGTATAGAATGGATAATATGGAATATGAATTGGAAGGATAAGAGATCAAAGGCAGGGGGGTCATTTGTAATGGTCCAGACAAGAAACAGTGAGGACCTCATTTTCTCCTAGGGTGGACCATATTTAGTTGTAATCCTTGATGTGGAAATGTGCTTCCTAATATTGTCTCTCTCTGAAAATTCATCTTAGCTTTGCCAGAAAAACTGTTGCCTAAGGAATCTGTAAACAAGTACACAAAAACAAAGCCCCCAAAATAAGCACAGGACAAAGTCCTATATTGTTTATAAGATTTTAGATTTAACCCCTTTCTAACTTCTATAAGTTTAAATAGGAACTCATTATATGAAGAAATTCTACTTGCATGGTTTAAAAATATGAAAACATACCTTGATAGCATTTTTATTCATTTTAAACTAGCTATATTAAAAAATTCCATTAGTACCCACATCTGGCAGAAAATGACTTGTGTGTATTTTCAGTGTTTTTCTAGTATGTATGATGTATATGATGGCTATTTTTTCAAATAAAAAACTAATCTTAATCTCATAGCAGTATTCTGATTTTACCTTAAATTTTGTTTATCCAAATTGCATCTCCTCTGTGGAGTGCTTTCTTTACAGCAGACTCCCATCAACTTTTTCTTCCTGGTGCTCTACCTGCTTTGCTCAGGTGATTTAGACATATGTGTGCTTGCCAGCTGAATAATATAGCTGCACAGGGAGTGTTTTATTATTCTCCTTGTGTTTGCAGCTTGAAAGTTAGTTGCATATCTAAAGATCATGCAGGGCTTTTATTTTCAGACTGCCTGTGTCCCTTGGGCTGTTTCCACCTTTGTGTTTCCTCTTGCTGTTGGTTTTGACTATAGGTCAGTTATGTAAATGAATAAGAAAAATTATACGATAGTGTGTGAAACGCTTCCTCTTCCTCTCCCAACTCTGGAAATCTTTTGATACTGAAACAATTGAAGAATAATTCAAATTCTCTGTGTACATAGTATTTCTTACCACTATTTTAAAATTAGCAATTGTGAAAGAAATGATACTGATAATTTAAAATGATACTGATAATTTTATGTTAGAATAATTAAAAATGTTAAAATACATTTTTGAAAAACTGTTCAAGTCTGCAATTCAAACAAAAGTTAAAACAAGGAAGGTACTAAAAATGCATTAACTGGATTCTTACTCTTTTGTTTCTGCATTTAAAGTTTTTTTTTTTTTTAAGACAAGCTCTTGGAAAAGGTGGGATAATTTCATTTTTTAAATAGCTTCTCATATTAGAATTTTAATTTTTAGTATTAGGACTAACTTCTAAAGCAGCCCTAAGTTAACTGTAAAAAATACTAACTCATTCCTTTTGAGAGGGTAGATTCATGAATTGTTTTTATGAAATAAAATGTAATACGCTTTGTCCTTTTTCCCATATTTTCAACATTTTAAAGCTGGGAAATTTTAGAAGATCTTTTCATTAAGTGGAGAATTATTTTTTCTGCTCACATGGAGAATGACATATGAGCATGTAACAGACCACCAATATGAATATGAGAAAATATTTTGTAATCAGTAACTATAAGAGTAACATCTGACCCATTTTTAGTTGTATGTGTCTGAACTCATTTGCTTTCTTTTGAGAAGTATACAGAGGATTGCATTTGAGATCACATGTCCATTTACAATGAGCAATGGCCAAGCACAAGTATTAATGTTGTAGTATTATCATTATTATTAAAGATAGTTAAAGATTTGATATAATAATAAATACCAGTAAAGCAACTAGTCACATTTGTTGTGCCATATTTTTTGTCAGTATATTTTCTAAGTGATTTTTTGGTTTGATGTAGCATGTAATTCTCCTACTTATTTAATAATGGTTTCTGAACTTCATCTTCCTGCTCCTATTCCAGGCTTCCATGTCATGCTGATATTTAAAACACTTTGTTTCCCATCACATTTACAATAAAAATTCAAATTCCTTGCCATTTTAGTCTGTAGATGGAATAATCCAGTAAAGAAATTGATATTATAGGAGAGTGAGGGGATAGTTTATTATTAAATGCTTTCACTCAACAAATAATTTTTGAGTGCCTATTATGTTTCTGGCACTGTTCTAGGTACTTGGGTGAACAAAAGATGCAAAAAATACCTGCCAGCCATGGAGCTTACTTTCTAGTAATACAAGGCAAACAATCATCATTATTGTAAAGAGGAAGCTAAAAGGTGATAAATGCTATGGGAAAAAAAGGATAAAAAAGGGTAGGATAAGGGAATAGGAAGTGCAAAGGGTGGGCATGTGTGGCAGTTTTATAAAGGTTACTCAGGACCTCATTAAGAGGCTGTCATTTGAGCAAATACTTGAAAGAGATGAGATTAGTCATGCTGTTACCTGAGGGAAGAGCATTCCAGGCACAGGGTGTAAAGTGCAAACAATGTAAGGTAGAGGCAGAGCTGCCATATTTGAGGATTACATAGAAGGCTAATGTGGGGGGGAGGAGGAGGGTTTTGAGCAAAGGAAAGGTGTGACATGACTTAGGTTTTAACTGATCTCTTTGCTTAAACCAGAGTGGAGTAATGCTAGAAGCAAAGAGAGAGGATAACTTGAAATAAGGTGGTAGCAGTGGAGGTGGTGAGAATTGGTTTAGTTTTATATTTGTTTTAAAGGTAGAGAAGACAGGATTTTCTAACAAATTTCATGTCAGGAGTGAGAGAGAGAGGCGTCAAGGATGCCAAGATTTTTGAATAGTTGGATGGAGTTTCAGATTTGAGAGGGATGGCAAACCATTTGTTTTTGTACTTGTCAAGTCAGGGATGTCTACTAGATATCCAAGTGAGGATGTTAAGTAGATAGATATATTGATCTGGAATTCAAAAAGCACACTACGCCTGAGATATAAATTTTGGAGTCTCAAGACTGTATGAACAAACCAAGAAAGTGAACGTGGTTAGGGAAGAAAATAGGTCCAAGGACTGCATCATGGAATACTTCAAACGCAAGAGGAAAAAAATCCACCAGTGTGAAGGGAGGTGATGGGATCTAGCTCACACCTGTTTATTTATAGATTGCTTGTTTAACACTCCCACTGAAGTAAGAAAAAGGCTCCTTGTCTGTTTAGAATATTCTTGGCATAGACTAGTTGCTCAATAAATATTTGTTAAACAAATAAATGCCTAATAAATGAGAATGTTATGGATTTATGAAAAGAGTTTTGATAATGTCTTCCATGCAGAATTGAAAGCTGAGTCCGTATTGAGAAGTACAGGCTTCCCTTATTAAAGGGAGACTAGCTGATTACGGATTAAGTTCTGATCTTGGTGTTTGACCTATTTCCTTCTCACTAGATACTAGGTTGATTGTTTTTCCTTATTGTTATTTTGAAAGCAAAATTAAACTCTCAACCATTTCTCACCCAAAAAGGTGATCCACATACATACGCTCTTCAGATTGGCTTAAAGTAGAATCCGAGCTATAACCCTATGAATTGGACTACTCAGTCATTCTCTCTTATTTCTCTGCACTATTGTCATCATGGGTTAGTTATTTGACCCAATAAAAGGAAATTAAAGACTGGTTCCTGGCTGGTGAGGTTACATATAGATTTAGTTTTTGAATTGGATATTCTAACCAGTTTCTTTATGAAGGGCCATTAAATAATTTCCATGGAACTGAAAGACTCAAAATGGCTCTCACAATCATTAGCAAGGGAGTTGCAAGAAGTAAACGGTGTCAAGTTCTTGACTAGACTTCAGGCAGCAGTGAATGCTTAGGTTTGGTGCTAGCATCACAACTCTGTCAGTGTCACAAGTGGACTAGATAATAGGCATTAGATTTCATATGTTGAAGTTCTTTACTTTCTGCTGAAGTCACTTCCTCATTAGTTTTTTTAAGTTGGGAACCAGTTTTCTTGTTTATAAAGGCTTATTAGGATGTTATGCCAACCTGTTGCATTCAGACTGGCAATGCCAAGGTGATGTGTGTGTATGTGTGTGTGTGTGTATACAATTGTTTGTATGACATGCACAACACAGGCCTATGAGTCTAGGCTTTATCAAGGATATTCCTTCTCCCTTCCTTCTTTGGATTTATTCTATGATTGCTGTTTTTCTAAGTTCCATTAGGATTATAAGCCATTTCTTAATAATTAGGTGGTTGGTAAAAGATTGGAGAGAACTGCCCAATGAAAAATTATTTTTTATTAGGGAAACAATATATGCTTATTTAAATGTTTCAAATAATACACCAAGTGTACAGATTTAAAAGTGTTGTCTACCACTGTTAACAACTTGGGTGGTATCCTTCTAGATTTATTTATTTATATTTAAATGCATATACTTTTAAAAATATATAACTGTAATGTTATTATGGATGTCATTTGCTACTTTTTTTCACTTAATGTAAGTTCAAGACACTGTTCTATGCCTGTATAATGGATGGATTAGACATATTCTTTTTAATAGCTATCTAATACTTCATTATATAATTATTTACTAAGACCCCTATTTTTAGGCATTTAGGTTATTTCTGTTATTTTAAAAATTACAAATACTTTAGGGAACATCTTTGTATTTACAGATTACACACATGCACAAGTATATTTGAACAATGAATTCCTAAGTTAGATTGTTTGACATGTTGGCTGGAGAGTACAAACATAGAAAATGAGATTTACATTGAAATTCATTGTGGAAATAAATTTCATCCCGAAGCACTGAGTGTAACGTGGAATTTGAATGGATATTTTTGTCTGCCTTTTCCTCATCTTTTCTATCTTTTATGGCAAAATCTTAGACTGTTAATTTTCAGAACTCTCTGACTTTAAATGTACTCATGTTCTTTTTTGTCTAAAAAATAATGAATGTATACATTGACCCATCTGATCCTAGGCTGAAGGTCACATATGACTACTCAAAACATATCTCAAGCATCACTTATCTTGTTTATTGTTGTATTCCCATCATGTGTCTGGAAAATGGTAGGTGGTCACTAAATATCTGTTATTTAATTGAAAGATATAGCAAAACTGGAAAATTTCCATATGTCATAGCTATTTTGTTTACAGTGAAACAAGAATTCTAGAGGCAAGGGAAGTCTAGGTTTCTTTCTAGGCTAGGATATAAAGCAACAAGCAAATTTAATAAATACTTGAGAACTTAATTAACCATGCTCTTTATATGCAATATTGCCTAATGATACTTCCTCTTTAGCTGGCTTGCTTCCAGCTTGAACTTTCAAACCATCTAGGATTCACATTAAAGCCTGTAGTTCTGTCATATCTTCCGGTCACCTGCACTCTGGGGAGCTTAAGCTTGCCCAGGAAAGCAGTGCTGATTGAGTTAACGTATGGATGGACCAGGTAAAGCCTGTGGGCTTCAGTTGCTACAAGTGGTTCTATTTCTTACATTGCTGTTGATGCTGAGAGCTATGTCTATTTCAGCCATGACAGCAGGAGCCAAAGCTCTTCTTTGCACCATTTACTTTAGATATTTCTGCCAAAAGTTGACAGATGAAAACGTCGTTTGTGTCATCACTTTTCTTTCTAATGAAAAAAACAAACGAATAACAAACAAACAAGTAAACAACTCCTTTATCTTCCGGAGGTATGACGAAGTTAGTAATTGTTCTCTTTTTATTTCTTCCCATTCAGGCATTCATGGTAGTGTAAAAATTCTTTTTTATTCCTTTAAGCTAAAGCTATCAGTCATATTTGTTGCTGATAGCAATGAATTTTAAGCTTTTTAAGCATATGTTAAGTATATGTAGTATTGCAACACATTTTTTTTCCTTTAACATCTTTATTGGAGTATAATCGCTTTACAATGTTGTGTTAGCTTCTGCTGCACAACGAAGTGAATCAGCTATACGTGTACGTATATCCCCATATCCCCTCTCACCCTCCTTATCCCACCTCTAGGTGAAAACAAAGCACCAAGCAGATCTCCCAGTGCTATGCGGCTGCTTCCCACTAGCTATCGATTTTACATTTGGTAGTGTACATTTGTCCATGCCACTCTCTCACTTCATCCCAGCTTACCCTTCCCCCTCCCTGTGTCCTCAAGTCCACTACGTCTGTGTCTGTATTCCTGTCCTGCCCCTAGGTTCATCAGAACCATTTTTTTTTTTTTTTAGATTCCATATATATGTGTTAGCATACAGTATTTGTTTTTCTCTTTCTGACTTACTTCACTCTGTATGACGGACTCTAGGTCCATCCACCTCACTACAAATAACTCAGTTTCATTTCTTTTTATGGCTGAGTAATACTCCATTGTATATATGTGCCACATCTTCTTTATCCATTCATCTGTCGATGGACACTTAGGTTGCTTCCATGTCCTGGCTATTGCTTCCATGTCCTGACTATTGTAAATAGTGTGGCAATGAACATTGTGGTACATGACTCTTTCTGAATTATGGTTTTCTCAGGGTATATGCCCAATAGTGGGATTTGCAGCACATTTTTTAAGCAAATGTAAGCTAGTTGTTGCTTTACATTTCTGCCTGGCTATGGAGAAATTATGTCTGGAGGCCATTTTAGAAATTTGTTTCAAAATGCGTAGACTATTTCCACATAATTTTAAACAATTTCATAAAATTTTGCAATTGGAATATTCAAATGTGATTATACAGGTTCTCTCACCCCCATCTACATCATTGAACAGTACAAAGTACACTCATTCTGCTGTTTTTTGGTGTTATGAAAATCTTATACTCCTAAATTTTGAGTTATTATTTATAACTTGACAGTATCTAGTAGAGAAAATGGAAAGTAGTTTTATATGCAGGTATAAAATAATGTAGCAGGCAAGCATAAAATCTTGATGCTAAAATCATTTGTTTCTTTGCTCCTGAAAACCAGAGGTTAGCTTTAGCCCTTAAGCCAATTGTGTCTCTTAAGGTCTGTTTAAAACCTTTTCACAAACCTACAGTCTATTTACCAGTTAAGAAGCAGATTGTGTATTTATAGCCTTTAACGTCTCAGGAAATGGTTCAAACTGCTTTTGGAAGTGATGCAGTGAGCAAGAAAATTCCCATAACATTTCTGGCATTAGATTTCTGACAGCTTTTAATTTACAGACTAGAATCACAGATATGATTAAAGAATTTTGAACTTTTCATATCCACAACACAGAGTGTAGCTTTCAGAGCCAGTTATCATGTTGTCAAATATCTTAAGATCAAGGGAGAAAATATGAAGCCATTTGACATCCTCTAGAATTTGAGATAGCCATTCAGTTTTCGATTAATAAAATTTTTTTTGAGCACCTATGAGGTGTCAAGCATTATTCCAGAGGCTTGGGATACATCAGTGAAAAATATGGACCAAAGTCCCTTCCTTTATAAAGTGTAAACCTGACTTACCTTTATGTACAAGAAATAAGTAACTTATATAATACATTGGAAGTTGATAAGTACTTGGGAAAGAAAGAGAAAGTAGAGTAGGGTAAAGGGGAGTGGGAATGCTGAGATAGGGGAAGGAATGATGAATAAAGAAGGCATCGATGTTTGAAATAGTGTGATCAGGATGGGGCTTATAGAAGGTGATATTTTTTGTAAATCAACTATACTCCAATAAAAATGAAAACAGCAACAACAACAACAAAAAGAAGGTGATATTTGATTAGAGGCTTGCATGGAGTAAAAGAGGTAGCTTTACAGATATTAGGGGCAGAGCATTCTAACCACAAGGACAGTTCATACAAAAGTACTGAAGTGGGAGTTTTCCTGGCATATTCAAGGAATACCCAGGAGGCCAATGTGTCTGGAGTAGAGAGAGTCAGAGAGAAAATTGCTAAAATGGTGTTCAGAGGAGGAACAGATCAATAGGCCACTGTAGGGACTTTGGCTTTTACTGTGAATGAGATGGGGAGCAGGGTTTTGAGCAAAGGAGTGACATGAGTGATGTCTCCCTGGGGCTGCTGTTCTGAGAGTAGACAGCGGGAGCTAGAATGACGGCAGTTAAGAGCAGAGAAGAGCAGGGACTTGGTGCAGGGCAGTAGCTGACAGTGTGGGAAGTCGTTGAATTTTGGATATATTTTGAAATTTGGATATATTTTGAAAGTAGCATCTATTGAATTTCCTGATAGATGAGATAAAGGGCATGAGATAAAGAGAAGGATGATTCTAAAGTTTCTCTGCCTGAGCATCCAGAAAGTTGGAGATGCCATTAAATAAGATAGTGAACTGGGCAAGAGCGGCAGCCATGGACAACAAACACAAAGATAAATCTCGAAACATGTTTCTAATATAGGATGTACTTCATATTCCTATCACTTTTTAGTACATCATTACGTACATTATTTCACCACTTTTATAAGAGCCATCTGGGCAGGTCTCACCATGACCTAATTCATGTTACCAATATGATGTCACCAAAAGTGGAGTTGGGGAGAGATGTGTGTAAAAGGCTCTCCAGAGATAGCTCTGAGTGTTTGAGCTATGTAAATCAGAACCTATCTTTATAATATTAACATTTCTGGAAACTCCTGAGACTTAGGGCCCATTAGTTTATTATATATGCACTAAATCTTATGTCTATATAAGTGCTAGACTTTAGATTATAATTCCTCTGTTACAATTTGTATGGCTGGGACTTTATGGTAAATGCTGTCTTGATAGGAAATTAACTGTAGGATAATCCAGGAGTCAGAGCCATTTTTAAATTTTCTTGTTTGGATATTTGGAATAAGTTTACATTTTACTTTAAGTTGAATACTTGCTGACTGATGACAACTATTGATAACTTTGTTTTTGCTTCTAAGACATTTTGGTCTAAACCAACGGCACATGAAATCTGTGTATTCTCTTTAATTTTAATTCCTTAAAATACTAATTTTCAAATTCATCTTAGAGTCCAATTAACAATGTCTTGTGGCTTTATAATATGAAGTCTGGCTTTATGAAAAATGGTGATATGTTTAACTTAATAGAAGGTCTTTTATTATATGTGGTGGGAGTGATGTTTTTCACTAACTGTGCTGTGTTAAATTCCATCTTGAATATTAAGCATTTAGTCCATGTATTGCTCGTCCTATAATCCTTTAAAGACAAATTGGATGATATAAATGTAGTACAAATCTGAGCAGCCCTGGGGTTTTAGTTATATTTTACTCAACTCAGTTTAATGAACTCAAACTCAGATAAACATTTCTAAATTGCCATTTTCATGGAAAGTGATTACACAAGATTGGTAATTATATGAGATGCTATAGTTTATTAGATTTGTTGTATATGAGAATGACTGAATAAAATGTAGTTTTATTTTACATATTTCATGAGATATAACACATACTACCATCACACCTTAAAACCTTATTCTTATGTAATTTAAAACTATTTGTACTTGTATAAAAATTTTAATTGGAGGTAAAATTGACATATAGTTAGATGCCCAGATATTAAGTGTACAGTTCAATAAACTTTGACAATTGTAAGAACCCAAGGAACCATCACCCAACTATAGACTGACACTGTCCAATAGATTTTCTATGATGGTGGTAATGTTCTATATCTGTGTTGGCTAATGTAGTAGCCACTACCCACGTGTGATTTTTGAGCATTTGAAATGTGGCTAGTCTGACTAAGTAATTGAACATTTAATTAAAAAAATTTTTTTTTTCATCTTGATCTTTTGTTAGCACTTTTATGAATTCATCGGTTTTCCATTAGAGTTCTGAAAATGCTTATTCATTCAGTTCAGCAGTATAGTCAGTTACCAGAAACCTGTACTTGTCAGAGTCTTTTCCATGAATTCCTTGAAGTTGAAACCCTTTTATAGGAACATTTTTTGCAAAAGCATCAGAGTACACCCAGAACTGTCTGTAAATGACAAAACACTTAAAAGTGACCACGGTTAAAGATTTGATGAAAGTTCATAATAATGAAATTGACAAGGAAATTTAGTTATTTCTGAGATATACATTTTAAAATAATAACTAGAATTATGATTTATAACATTATACCAGAACATATAATATTTTTAGGAATTTCATGTAATGTCTGAAACATTTATATGAACATATTTCCATACAAAAACCTAAAGAAAGTTTAGTATTTTTAATTTAATTTATTTTTTTATACAGCAGGATCTTATTAGTCATCAGTTTTATACACATCAGTGTTTACATATCAATCCCAATTGCCCATTCATCACACCACCATACCCAACCCCCCGTGGCTTTCCCCCCTTGGTGTCCATATGTTTATTCTCTACATCTGTGTCTCAACTTACGCTCTGCAAACCAGTTCATCTGTACCATTTTTCTAGGTTCCACATACATGCGTTAATATACGATCTTTGTTTTTCTCTTTCTGACTTACTTCACTCTGTATGACAGTCTCTACATCCATCCACATCTCAACAAATGACCCAATTTCGTGCCTTTTTATGGCTGAATAATATTCCATTGTATATATGTACCACAACTTCTTTATCCATTCGTCTGTCGATGGGCATTTAGGTTGTTTCCATGACCTGGCTATTGTAAATAGTGCTGCAATGAACATTGGGGTGCATGTGTCTTTTTGAATTATGGTTTTCTCTGGGTATATGCCCAGTAGTGGGATATCTGGGTCATATGGTACTTCTATTTTTATTTTTTTAAGGAACCTCCATACTGTTCTCCATAGTGGTTGTATCAATTTACATTGCCACCAACAGTGCAAGAGGGTTCCCTTTTCTCCACACCATCTCCAGCATTTGTTGTTTGTAGATTTTCTGATGATGCCCATTCTAACTGGTGTGAGGTGATACCTCATTGTAGTTTTGATTTGCATTTCTCTAATAATTAGTGATGTTGAGCAGCTTTTCATGTGTTTCTTGGCCATCTGTATGTCTTCTTTGGAGAAATGTCTATTTAGGTCTTCTGCCCATTTTTAGATTGGGTTGTTTGTTTCTTTAATATTGAGCTGCATGAGCTGTTTACATATTATGGAGATTAATCCTTTGTCCGTTAATTCGTTTGCAAATATTTTCTTCCATTCTGAGGGTTGCCTTTTCATCTTGTTTATGGTTTCCTTTGCTGTGCAAAAGCTTTGAAGTTTCATTAGGTCCTATTTGTTTATTTTTGTTTTTATTTCCATTACTCTAGAGGTAGATCAAAAAAGATCTTGCTGTGATTTATGTCAAAAAGTGTTCTTCCTGTGTTTTCTTCTAAGAGTTTTATAGTGTCTGGTCTTACATTTAGGTCTCTAATACATTTTGAGTTTATTTTTGTGTGTGGTGTTAGGAAGTGTTCTAATTTCATTCTTTTACATGTAGCTGTCTAGTTTTCCCAGCACCACTTATTGAAGAGACTGTCTTTTCTCCATTGTATATCCTTGCCACCTTTGTCATAGATTAGTTGACCATAGGTGCATGGGTTTATCTCTGGGCTTTCTATCTTGTTCCATTGATCTATGTTTCTGTTTCTGTGCCAGTACCATATTGTCTTGATTACTGTAGCTTTGTAGTACAGTCTGAAGTCAGGGAGTCCGATTCCTCTAGCTCCGTTTTTTTCCCTCAAGACTGCTTTGGCTATTCGGGGTCTTTTGTGTCTCCATTCAAATTTTAAGATTTTTTGTTCTAGCTCCGTAAAAAATGCCATTGGTAATTTGCTAGGGATTGCATTGAATCTGTAGATTGCTTTGGGTAGTATAGTCATTTTCACAATATTGATTCTTCCAATCCAAGAACATGGTATATCTCTTCATCTGTTGGTATCATCTTTAATTTCTTTCATCAGTGTCTTATAATTTTCTGCATACAGGTCTTTTGTCTCCCTAGGTGGGTTTATTCCTAGGTATTTTATTCTTTTTGTTGCAGTGGTAAATGGGAGTGTTTCCTTAATTTCTCTTTCAGATTTTTCATCATTAGTGTATAGGAATGCAAGAGATTTCTGTGCATTAATTTTGTATCCTGCAAATTTACCAAATTCATTGATTAGCTCTAATAGTTTTCTGGTGACATCTTTAGGATTCTCTGTGTATAGTATCATATCATCTGCAAACAGTGTCAGGTTTACTTCTTCTTTTCCAATTTGTATTCCTTTTATTTCTTTTTCTTCTCTGATTTCTGTGGCGAGGACTTCCAAAACTATGTTGAATAATAGTGGTGAGAGTGGACATGCTTGTCTTGTTCCTGATCTTAGAGGAAATGCTTTCAGTTTTTCACCATTGAGAATGATGTTTGCTGTGGTTTTGTCGTATATGGCCTTTATTATGTTGAGGTAGGTTCCCTCTATGCCCACTTTCTGGAGAGTTTTTATCGTCACTGGGTGTTGAATTTTGTCAAAAGCTTTTTCTGTATCTATTGAGGTGATCATATGGTGTTTCTTCTTCAGTTTGTTAAGATGGTGTATCACATTGATTGATTTGCATATATTGAAGAATCCTTGCATCCCTGGGATAAATCCCACTTGATCATGGTGTATGATCCTTTTAATGTGTTGTTGGATTCTATTTGCTAGTATTTTGTTGAGGATTTTTGCATCTATATTCATCAGTGATATTGGTCTGTAATTTTCTTTTTTTGTAGTATCTTTGTCTGGTTTTGGTATCAGGGTGATGGTGGGAGTGTTCCTTCCTCTGCAACTTTTGGAAGGGTTTGAGAAGGATGGGTGTTAGCTCTTCTCTAAATGTTTGATCGAATTCACCTGTGAAGCCATCTGGTCCTGGACTTTTGTTTGTTGGAAGATTTTTAATCACAGTTTCAATTTCATTACTTGTGATTGGTCTGTTCATATTTTCTATTTCTTTCTTGTTCAGTCTTGGAAGGTTTTACCTTTCTAAGAATTTGTCCATTTCTTCCACGTTGTCCATTTTATTGGCATAGAATTGCTTGTAGTAGTCTCTTAGGATGCTTTGTATTTCTGTGGTGTCTTTTGTAACTTCTCCCTTTTCATTTCTAATTTTATTGATATGAGTCCTCTCCCTCTTTTTCTTGATGAGTCTGGCTAATGGTTTATTGATTTTGTTTATCTTCTCAAAGAACCAGCTTTTAGTTTTATTGATCTTTGCTATTGTTTTCTTTGTTTCTATTTCATTTATTTCTGTTCTGATCTTTATGATTTCTTTCCTTCTGCTAACTTTGGGTTTTGTTTGTTCTTCTTTCTCTAGTTCCTTTAGGTGTAAGGTTAGATTGTTTATGTGAGATTTTTTTTGTTTCTTAAGGTAGGCTTGTGTAGCTATAAACTTCCCTCTTAGAACTGCTTTTGCTGCATCCCATAGGTTTTGGATTGTCGTGTTTTCATTGTCATTTGTCTCGAGGTATTTTTTGATTTCCTCTTTGGTTTCTTCAGTGATCTGTTGGTTATTTAGTAATGTATTGTTTAGCCTCCATGTATTTGTGTTTTTTACGTGTTTTCCCCTGTAATTCATTTCTAATCTCATAGTGTTGTGGTCAGAAAAGATGCTTGATATGATTATAATTTTCTTACATTTACTGAGGCTTAATTTGTGACCCAAGATGTGATCTATCCTGGAGAATGTTTTGTGCACACTTGAGAAGAAAGTATAATCTGCTGTTTTGGGATGGAGTGTCCTATAAATATCAGTTAAATCTATCTGATCTATTGTGTCATTTAAAGCTTCTGTTTCCTTATTTATTTTCATTTTGGATAATGTGTCCATTGGTGTAAGTGAGGTGTTATAGTCCCCCACTATTATTGTGTTAGTGTTGATTCCTCTTTTTGAACTTTTAATTCTATTTAATTTTAAATAATTTAAATTTAATTCAAATGGCCACATGTGTTAGTGGCTACAGTATGGGACAGGGCACTCCTAGGTAGTTCTCAACTGGGATTCTAAAAGAGAATTAAACCCTAATGCTCATGGCACACACTATTTCTGATGAATTAACTTACCTCCTGTTCATCTAGAATGGTACTAGCTGTCTATCATTATTAGGAGAATTAGGAAAATGTAACTCAAATTATGTTTTGTAATGTTTCATTCTCTCACAGCAGTCAGTTGAGAAGGGCTGTCCTAGGAAGTTTCCTTATTTCCCTTTTCAGTCAGTACCACCCTAATGTCAACCACAATTCTTTTATCTTCATTTATTATTCTTGCTTGTTCTTTGACTTCATATAGATGGAAATATACAGTGCATTTTCTTTTGTGATGGTCTTCTGTCACCCAATATAATGTTGTATGTGTCAATAGTACATTCCTTTATATTGATATGTATCATGTAATATGTATATTGTGTCAGCTTACCAAAATTTATTTACCCATTCTCCAGATGTGTCCATTTAAGTTCTCAAATTCATTGGCATAAAATTTTTCATGACATCTGTTTGTTATCTTTTAAATGTCTATAGTATCGGTAATGATGCCATTCTTTCATTTTTGGCAGTATACCTAATTGGTCTTGCTAAGACCTTATCAATTTTATTAAAGAAACAACTGACATTCTTGATTTTCTCTGTTTTTTATATTTTAGTTATTTCTGCTTTCATTTTTATTATTCTCTTGTTTTACTTATTTTTTAAACTAAAACCCATTAAAACTAAGTCTAATATTCCTCCTGACTTTTAATTTTTGTATAAATTCTTAGCTATGTTTGAAATACCAGTTCTTTGCATTTTAAAAATTGATTCTGCAGACATTCATTGAGCTTCTGTCTATTCCATGAAAGGTACTGGGATAAGCAACAGTGAAAAAGATGAATGTAGTTCTAGCCCTTTTGCATTCACAATTCTATTGAGCATGTAGATATGGGAAAAGAAATGGCAAGGATGATAAGTACCATGACAGAGAATTTCAGGGAAATCTGGAAGTTTATAATAGGGGACTTAACACAGACTGGGGATTTGGGAAAAGTATCCTGACCTCAGACACAAGTGTAGCTAGGAGTTAGTTAGAGGAAGGAGGAGGAGATAGGAGAAGACTCCAAACAGGAGTAACAGCTTGTACAAGACACTAGAGTGAGAAGGAGCATGGTATGGTTGAGCAACGAAGGAAGGCCAGTATGGATGGAATGTGGAAATGGGAAGGAAAGCAGATTGGGGTGAAACTTTAGGAGACACGGAAAAATCATGTAGTGTTTTAGGCCATGTGGATGATTTTAGCTTTATCTTAACTAAGGGTAGTGGGAAATCATTGGAGATATATAAGCTGAGGAAGTACATGTAGTTTACGTTTCACAAATGTCCACTCTGGTTACTGTGAATGTGTGTTGGGTATAGACAGAAGGCCAAATATTGATGAATAAAGACTAAATGGGAAACAATTGTAGGTGAGACATGATGTAATATGGATTACAGTAGGTTCAAAATTCCATTCTGGGATTCCGGCTTGCCCCAGTAACTAGTTCCTGTTAAAATAAAACTCAAAATGATGTAATACCATGACTATTATAAAGTATTTTCTTTGAGCTGACACTCCTTTAGAGCAAGATGTACTTGGCAGTCTATTTCTTTCATCTTATAAGTGTTGAATATAAAGGGCTAAAATATGAGAATAACACTTTTATTCCATATTGTGACAAGTTAGACTGGGGTGACTGTAGAATATGGGTCACCTATAAAATTCAGCTTTACAAGTTTGACTTTTATGTGTGAGGAATACTTCTGAAATACAAAGAAGAAGAAAAACAAATTCTATTCTGTGATGACAACTTCAATTGCATAATTTTTCTGAGAGCTTCACTTTTATATGAAATTTTAATATTTAAAGTTGAAAAGGAAAGTTTTCAGTGTTTCAAGCCTTTAATAAAAATAGTTTTTTCAAATAAGTTTTGAATGTGAATTTAAGCATTAACGTAATTTTTAAATTTTCAAAATTTAATAATTATACTGGCACAAAATTCAGTTGTTCATGCATATACCTTAGGTATCTATATTCATCTGTCTGTCTACTATCTATGCACCTATCTACCTATGTGCCATCTACCTTAAAAAGTTGTCAAAAAGCTTGTCATTAATGATTATTTAATAATGTCCTGGGAAGAAATAAGATTTTGGCAATATATTTACATTTTAAAGTTGTTTTAATTTGATTTTTTGTGACTTTAACAATTTTTTTTACTTGTTCTTTTAAATAGAAAACTTATAAGTATTGAATACCATTTGAATGACTATTTTTTCCTTTCTGAATATAAACTGGGAATATCTAGCTCAGTTTTATTTAGAAAAAGTGGAAGTTAAGTAGATTAATTTTCAGTGGAATTTATCATCAGGAATAAATTAAAGCATAGAGTGAATGGTCAATTTAGATTGGTCCTCTGTACTGAGGTAGCTTTGATCAGACTTCCAGATTTCATTTATATTGTCAAGTTTTAAAAAATTTAGGTGCAGTTAATTAAACTAGTTATATTTTTCAGTCCATGGCTTATTCTTCTCATTCATTCATACAGAGCTTCCTTCCTTTCTCTCTCTTATCTCTCACACCTCATTTTCATTTTCCCCTCTTTGGAAACTATTTTAATCTTTTAAATCCATATATTTTAATTTAAATACATCCCTCCAAAGCATACTGTTTTATATGCATATGTTCTTAATTTAATGAGTAGTATTATATTCTACTTTTTGTTTTATTTCTTTTTACAACCGAGAGTTCTTTTTTGATATTATTCATGTTGCTACTTGTACATCTAATGTAGCTTCTAACTGCTGCATGCTATTCCATGGTGTGTGTAAGATACTTGGAAGGACTTAAACTTAAAGAGCAAGCATGGTTAACATTACCTCAATTAAACATTCTGTTCAATAAAGAACTTTTTCTTTTTTTTATTTTTATTTTTTAAATTTATTTATTTATTTATTTATTTTTGGCTGTGTTGGGTCTTCGTTTCTGTGCAAGGGCTTTCTCCAGTTGCGGCGAGCGGGGGCCACTCTTCATCGCGGTGCGTGGGTCTCTCACTGTCGCGGCCTCTCCCATTGCGGAGCACAGGCTCCAGACGCGCAAACTCAGTAGTTGTGGCTCACGGGCTTAGTTGCTCCGCGGCATGTGGGATCTTCCCAGACCAGGGCTCGAACCCGTGTACCCTGCATTGGCAGGCAGACTCCCAACAACTGCGCCACCAGGGAAGCCCCCACAATAAAGAACTTTTTAGACAACAATTAACTAACTGAAAGTGGAAAGATATTTGCAAAATCTAATAGCAACATGCAAGTGACTCTTGCAAATCAACTAGAAAAATTCACCCCAGGAAAAAGATCAAAATAGATAAACATGAAATTTAAAGAAGAGCAAACTTATAAAACTAAGATGCATGTAACAAGGTGGTCAAAATAATGAGTAATATAAGCAATGCAAATGAAAGCAACATTGAGCAATGACCTTAAATCCTTAGACTGGCAAACATTAAAAGATGGGTAATAGTAACTGAGATATGAAAGCATAAGAGCACTATTGCACTCCAATGCAGCATGGCTTATTCAGATGAAGTACAAGTGTACCCTATAAACCCATCATTCTACTTCTGAGTACATATCTCAGGAGAATTGAGAGGACATGCATGGAAATTTTCTCTGTAGAAACGTTGATGGAGGCAAGAGTTGGAAGCAGCCTGGATGTCTGTCACCTGGGCAGGGATAGATGAACCTGGATGCACATCACTGGATGGGTGGGTATGTGGAGCATATGGGTATTCAAATGCCAGCCATCATAAAGGAGTGCTGTGATACTTAAAAGAGTTTGTATTTTTTTTTTACTTTAAATTTGAAGTCACTAGAAGGGCTCATGAGCCACTTAAGAAAATGAAAGTGCTAAATGTGGAATTAAAAAAAACAAAATCAAAAAACCAAATTCATAGATATAGAGAACAGGTTAGTTGTCGCCAGAGGTGGTAGGTGGGAGGTTGGGCAAAATGGGTGAAGGGGGTCAAAAGGTACAAACTTCCAGTTATAAAATACATAGTCATGGGTGTAACATATAGCATGGTGACTATAGTTGATAATACTATATTGCATATTTGAAAGTTGCTAAGAGATCTTAAAAAAAAAGAATTGTGATGGATGTTACCTAGACTTATTGTGATGATCATTTTGCAGTATATACAAATACTGAATCATTATGTTGTACATCTGAAACTAATATAACTAATGTTATATGTCAATTATATATCCATTAAAAAAAGACAGAAAATGAAAGCGCAACTTCACCAAATTTTTAAAGGCTGAAGGCTAGAGGATAAGGGCATGGTTAAGGACTCCAGGAATCTGCCCCTTATCTTCAAATAATTTCTAAATTAAAAAAATACATGCAGGGCTTCCCTGGTGGTGCAGGGGTTAAGAATCCGCCTGCCATTGCAGGGGACATAGGTTCGAGCCCTGGTCTAGGAAGATCCCGCATGCTGTGGAACAACTAAGCCCATGCACCACAACTACTGAGCTTGTGCTCTAGAGCCTACGAGCCGCAACTACTGAGCCTATGTGCTGCAACTACTGAAGCCTGGGCGCCTAAAGCCCATGCTCCGCAACAAGAGAAGCCACCGCAATGAGAAGCCTGCGCGCTGCAACAGAGTAGCCTCCGCTTGCCGCAACTAGAGAAAGCCCGCCTGCAGCAACGAAGACCCAACGCAGCCAAAAAAAAAAAAAAAAATTTTTAAAAAAAGAGAGAAAAAAATACATGCAGATCACTTAATAAAGTCTACTAGTGTTAAAAGAATTACAACTAAAAATTCAGTCTTCTGTATTTCTTTTTATTATCAAAACATCCCTCCCTGTGGCAACCACTTTCAACTCTTTTATGTATTTTTAAATATTTCCCTTCATATTTTAAAATTATGTACTTATACTGCTCTCTCTTAATACATTAATTTCATATATTTATTTAAACTTGAATATGCTATTTCAGCTTTTCTATTTCAAGGATTTGTGCTATATTGCAACCTGCTTTTCCCAGTTTATAATATGATTGTGTATTATAATTTTTGGTTACATTCATATTTAGAGTTTTTATTCTTATGATGTTTTACATATTGTTCTCTGCTGAGTCAATTAGTGTACTATGATAATGAAATTGGATGCATTTGGCTGATTATAGAGAACTTGACTACACTGTGCCTTAAAAAATAGGGATTTAGTTTTACTCAGGTAATAAGAAGTCCAGTGATAGAATGTTCAGTGCTGATATACAGGCTACACTATGCCATTAGAGACATAAATTCCATTCTGACTTTCCAGTTCTTCTCATGTGGCTTTTGTATCATGCAGGTCACGTCTAGGTTGCAAGACACATGCTTTATTTCTAGGATCTCATCTATATTCAGGCAGGAAGAAAAGGAAAGGAAAAGGGCAAAAGCCATTTGCTTGCTACATCTTCTTATGTTTTCTAGAAGCTCCACTTAACAATGACTTACGTCTCATTAGCCAGAGCATCATCACATGGTCCCCCTTTCTGCTGGATATTGGCCTTCTTCAATTGGTCCTTTCATTTTCTTTTCTCTCCTTTTGTTCATCTCCTTTCTTTTTGTTCTAATTTCCAAGAAATCTTCTAAATTTTATTTTTTTGAACATGCTATTTTTTTCTGTCTTATTTTTGATTTATAAGAAGTTGTTTTTGTGCTTTCTTTGTGGTTTGTTTTTTTTTTAAATAGTCATCCATATCTTATCACATTGATACAATTTTTTCTCTGAGGATATTGAAGCTTCTTTGAAGCTTGCTGCTGCACTTCGTGGTGTTTGCACTTCCTCAGGATTCCCCTGTTTGTTTGTTTGTTTTTTTGCGGTATGTGGGCCTCTCACTGTTGTGGCCTCTCCCTCTGCGGAGCACAGGCTCCGGACGCGCGGACTCAACGGCCATGGCACACGGGCCTAGCCTCTCCGCGGCATGTGGGATCTTCCCGGACCGGGGCACGAACCCCTGTCCCCTGCATCGGCGGGTGGACTCTCAACCACTGCGCCACCAGGGAAGCCCAGGATTCCCCTGTTTTAACTGCTTCTTTAGGTTTTCTTAAATATCCTTAAGTATGAGGTACTAAATAAGCTATTGGGTATATTGGGTACATGGGTGGGGTTTTTTGATTGATGGGCTTCATTATTAGGTAACTTTCTTTTATTGGAAGGCTCTACAATATCAGTAATTTAGATATCTGTAAAGCTAGTTAGATTCTCTAAAGGAGGATTCTTCAGTAGTCTGCTTGGTAGTATAAGCCTGGTTCCTGGCTTTCAGGAAGCTGATAAGACAAGATAGCTGTAGGTTACAGTGTTCACTAAGCATACTTTCATTTAATATCGTGTTTTCAGTCTTGTACTTTACACCACTCCTTCTTCCTCTCACCCCCACTACCCACCATGGTGCCTGGTGTCTCTGAATCTGTTGCCTCTCTGGTTCAGTAGGTATAGAAAAGACTGGCTGATTTTTGCTCATCTCTTTTTTTGTGATTTGATTGCTGTATTTCATTCCTTAGTTTCATAGGCTCTTAAACATTTTTTGACAACAGATAACCCAGTCCATAATCTATCTATACATATTTCTGAAATAAAAGTTTTATAAAACAATACTTCCTATGCATGGTACACTCTGATATTTTCTCTTCTTTTTCTTCCAATGCAATAAAGTGTTGTGAACCATTAAATTGATTTCACAAACCCTAATGCATCAAAACTTGCAGTTGAAGACTTTGCTTTGGCAGAATAAGCCATTTTTTGGTCTTGATTGTCACTCCCTTAACCACTGACACCCAGAACTGACTTCTCACTTAGTACTTTTCTTTGTTTCTACCTTGATCATTAATTCCACCCATCTCTATGCCCCCATCATCTTATACCTGGTACCTTGCTAACTGGTCTCCCTGACTACAGTCTCCTCTCTCCAATTCACTTTAAGTATGTCTCTCTTATTCTCTACTCTTATAATACATAACATTTAGCATGTTGCTTCTGAAATCAGTTTTTTAAAAAAAATTTTCCAAAGCTTTATTGAAATCCTATTACCTGTCTGCAGACAGAAGGAAACAAAGTCGTTTTATGCTCAAACTCACCATCCAGTGGTTAATATAGCACAGCTGAAGAACAATGCAAACCAAATGTCCTAAGTGTTGCAATACTGAGAGAAAGATGTAAGTGATCTGTTGTCAATCCGAAATCAGTTTTTAACAAATGCTTTCTGAAGGACTGAAAGCTTAAATTACCTAGCGATTTTTTTCAATAAGAGAATTATATAAGATAGTCCTCAAAATTTTCCAAATTTGATTCTAATCTACTTCACCAGTCTTCTCACCTGCTAGATGAGATAATGCCTGCCAAATATTATGTGTTAGCTAGAATATCTAACCATCATTATTATCCTTACATACTCTCCATTTGAACTATTGATATGTTTACTCTGCCCATGGTGTGTGCTTCCTTGAAGTACAGATCTGTCCTTTTTCTCAGTTTGTCTAAATTTTTAGCTTTGCATTGAATTTTCTTCCTTTGTAAGGCATTCCTGACCATTCCATCTCTTCCTCACCTCTTCTACATTTGGACTTTTTAATTGCTAATTGTTTGAATCTCTCATGTCTTTGTGAATGCTAACTTTTTATTATAGAATGCTTTCTATAGAATGTGCTGTGGAACGATTTTCCATGGATATAGGGGTTTAAATGCTATGTAAAAGCAAGCAAGCAAACAAATAAACAAACACACAAACCAAGGAAGAAAGAAAGATAGAAAAATAGAAGAAGAAAGGAAAAGAAGAAAATATTTTATGGCAAAATAAATTTGAGGAATTTATGAGTTAAAGAGAACTTTTCTCGACTGCAAAACTTCTTTATGAACACTACAAATCTCCGAAAGGTAGAAATTATACATAGGATTCCCCAAACATCAGTCTAAAAGACTATATATCCTTTTTTGGTCATAGCAATCTTCTAGGACTAGGATTCTTTAGAAAGCACTTTGTGTAAATGCTGTCATAGGGCATTATCATTTCACACATACCTACTTCCTTAGTTCCCTTCACAACATCTATGTGTATTAAATACTGTTACGTACATCTATGTGTATTAAATACTGTTACTGTTACGTTTCCAGTTTAACAAATGAAGAAACTGAGATTTAAAAGAGGCTTAATCATCTGCCTGAAATCACAAAGCCTCTAAGAGGCAGCACTAACATTTGAGCACTAACATAGGCAGCTAGCTAGCATAGCTAGCACTAACTTCTATCTCCAGAGTCCAGCCTTAGCCTCAAGTGTTCGTCAGAGCAAGGACTTTCGGTGACCTCTCCTACTTGCAAAAGCGGGACTGCTGGGTAGATTCAATGAGATAGGAGATGTAAATTATGTAGCTCTCAAAAGAGATTAGCTCCTTCTACCTTCATCTTTGTTCTTGCCATTTAACATGGTATTTAATTATTATTTTTTTAAAAAACATGAATATCTAATTTCCTTAAATAGATATCCTTTCTTAAAAAATCGTTTTTAGATTCTATACATTTTTTAAGTGATAGAAGATGGGCCTTTGTTTTATTTTATTTATTTATTTTATAGAATTTATTTTTGGCTGCATTGGGTCTTCATTGCTGCACGCGGGCTTTCTCTAGTTGCAGCGAGTGGGGGCTACTCTTCGTTGTGGTGCGTGGGCTTCTCACTGTGGTGGCTTCTCTTGTTGTAGAGCACAGGCTCTAGGCACGTGGGCTTCAGTAGTTGTGGCATGCAGGCTCAGTAGTTGTAGCACATGGGCTTAGTTGCTCCGCGGCATGTGGGAACTTCCTGGACCAGGGCTCGAATCCGTGTTTCCTACACTGGCAGGTGGAGTCTTAATGACTGTGCCACCAGGGAACTCCCCTTAAATAGATATCCTTTATTGAAGAGAAGATTTTATGTCCCTTTTCAAGTCTTTATAAAACCAAATGCAGTGCTTTTTAGTTGAATGTAGAATTTAGAGCTCACTAATTACTTGTTATAATAAATGGATATTTGAAGATTGTCTGTTGAATTTTAAGATGTTGCTATTGATATAGGTTATTATTTGGGTATTATAAATATGGTTAAAAATATCAGATTTGCAAAAATTTTTTACCTGGCCTGTATTTATTGGTTATGATTTGAGAGAGTAAAACACAGATTAGAGTATCACTGTGCAAATTCTGAGGTAAATTAGATTTTACAAGACTTTCTCTGTAATTCTAAAATGTTAATTTAAAATAGTATTTACTATAATTCATAGTAAATGAATAATAAAGCACACTTGACTGGCCTCCCAACTTTAAGGATAGGGTTATCATTGTCTCATAAAAGGATGCAATTATACTTTATTATTAAAAACAGATTTATAGGTCTGGATTACATCTTGATTCTCTAACTTAATTTTACTCAAATTCAATCTTTCAGTGCGGCATTCTTGGCCCTTCGAAATATGGTTCAGTGTGCCTTTTAAATTATATTTTCACATTCTTCTTTACTCACTGCTATAAGCTCTGGCTCATTATCCTCTAACCACATCCTCTCCTTTCTTTCTAGCTCTGGTTGTGTTGGTTCTTTTCTCCATTGAAATCATGTGTATTTTACCAGGACTTTCTTAAATTTTATCTTCTCAAGACTTTCTTAATTCTTTCACCTGTTTTTTGAGTTGTAATAATTGAAGTTGAATTCATATAACAATTTAATGTCAATGTACCAATATTATTCTGTTATATATTATAGCAATATTATTCTGTGATATATATTCCATTTCTTCCTCCCATCTCCCACTCTCCACCTACTCTCTGACCCTATGCTCTCAGACTCTTAAAGCAAGAGATGAGAACAATAAATGAATCATATTGGTCTTCATATAATAATAATAACAGCAACAATAATAATGATGTCTGAAAATTTTAACTATTTACTAGAGGTAGATACTGTTGTATGTGCTGTGGTATAATATTTCTTTAGTCTATACAGATTACAATGACATCAGTAATATTTTTACTCCGTTTTATAGATGAAGAAACTCAGATTAGAGGTTACTTACCCCAGGGTCATATAGTGGTGGGACCAGCAATTGACCACAAGTACTAGGATTCCAGAGCATGGATTCAGAATCACTACACAGTCATCTGCTATGCTGACAATAGTAGAAGCTCAATAATTTTTTTAACTGAATTTACATTTTCAAAGAAATATACGTTTATATATCAAAGTTTGATGCATCATGGTTAGTCTGTTTAGCACATGTACTTTCTTCAGAAAGATGCATTTAAAGGATGTCCACAGTATCTTTTTATGAAATATGGCTTTTATGAGAGTGACACTCCATGTAAGATTAGACAATATGATTTGAAAAATAAGGGATTTAAATCAGTTGATTATTATACCACTTGAATAAATGATTTCAAATCTAAGTTAATAACTTTTCTCATTATGAAGCATTATTCTGTGTGAAAATTATCGGTGGTGCATATTCTTACTGCTTATTAAAACTGACTACTTTTCGGTTTATCTTTTGCAGAATAATCTGAGGTTATCCTCTTGTCCGTTTACTCCAGGCCAGGGAGGGAAAATAGATTTCATTTCAAGGATCATCTTTGTTTATTCAATTAATAGTAGCTGTCTGGAGCACTGAGTTGAGAAGGGTTCTGAATCTTTGCCCAGCTCAAGAAAGAGTGATACGATCAGTTAGGAATATCTTATATAAACATGTGGCTGGGAAAGATAGCACAGTGCCTGCCACACTTGCCATTTCTGCTGTAGGCTGTTGTCTTTCAGTGTTACAGATATATGTTGAAGTGTAAATGAATTTTGATATTAAGTAAAACTTAATAAAGAAATGCCTGGAATACAAAGAGTGATTTGTTCCCAGCTAGATATTTTGGAATAGGTCACTCTTTATATTAGCTTGTAATGTGCAGATTTTTAGCATTATCTCTGTTAATGTTTCTGTCATCATGATATTATGACCTACACATTCCTATTCTACATCATAGATCTTGGCACTATTTTCTTATCCTTCTTTAAGGTACTGCTTGAAGAACTTTCAACCACTCTTGGTGATGCCAAGGATACATTTTGCTAAAACAGTAATTATGCTTCTGGACCCTTGCCTGGTAAAATGGAAAACATGTAAAACATTTGGTAAGTTTATTAAATTACCATGCAGCCTTTTCCTCAGTTTTTCCTTTTGTATCTACAAAATGGGGTAGTCAGTAAAGGTATTGGATTAGAACGTTCACATTCTGTTTGTCCATAATCTTACTTGCTGTTTCCTGGCTCCCTTCAGGTAATACTTCTGCGTCTTCATGGTCTTTCCTACATTAAATCTAACAGTAATTACCCCTAAAGTCACTTCACACCTACAGACTTTGATTTTTGTTAAGGATGTTGTTCGTGTTTTGAGTCTTTTCTCTTTGGTCTCATTTAAATTATATGACAATTCAACTTGAATATAAAGATAAATGATTACCTCTATTTTTGGAAGTATATACATTGTTTATGCTTATTATAGGCTAAATTATATTTCATTTTCAAATTATACAGCTAATTTGGGTTTTGTTGGAGATATTACAAACCTAAAATGTGCCACGGATCTCTCGTTACATGTGTTTCCTCATGGAGATTTTCATCCACATCAACTCATGTCTTTACCTACTATCGTCCCATTGACAGAGAACTGCACAGGAATCTCTAACAAGTGATAAACACCTTTAGAAAGATTTGCCACTTTAATGTCTAAATGACTTTAAGAAACTAAGCTGTAACACTGTTGCTCATGATATAAATTTGTTTTTCACCTAGGGTAATAAAAATTTCAGTAAGTATTCTGTCACACAGATAGCTATCATCCTCATCCTACATTCCACTTCACATATATGTATATATACATATAATTATGTATGTGGAATTAACTTTGTAACAAAAAAGTTATTCTCGTTTTGTAATCAGGGTTCTTAGTTGCAGGCGCTTGGACTCACTCTAGCTAGTTTAAACAGAAAGGGATTTATTCAGGGTTATTAACGACCTCACAGGATCATTGGGAGAGCTGAAGTAACAATCAAAAGAACTTAACTGCTAAGGGAACCTGCTGGGATATTCAACAGGTCAAATGCCCCAGGTTCTTTAATAGGTACATTATAAGGAGAAGAAAGGGATGAAGGAGGAACCTATAGATTAACAGAGATTTAAGAGAAACAGTGAAATTTTAAAAGGGGCCAAGATTAAACTGTGGTGTCTAGGGATGCATAATTTTCAAAGACAAACTGAGGCATATTAAAATTTTTAAGAATTTATTTGAGCAAAAATCCATTCTAATCAGGCAACACCAGACTGGAAGCAGTTAGTAGAGCTCCACCAACAGGAGCTCAGGGGAGAGACTTTCTTTATAGAGAAAATGTGAAAGCAAAGTAAGGAGATTATTGATTGGCTGCAGCTTAAAGCCTGGCTGTTTGTGACTGGTTGTCCCTAGGTTTCAATTTTGTAAACTTGGGCCACTTACAGGCTTACATTTTGGTTTGGTTACTTATGTAGGCCATGGCATTAGAGTCACTTCAATCTAATTTTCTCCTTGTTTAATTAAACAGTACTTAGGTGATAAAACTATAATGAAACAGAAGGCAGTGGTTGTTATAATCATCAGGATTGTAGTTATATCTGGGGGAGTGAGGGACTTGTTATTGTGCTGGGTTATGTGGAAGGGCTTATGGATGCCTTGCGAAATTCTATTTTATGATCTGGATAGTAGTTATAAGTGAGTTCACCTTAAAATAACTCATTAAGTTATTTATTTATTCTCTGTTTTTTTATATATGTGTTTTATTTTAAAATAAAGAAGTTGAAAATATAATTCAAAACAAATAACATATCAATAACATGTCAGTAGTATCACCTTCTTATAAGAGAGATTACTTTTTAAAAGATGCTGTGTTGCACATACCATGTTTTTACTGGGTGAGTTATATTGGAGAACTTTTCATTTGAGTCATACCTAAAAGCTATTTTAACATTAATGTACAGCACCAATATACACAGACTAATATACTGCAAATCTTTGCTTGGACAAAAAACAAATACATATATTCTTCTTCTAATCAAGGTGGGAAGCATTAAATGCAAATGAACTGAAATTTTAAATATATAGTGAATATGAATGACTATAAAGATCATTGATATTCAAGAGCAGGAAATCTTGGCTCAGGTAAAGTGACCTGAATCCTAATGTTTGTTTCTTTGTACCTTTTAGGTGTGGCTAGATAACTCACATAGTAATTGATTTAGATTTAAAATAAACATTATAATGAAACTGTTTTTTCTGTTTGTCCCATATTTCTTTCCTTCCTCCTCTGGTAACCACCCTCTTCTCTTCAGGGGACCTGGCTGTCTTCTACTCCCATTCTCATGAGTTTGCGATGGCCGTACCCTTCCTATTGATCAAGGATCAACCCAGCAACAGGCACATAACTCAGAGTGGACCAGCCAGAAGCCTTCTCTGGAATTTTATAAATTGACTTTCAAAAGGAGGAGATCTCTCTCTTTCTGTGCTCTGTGTCATTTGATGGGTTGATTTGTGTCTAGGGAGGGGAGTTTGCTAACGCTCTAAGAGAAGTGCTTCTGATATCTGGAGAGATAGGGAAGCTGTAAGGTCTAGAAGCATCATTTGAGGTTCCATTTGCATATATATATATATATATATATATATATATATATATATATATGATGAATGATGCAAGATTTGCTAATGACAGATAGAAGGTATTTACTTTGAAGTTAATTTTATTTCAAGTTTTACATTTGGAAATTAAGCATCTTTAATTATTAGAAAGGAAAAAACTAGTTATTATACCCGAGGAGCCCAGTCTACACATGGACCTGAATTAGATGATGAGATTCTGGACTTTGAGCTGATTCTGTGATGGGATGAGAATTTGCAGACTCTAGGAGGGGATGAATGTGTTTTGCATGTGAGAGGGATGTGAATCAGTGGGGCCCAGAGGGCAAACTCTGGTAGGCAACTTTTAAAATGTCTCCCCTGTCTCCTGGTATTCATGTGCTCCTGTAACCCCTTCCTTTTGAGTGTAGGCTAGACCCAGTGACTCTTGTAAAGAATAGTATGTGGAAAAAGTGATGGAATGTCACTTCCTAGGTTAGTTTACAGTAGACTGTGGCTTCTGTCTTGCTTACTCTCTCTTCAAAATTATTTTCAACTTTCCCTCGTGGTAATAGTTTTGCTATATATTGGTCTTGTGCTGATATTTAGTGAAAGATGGGGTTTACCACTTGCTTTGGGCTACATTCTCAAACAACCTGACTTGAGGAAGACTGGCCTCACCTTCCAGGTGTGCTTGGGGTCACAACAGGCTTCATCCTACATGGGCCTTGAATTGTCCCTTGTGGACTGCCTTAATCAGAAACATACAAGAAGGGGAACTCTGGAAATGTAAATCAGCCTAGGCAAGTTGACATTGCAAAGCCCAGCATATAGTTCATTTATGAGTGACAGGATAAATGCATGATTTTTTCTTTTAATTTACCAATTTTCAAGGTAATGAATTGTTTCCTTATTATCCCCTGAAGTTAAGTAATTGTTTTTTAAATTAGCTTTTTATTTTAGAACAGTTTTAGATTTATAGATAACTTGTGAAGTTATTACAGAGTTCCCACATATCCACTCAATTTCTCTCATTAATATTTTACATCAGTATGGTACATTTGGTATAATTAATGAATGAATATTGACATATTAAATAAAGTGCATACTTTATTCATATTTCTTTTTGGTTTTTTTTCTGTTTGTTTCCTTTTCTTTCTTGTTTCATGTCGCATTCAGAATACTACATTACGTTTAGTCATAAGTCTTCTTAGGTTCCTCTTGGCTGTGACGGTTTCGAAGATTTTAATGACTTTTAATGATCTTGTTTTGAGAAGTACTGGCCAAATATTTTGTGAAATGAACATTAGTTGGGATTTGTAATATTTTTTTCTTATGATTTGATTTGGGTTATGTGTTTTTGGGAGCAAGATCACAGAGGTAAAGTGCCATTTTCATCAAGTCATACTTGGGTACATATTATCTACATGACATAATAACAATGTTTCCATTGTCGATGTGGACCTTGCTATCTGGCTGAGGTAGTGTTTGTTGGGCTTCTGCATTGTAAAGTTACTCTTTCCTCCTCTTTCCATATTGTATTCCTTGGTAGGAAGTTACTATGCGCAGTCCACACTTGACAGGGGAGTTATGCTTCACCTCTTGGAGGGTGGAGTATCTGCATAAATGATTTGGAATTCTGCATGGGAGATATGTTTATTCTTTCCCACTTCTTTATTTATTTAATTATTTACTTAGATCAGATATGAAATAATGAATATTTATTTTATACTTTGGTTATAATACAGTACTACTTTATTTTATAGTTCAAATTGTTCCAGCTTTGGTCATTGGGAGCTCAAGTCGACTCCTGTGTCCCTTTGAGATAGCTGTGTGTGTATGTGTATGAGAGCACTTCCATACTTTCTGGCACTACCAGAGCTATAGGCTCGTCTTGTATAGTTCTTGCCCCAGTGCTAGAACCAGCCATTACCCCCAGGAGTCCTGGTTCTTTTTATTGGAGAATGGTATTAGAAACCTGTATCTGGGGCTAGGTGTGCTGTTGCAGCTGGGGTATCATTGCTTCTAAGCCCTCTCCGCTGATAGAGCAAAGACACATATGTGTGTATACTAAGCTGTGTGTGTACACATATCTATAAGAGATCTTTTTGTATAATCACTTATATTTATTTTAAACTAAACACCAGTTCATGCTGATGTCTCAGACTGTAATCCACTACCACATGGCTCTTCTAGACCCCTGCTCTTGCTTATCTGTAACCTACCACTCTAACAATGAGAAACCTGGTTTCTTCCATTCACCATCCATTTACTTAATTGCTCTACTCCAGTATGCATGCATAGCAGTATTAGTATTGTTATCCCATCCCTCTTGGGATATCACTTTATCAACTAGAACACAAATGCTTACATACAATTTCTTTTGCCCCTAATTTTATAGACTCCACTCATTTTCAAAATTACTTAAGTCAGCGCCTTCCCCCCAACCCCCTTCGGTAAGTTGTTTCACACATTTGTAATGTAGTTAGGTTCTTTTGTCAAGGTTCACTCTTTGTGTTGAATAGTTCAAATGGGTTTAACAAATGTTTAGTGTCTTGTATTCACTATTACAATATCATAAAGAATAGTTTCACCTATTTAACCTTCTTTACCGACTTGTATCTCTGGAAACCACTGATGTGATTATCATCTCTGCAGTTTTGTCTTTTCCAGGTTGTCACATAAATAGAATCATAATGTATGTGGTCTTTTTGGACTGGCTTCTTTCAAACAGCAGTACACATTTAAGGTTCATCTGTGACTTTTCATGGCTTATTAGCTCGTCTCTCTTTATCACTAAATAATATTTCATTGTATATATGTACCAGGACTTTTTATATACATTCACTTATTTTCACTTATTGAAAAAAATCTTGGTTGCTTACAGTTTTTGGTGGTTATGAATTAAACTGATATACATATGTGTACATTTTTGTGTGAATGTGTTTTCAAATCAGTTGGATAAATACCTAGGGGTGTAATTGCTGGATTATGTGATAATACTGTGTTTAGCTTTTTAAAAAAAATTAGCTATAATGGACATGTAACATTATATTTGTTCCAGGAGTACAACATAATGATTTGATATTTGTATGTATTGTGACATGATCACCACAATAAGTCTAGTTAACATCTATCACCATACATAGTTACAAATTTTTTTTCTTGTGATGAAAACTTTTTAAGATCTCTCTTAGCAACTTTCAAATACACAAAAATACAGTACTGTTAACCATAGTCACCATGCTATACATTACGTCCCCATGACTTATTTTCTAGTAGAAAGTTTGTACTTTTCAATACCCTTCACCCATTTTCCCAATCCCCTTACCATATCTCTTCTGGCAACCATCAGTCTGTTCTCTGTATCCATGAGCTCTTTTTTGTTTGTTTTAGATTCCACATGTAAGTGAGATCATAGAGTATTTGTATTTCTCTGTTCAACTTATTTCCTTTAGCATAATGTTCTCAAGGTCCATCTATGTTGTCCCAAATGGCACAATTTCCTTCGTTTTCATGGCAGAATAATATTCCAGTGTGTGTGTACACACACACACACACACACACACACACATATATATATGTATGTATATGTAGTTTTTTATCCATTCATCCATCAATGCACATTAGGTTGCTTCCATATCTTGACTATTGTAAATAATGAGTAAAGTGATTCAGTTGTGTGTCTGTGTGTATATATATATATATAATATATATATTCTTTTTTATACTCTTTTCCATTATAGTTTATCATAGGATATTGAATATAGTTCACTGTGCTATTCAGTAGGCCCTTGTTGTTTATCCATTCTATATATGAGTTTGCATCTGCTAACCCCAAACTCCCACTCCATCCCTCCCCCACTCCCCTAAACCATGACATTTTTAATGATAGTCTATACAGGGGCAAAGTTTGAATCACTGACTTCCAGGTCCATGGTAGAGTAAAATGGCATTTTTATATAAAATTTCCCAGATATTTTATAGCAGGGCATTCTGAGATTATTACTACCTTCTTAGAGAATTCTACTGGAATTAATTTATTGGGAATTTTTAATAAAATTTCATCTTTTCTAAGTAATTTTTATTGGATAGCATAAAATTTCTTACTCTTCAGGTTTCAAAAACATTTTAGATAGAAAATATGGAGAATAACATGTTGACATGAAAAAAGAAAAGGGCATTTCTAGTTTCCATTGTGTCAAGTGGGTGACCTTTTGAATCTGAACTAAAACAAATTGGGAATGACAGCTTTGAATTTTCACTGATCTCTCCTGAAAAACATGATTGCAAATTGTATCTTAGCAGAAGTGTTTTTTTAAAATAATGAATTATTCATGAAAAATTACTTTATCTCATTGTACACCTGCTGAGAAGGTTTTACATTACCTATTAAAGTGTATGCAAAAACTGTGCAATTAAACCTTCAAAATCAGATTCATTTTGCTTTGCTAATGCCTTATAATGCATCATAGGAAGGGTAATGACAAACATGTATTTATATTCATAGAATATTAAAAATATACTTAGTACTTGAAAAGGTCATAGAAAAGATCAAAGAATGACTTGCTGTGGCATTTAGCCAGAGGTTGAGGTGGTGAGGGACACATCTCTCTCTCTCTCTTTTTTTTTATGATTAATGCTCTTGTCCATTGCATTTGTACTCTTAATATTATTTAGAATTAGTTCATACCTCTGCATACACGTTTTACAGTGCTTCCACTGATAATAGCCTACAGCAGTAATCACAGAAGGTAGGCTTTCACATTGCCTATTCATGAGATGTCTGGCTCTAGTGGGTATCTCATTAGTTGATTAAAAAGGTAGAAGTGGGATCTCATGGCCAGGAGTTTAAATACTGAACAATTTTGTTTTGAGGACTCCACACCCTCAAAAGACCTTAGTTTAAAGATCAAAGCAGTTAAAATGCAGGTGAAGTTCTACTATAAAATATATTCCTACAAAATTCTCATTCATAAATATATTTCTGGTGTACTGTGGGTAATATGTTGATTCAAAACCTTACATATTTCTTTTATTTATTGGGCTTGTGTAACAAATCATTTCTCTGGTGCCTGTCCATATAATAGTTATATTTTTATACATGGGCTTCCATTTTATTTGCATTATAGATATTCATTCACTTATTAACTCGTTATTTATTCATGTTGAATCATTCCTTCATTTATTCAAAAGTAGTTATCATGTATATATTATGTTTTAATTATTGCGCTAGGTTCTAGTGGGCAGGAATGAAAGTGGGTCCCTACCTTTAAGAAGTTCAAGGTTAGTGGAAGAGACAGACATGTAAATTTACAGTTATATTGCAGTTGGATAAGTGCTATGATTGATTTGTGCCCAAAGTGCTTTGGGATCTTAAAAGTGAGGTACCTAACACCTCCAGGTTTTGGAGGATTGCCAGTAAAGACTCTCTAGGTAAAGTTTCGGTTGAGGGTATCTTGAAAGGTGAGAATAAGTTAGCTTCATGATAAGGAGGAGGAGGGTATTTTAAGGAGAGAAGATAACATTCATAGAGGCAGGAAACAGCGTGTCACGTTCAGGAAACTGCTTGCATCGTGCCAGTGGGGTTATGGTGGGATATATGATCAGGGGTCAGATTATGGTACTCTTGAACTCTTGTCTTTAGTGGATCGGTCAGCCATTGGAGACTTTAAACTGGCAGATGATGATCAGAATTGTAGTCTTAAAAGGTCATTCTAGAGCAAGTGGGGGGTTAGATTGGAGGAGAGATTTAAGGTAGGAAATTATTATAGTAGTCAAAATTGGGTATGGTAATCCCCCAAATTAGATCAACAGCAGGAAGGATAATGAGGAGGGGAAACATTTGAAACTTATTTGGAAGTAGAACCAACAGGACATAATGACCAGTTAGATTTATGAGATAAAGGATCCAGGAATGACTTAAAACTATTTGGCAAGGTAGATGGTCGTTTCTTTCCAGATGAGATATACAGAAGGAAGAACAGGCAATAGCTGAGGTATGCTAAGTTTTGGTCAAGCATTTGGGTTGTACCATAAAATAATAGTGAACTCATCAACAAATTACAAGAGTGGAAAGAACATTGTATTTTGAGGAGACCTGGGAATTATTCCTAGTTCTTGAAAAAACTGAACGCATAAACTTGTATGCCATTTGAATGCTCTGAGCCTCAGCTCAGAAAAAACCTTCAGCTGCAAAAAAAAAAAAAAAGGGAGGTTGGGCTATGTGGTCTCTAGAAATATTTCAACACTAGAATTTTGATTATGGAAAATTTCCATACCAACAGTCTCAATTAAATACATCTTTTCTCCAAAATAACCATCTAGGAAGCAATAACACATGAGAATTTTAGGAACCAAGAGGAGAAGGCATTAAGGGAGTATTTGACTCTCTGTATGGTAGACTTTTCTTTTACTGGTTTTAAGCAAATTTTTTAACTTACCAATTCACTATAGAAAAGGAAGATGATTTCATCTTTATCTCTTAAGAATGCAATGTTAGGGCTTCCCTGGTGGCGCAGTGGTTGAGAGTCCGCCTGCCGATGCAGGGGACGCGGGTTCGTGCCCCGGTCCAGGAAGATCCCACATGCCGCGGAACGGCTGGGCCCGTGAGCCATGGCCGCTGAGCCTGCGCGTCCGGAGCCTGTGCTCCGCAACGGGAGAGGCCACAACAGTGAGAGGCCCGCGTACAGGGAAAAAAAAAAAAAAAAAGAATGCAATGTTATAATGGTGATTAGTTTTACCAAACTTTAATTAACAATAAATTTAGAAATCTAGAAATAAAAACTAGACAAATTTCTTACTATAACACTGAAAGAAAAATTAAAATATGTTTAGTTTTATACCTGTATTCAACTTTTAGAGAAATTAGATCAAAGTATTAGCATAAGAAGTATAAAGTCCTGATATTTAAATAAAAGTATATTTTACTATTCTTTATCACTTCTCATTAATTAGTACTTAGATATTTCTTTTTCTGGGCAAATTTTTCTGACCATCCCATCCCGTCCTCCGTTTTTTGATATCTAGGTCTACTGCTTTAGTGTGCCCTATATTCTGTTGTAACACATCACCCATTGCTTTAGGCTTTCTTGGCCACTGCCCTTACTAGATTATGAGATCCTTGAAGGCAGCAGCTTTGTCTTCTATCATCTCTGTTTACCCAAAGCCTACTATCCTACTGGCACACAGTGAGTGCTTACTAAGTATTGGCCGAATAAGTGAATAAATAAGTGAATGAATGGATCTTCCAAAGAAGACTTGGTGCATATGTTCTTATTTCACTCCTTTGGCAAAGATTCTTCAACAATCCTAGGAAGGCTACTTGGGATGATGGTGAAATAGTGTGACCAGCAGCACCATCTTTATATTGATCACATTTAGCTCTTCCTATCCCTCAGTTCAGATGACTCGGAATTTTGATTCTGTCAGTAATTTTCTGAATTGAGAGAGGGAATCAGATCGACTTGATTAAAGTTACATCTTTATAAAACAGGTAATATTACTGACCTGCTACATACCCATAGATGGCAGGTTTTTCTTTTACTTCTGAGGTTCACAATAGATTATCAACATATACATTATCAAATTACTTTATTTTAGGTTGATATTATCTTCTAGTTCTTTGTAACTGAAAGCTTCAGTTTTGTAATTTCATATCAAGATTTGGGTACACAAGGCACATCAATAAATAATGGAGTTGTTAACTAAATTTAATAATGCTGTCTCTTGCCTTTTTTATATTATTACTGCTCTGCTAGTTCAGCTCCTTATTAACTCTCATTTCAACAATCACAATAGCTTCCCCACTGAATCCACTGCCCCTTGTCTCTTCCATAGGAAATCTGTCCTTACTGACTTCCAGAGTGATCTCAGCATACATAAGACACAGCAGTATACTCAGAGTATCTCTGCTCAAAAACATTCCTCTTCTGGGTTCTTATAAAATAAACACTCCTGGGCTTCCCTGGTGGCGCAGTGGTTGAGAGTCCGCCTGCCGATGCAGGGGACACGGGTTCGTGCCCCAGTTCAGGAAGATCCCACATGCCGTGGAGCGGTTAAGCTCGTGAGCCATGGCTGCTAAGCCTGCGTGTCCGGCGCCTGTGCTCCGCTAACGGGAGAGGCCGCAACAGTGAGAGGCCCGCGTACCGCAAAAAAAAAAAAAAAAAATAAACACTCCTTAGCTTTGTACAAGGAAAACCAGGTCTGGATTAGGATCCAAATCCAGCTTACCTGTATAGCCTCTGGTTCTATTATATATTGTAAAATCAGTCAAATTAGAGTCTCTGTATTACTTAAACATGAGCAGCACTTCACTCATGGTATTTTTTAATTTTAGTTTGGCAATTCCTTTTTTCCACTCTGTCAAAATTCAAATCCCTGCTCAATGCCACAGTACCTGAAAAATATTTTTTGGCTGATTGGCTGACTCATCTATTAAGCTTCTCTTATTCTTTCAGTAAAATGTATCTTCTCCTCATTGGTGTATTCATGATGCTTGGATGTGATATGCTAATCAGTCTGTTACAATACAAATGATTATAGACATTTAACTCTTTTGCTAGGCCTTAAGCTCCCTGGGAACTGACCTTTGTCTTGATGACTTTTGGGTGCACAATGGCATTAAGAGAGGATATATACATATAGCTCCTGGAGTGGAGGCAGAGCCTCTTGGTCTACCTTCCATGATGTGAGATTTCAATTTCAGAAAATATTGCTATTGTTTGTTTTCCCATGGGCCTGGTTGAATCAGTCAATTCATAGTACCCAAACTCACCAGAGAAGGTTTGATAAGTTATAGGCCTAGCTAATTAATTTGTATGGACATATACTTTGTCTGATATCTGGGGCCTTACCTTCTAGATGCAAAGGAAATTGGAAAATGAAATTAGTAACCAGAAGGATGCTCTAAAAAACAGGAGCAAAGGATTTGTGATGGCTCGGGGGAATATTTCATTCAGCCTATGGGAAAGCTTGAAGAAATTATTTACTCTGGTATCGAATATAGCTATCTAGTGGCTGAACAGTTTTTCTCCCAGAAGCAAAATCCCTAACATTATACAGACCATGATAGACACAAACTTTTCTTCTTTGCTCATGTTGGTTTTTTTCCCTAGATTCTACAGTTCTTTTATTTTAACAAGATAACAATTATCTCAGACACGTTATGGTAAAATTGGTAGCTGCTTCATTCTCTTTTTATATTAGTGAATTGACTCATATTGGAGTTGAGGGGCATATTTGTTAAGGTGACTGACTCTTGGAGATAGGCCAGACTTCTTACTGGAGATCTGGGGTCCCTGTGGTCTCATTTGCAAACATATTCTCAGAAAATCAAAGTTTGTTATTTCTGGAGATGACTATATTCATCTGTTTCATATTGGATCTTCTTTTGCATCTCAGACGGTGATCCCTGATTCTTGACTGTACCCACTGTGAGGCTTTTAGACTGTACCCACTGTGAGGCTTTTATCTTTCCATACCCTCATGGCTCATGGCCCATGACTTGTGTCTTATACGCCACGGTTATTGAAGAGTCATAAATATACTACTACTAGGTGGTTTATATTTTGAAACAATGAAATAATTACATATAGGTAAAAATATAAAAACGAAATATGCACTGGTATTTAAACCAACTTTATATGATTTTTCTGAAAGGAGAAGGAATTCTGGGGTAGACCCAGGAATAACTTTCAGCACATTCCTTTTGGCCATATGTGTCACAAAGTTATTGTGCAATTAAGTACAAAATTTCTGACTGCTGGAAAGGTTTCCTTAACCTTCCCTTACTGAATCAGTATGAATTTGTTTATGCTTATTTGTAACACCCTCATTGTATGTACTTATTATATTCTCTTGAGCTTTTTGAAACTGTTAAAGGATTTTTGAAGTTGAAGTAGAAGGCACCCTTTTTCTCTTGTAACTTTAAAAGGATATAATTATTGCTGATTTGCTTGAAACTAGTTAACATATAATAAGCAGGAGTTTGTTTTTACTTATAGTTTGATCAGGAATATCAGTAGTAACATAAAATAAAGTAGAGAAAACCCCTTGAGGCATTTAATGTATCCACACTATAAAGCACAGCCTAACGAAAGAAAAACAAACAAACAAACTTACATTCCCATCTGTTAAAACCTCAAGTTTATCTACATATAATGAAACAAAAACATCCTGTCTTACTTGACACATGTCACAGCTGTATGTTGATTCATTTGGAATGGACAACATTTCTGAGGCTTAGGCTCCTGATAGAGGATGCCCTTCTTCTACCCTTAATGAGAAACCACAGGATGCAATTCTAAAGGCCTCAGAATTGACATGACAGGGCATGGAACAACAGATGGTCCCTTAGGCAGACTAATCCTATGTTATTTAATACCAAAAGCAAAACTGTCAACTGTTTCAGGGAAAACATAGAGCCCGGAACCAAAGAATTGATGAGTAAACATGAAAGAAATTGATTTCGAAATATTTAGTTTGAAGTGTATTTTCATTTTTCATTCTAAACACACATTGTTACTGATTTGGAATTCTAAACCACTGTTTGGATTTTAAGAATAAGTTCTTTGGAAATTTCTGGAAAGAAAACTCTCTCAGGAGACCTTTAACTAACAATTTTAAATGAACCAAAAATAATTGTAATAGATTAGTGTGGGTTATTGTTTGAGTATTAGTGTATGTGAGCAACAGGTCAAAAGAAGCAACCTCTTCAGAAATTTAATAAATGCATTCGGAACCTATGGCATTTTCACAGAGTTTGACATAAATACATACATACATATATATATATATATATATATATATATATATATGGTAGGTTCATCCTGGACTTTCTGTAAGGGAGTTTAATTACTTATTTGAGAATCTCATTATACTCATAATGTTATAGTGAGATTCCACAGTGAGATATATTTGTTCTTTACAATAGAAGTTCTGCTTTTCATTAAGATTTCCTTTTTAATATAAAAGTACTCACAAAATTTAAATAAAAGGAATACATGTTCCTTATAGAAAATATGAGTGCTATTTATATCTTCCAATATCTTCTAATCCTACTCCCCAGAAATTATTACTATTGCCAGTAAGATGAATAGAGGGAGATCTATATAGTTTTGGGGTCATCAGCATTTATGTATTGGATGAAACCCTGCGTGTGATTGAAATCAGCCACATGGAATATCTGGCATAAGAAGAGTAGAAAGGCCCGAGCCAAAGTGAGCACACACTTACTGAGCTGTAGGTGAAGGAGATGGAGCCTAGAAAAACACTGCTGAAGAGTGGCCTGAAAGGAAGGCTGAAAAATCATTGAATAGTTGGATTCATGAAAATCAAGGATGAAGAGAGTTTCAAGCAGTGGTTACTAATGTCAGATATGATGGAAGTGTCAAACTGTGTACAGACGAAAACATTGCAGTTTAATTTGGGAACTAGGAGGTCATTAGTGAGAAATTCCATTGGAAATGGATTGGAAGCTGATGGTCATGGGTTGAGAATGGAAAAAATAGAGAAAGCTACTAGTAGAATGATCTGAGAATCTTGACTATAGAAAGAAAGAGGAATGGAGGCAGCTAGAAGTCAAGGAAACATTTTGTAGGATGGGAGAGACTTGTACATGAGGTAGAGAGAAGTAGAGGATAGAGGAGAGTATGAAACTAGTGAAGTACAGTCTGAGAGGAGGAAGGTAAAGATTTATTCTGGAGCAAAGAAGATGGGTTGAAATACAGATAAAGATGAAAAAGTACAGTCAACTCTCTGTATCTATAGGTTCTGCATCTGTGGACACAGAGGGTTTGAGCAGTTGCAGATTTTGATATCCCTGGTGGGTCCTGGAACCAGTCCCCTTCGAATACTGAGGGATGACTGCACAAGCAAGGACACTTTTGCTGCAGAGACTAAAAAAAAAAATTCTTTTAAATGGTAAGGACCTTGCATTTCAAGACTTAAATACATTCATAAATATTTTAACCTGAGGGACATGAGAGAGATGTCTGACCAGGGACAGTTAAAAAATGTGTCATCCCTGATTGGTGACCCAGATGACTTTGGAGACCCTGACTTTGTTGTGAAACAAGTCATTAGGGTTGTGTATTTTGTCCTGTTGTACCTAGGAGCCTGACTGTAGGAACTGAAACACAAATCTTTGAATTTATTCAGGCTTAGGGTGGAGTGGAATGTAGTAATGGGAAATGATGGATCATGGTCTATAGGCTGTTCTGGAAAGGAAATGAAAAAAGTTGAATGAGTGTAGAAAAAAAAAAAGAAAGTAAAGGGAGGTCAAGGGACTGGAGGATGTTGATGATGTGGAAAGACACTTGTAATGAAAGTAAGGTAATGAGAGAGTTAAATAATGAGATATTTGGCCCACAAAAAAGATAAATAAGTTTGTGATTCCAAAAGCGGGACTGTTCTCGATGTGTAACATGGGTGAGGACTGCTGAAGTGGAAGAAAGTCAAAGTTCCATAAATTGGCATAAACTTTAATTTCTAATAGAAAAAGTCCGTGAAAGTTAGAAGAGGATTTATTTACAAAACTCTGTGCTATACATTATCTTTTGTATTTCAAATTAGGGTACCCCCTTTAAAGGGAAAGAGAATAAATTCACCTGTTGCTGATTGCTTAAGAGGAGGTACTTATTTACTATTGTATATTGTGTTATTAGTGCCCAGTCCAAGGGCTGCCAACAGAAGAAACTTAAAGATTTGTTGAATAAATGAACAAATTAGTGAGTAAAATAAAGGCTAGAACTAAAACTGATTAATACCAATTCATGATCTAAGAATTGTCCTCTCTTAAGAGATTAAATTATTTGCTAACGTTTCTTTCGGTTTGTTATTGTGGTTGGGAATTCAGAAGCCATTTGGAATTGTAAAATATTATTTTTCATTTAAGCTGAAATTATGTAAAGTGTTAGATTTACTGAAACCAATAATCATTTATGTTAATCAGTTGTAAAAATGAAATTACCTATGTAATCCTGTGTGTGTGTTTGTGTTATATCGGGTAGTCTTCCAAAATAGACAGATGTGTCATATAAGTGTCCCATCCACTCCGAAGAAATAAACACTCTTGTAATGTTTGACATCACTACCTTGAATCCAAACAGAAGGATTCAGGAGTATAGTGTAATTAGAACACTATTTATAAAAATTTGCAAATGTTGCACCCAATTGCTTATTTTACTTGAGGCAGAATTTACAAATGCAGAATACAAATGAGATAGAAGAAATTTTATGTATATTTTAGAATGTGCCAGAGCTTATATGGCTATAAAATGGGAAAGTTTTTACAATACAATTTAGTAGCAAATATATGGTTAAACCCGACCCCCCTTTTTTTCTTTCCTTCTTTTTAAAAACTTTATTATTTCCAAGATATATTGTTAAACATTCCAGAACTCTGATGGAAAAATTCCAGGCTTGGAATACTATCATGAATAATTATGTTTTTCTTCTTTTGAAAGACAATACACGTTAACCTTTTCTAGATGTTTCTAAACATCTAGAGCTTTTGCTTCAACAGTCTCTTTGGTGTTCTTTGATCAATCAGGCAAGTCATGGTTTTCTTTTTCTCTTCTTTTCTTTTCCTTTTTTTTTTTTTAGAGAGAAATCAGGGCTAAGATCTCCATTGAGGTTGGTGAGGAAAGAGTTACTCAATAGAAATTGTATACATATATACCTATGAGTAAATGCTGAATTAATAGAATTGCTGATTACGTCTTAAATCATTCTTTAAAAAATTAAAAAATTATTTAAAGTAAACTTTTGTCCAGGAATCTTCAAGAACCACAATACTCACTTCTTCACGTATTTAAATCAAAACTGAATTGAGAGAAATTTTCTACTGAGCTTTTCAGCAAAATAGTTAGTGTTCTGTCATCATCGAGATGATTTCCCATTTGACCCAACACATATCAGCTCTTGATAGTGTTTATAGAACATTTTACTTAATGGGACAAAACACCATATCCAAATACTTTGAAGAATTCCTTCTATTTTTGTAGCATTGATCTGCTGGGCCGGTTTAATGATTGTTTATGGGGGTAAAATACAGGAATACTAGCTGTGCTTGCACTGTAGACATTGTTCTTATTTTAATGTTTTCTATTCCACCTGCTTCAAGAAAGGTTGGGAGCAAATTGTAAAATTTGGAGGAATGAACAGTAACACTCAAATATACAGTGATCAAGATTTTTATTAAAAGTAAAACAAACAGGGGCTTTCCTGGTGGCGCAGTGGTTGAGAGTCCGCCTGCGGATGCAGGGGACATGGGTTCGTGCCCTGGTCCGGGAGGATCCCACATGCCGCGGATCGGCTGGGCCCGTGAGCCATGGCCGCTGAGCCTGCGCGTCCGGAGCCTGTGCTCCGCAACGGGAGAGGCCACAACAGAGAGAGGCCCGCGTACTGCAAAAAAAAAAAGTAAAACAAACAAAAAAACATATTTCAAATTTTTGGACAATTTTCATACATAAACTCCACAAAGGCATATATTTATTTATGTTTAATATTTTCTTTAAAAATATTAAGTACAAATCCAGTTATAATTTTTTAGAGTTAAAAATTCATTAATTTTTTTTCAATCTTCATTCTGTTATTTTTAAATTTTATTTTATTATTATTATTATTTTTTAACATCTTTATTGGAATATAATTGCTTTACAATGTTGTGTTAGTTTCTGTTGTATAACAAAGTGAATTAGCTATATGTACAGATATATCCCCATATCCCTAATAATAACATATATTTAGGCATTTAGAACAAGTTTCTAGAATTTTATGATAAAATTTAGTATTTTTGCTTATAAGTTTGGCACTATGATGCTTTTATCATTGATTTTTAAAACTAATAAAGTAATGCTAATCATTCTCATAGTAATTTACAAGTAACTAAAGCTCTTATTTAGATTTCACAAATTTGGATTAAATGTAAAGTTTCTTATTAAAATTAGGCACATAAATTATACAATATGTCCATTTCAATCAACATTTTGGCTCTAAAATTAAATATATGATATACTAAAGCTGGAAAAACCAGATTAATTTTTCCAAGATCTTTTTATTAAGTATTTGAATTTTCTTTGAAAATTACCCAGATTCAAATGCTTTTTCTGGATCTCCTTAACTCTGTCACCCAAATTCTCTCTTTTAAATTCTATGAATTAAATACTCTAAGCATCAGTGTCCTTTGTAAAATGACTAACAGTAGCTACATCTTAGTACTGTGAAGATTAAATAAAGTAGAACTTTTTCAGTGATTGATGCAGTGTTGGCTCAGGCAGTGTTAGTGTAGCTAAAGATTAAGGAACAGATTGATAGTAAAGGAAGGACCATAAGCCATCTTTCCCTGCTTATTGCACACCATGCCACAAAGACAATAGGATTCTTGACTTGGGTTTTCTGAGCATTTGACAAGGGCCTCATACAGTGCTTTCCAACTAACTTCCAACTGCTAGTGACTGTGTTTTCCCCGCAAAGGGAAAACTGCTCTACATCTAAAGCTGGCCAGAAGTTCAGGGGAATCAACACCTCTGGGTGCAGCCCTTAGGCACTGCCAATGGGAGTTAGTGTAGCTCTGCTCCCTCACTCTAATACCCTAAACTCTAGTTGCCCACAGTATTATTTGGCTCTATGATATAAACGTTATTGGCTGTTTTCCTTCCCTTGTCTCACTTCCCTATTCTTTATCAGTAATTCCTGCACTTCTCAATTATTGGCACACAAATCCTTGTCTCAGGGTGTGCATATGGGGATATCCAAACTAAGAGCAAATTAATGTAAATTGAACAATCACTGCTTCTGCCATTCAGTTAAGCTCAATGTGAATTTGAGAAACTCTGCAAGAAAGTTAGACATAAAAGTCAATCAGGACACAGATGAGGGAAAAATTAAGTTATTAATTTTGTCCGGGACTCAAAGAAGAAAGGTATCCCAGAAAGAAGAAATAGCATGAGCAGAGAATAAGAATGGAAAAAGCATGCAATATTCTGAGAATGATTAGGAGCCCAGTGTGGCCAAAGAGAAAGGCAGGATGGGCCCAGGGAGGAATGGCTGCTGATGAGGCTGGGGCCACACTGGAAAAAAGCTGTCTATGCTAACTAAACTCATATGTTAGCTTTATTCTTTTGGCAGTGAACAGGCATGAAAGCTTTTTAAAGATAACAATGACTTGACTACAGTTATGCTTTAAAAAGAGTAGGGAATGAGTTGGGCTAGGACATGACATGGATAGGAAAACCATTCAAGAGGCTACTGCTGTAATGCAAAAAAAATAATGAGGCTTTACCTAGTACAGTGGCCATTTGAGTGGAAAATAGCGTCTTGATACTAAAAGTATTTCACCTAAAGAATAAAGAATAAAGAGGATTGGGAAAAAAAGTGACGAGGGAAGACAAGAGTTTAAGATGACCCTAAAGTTTCTAGTTTAAACGAATATTTGGATTGTGATGCTTTTATTGTCATGTTAGAGAATTCAGAAGAAAGTGAATATGTAATCCTGAATTGATAATGAATGTTATTATGGATATAATATTTACATGTAGAGTGAATTAAAGGTGGTAGAATGTGTGTGCGGGAATCCAGTGTCATTGATAGTTCAAGGCAAAGAAGTCCCCTGCCCTGGGCCCTGTGTTTACAAGGGACCCCTTTGAACTGTTCTCCGTCTGTGCACCCTCCATGGGGCAAGGGGTCGGGTCCACCTAGAGTCTACATCCCCTGCTCCTGGGTGCCTGGAATCGTGGGATTCTTAGTTCAGAGGGCCCCAAGCACACTTTCAGGCCTTTAACCAATGTCTCTGCTCTCAAGGATGGACTCTGTTGCCTTGCTACACATACCTATGCCCAAGTGGTGGCCAATGGATAGCATTTGCTATGGGCAAAAGAGACAGAACTGGGACATGCTGGCTGAAGTATCCACACAGGGCACCTCACTGTGCATGTTGGAGCTGATAGTGGGAGGAAAAGGAGGGTAGGCCATGAGGCTCTGTGTCAGAGACCAGGGGTTAGGAACAAGCTTCTCCTGTGCCATGAAGTTCTAGTGCAAAACTTCAAGGAATCCAAAAATTCTAAATTCAGACTCGCTTATCTGATCTTTATGAAATGTGTTTTTCAAAGAAGGAGGACAGTACACATTTTACATAATCGTTTGTTAGCTAGATTTATGACCTTTAAATATTTAGACAAATGGTGTATGGGTTTCCATGTGCACTCTTGGCTCAGGCCCCACAAATTTGAGAAGTGGACTTAGTGAAATCAACAGATTTGTGTGATGATACAAGCCCATGTTAGATTATAGCAGTTGAAATGGAAACAAAAAGAACCTACAGGGTACTTTTCAAGGTGCATTTAACTGTCAATCTGATTTATTTAAAGATTAAGTTGGGCTTCCAAAGTATCCCTTATTCGTGGCCAGCAACAAAAAACCCCACAATGACTATAGAGTTTAAAAGCAATATGTATTAATTTCAGTTTAATTTTCTGTCCTTAAGTCACATAGTATATGTTTTCTGTTTCAGTTTTCTTTCCATTAATCAGTATGAAACAATATTGAGCACGATGGTTAATATGACAAAGATACTGTGTTATTCACTTGGGGCTTATTTCTCTGTATACCAATGCAACATTTAAAAGCTCCTATTATAAAATTAATGGAAAAGAGGCTTTATCAAGCTAGAGTCATAAATTTGATCTAAGAATACAGAATAAAAATATTACCTTCTTGGGCTTACCTGGTGGCGTAGTGGTTGGGGGTCTGCCTGCCTATGCAGCGGACGCGGGTTCGTGCCCCGGTCCGGGAGGATCCCGCGTGCTGCGGAGCGGCTGGCCAGGCCCATGAGCCGTGGCCACTGAGCCTGCACGTCCGGAGCCTGTGCTCCGCAACGGGAGAGGCCACAGCGGTGAGAGGCCTGCGTACCGCAAAAAATAAATAAATAAATAAAAAATATTACCTTCTTTACCTTTATAGGACAGGGCAGAAAAACTGCAAAATTAGGTATCTTCATGCCCGGCTAAGTACAAGTGAGGACTCTACCTTTCTACTCAGAAAAATATATATGTCATCTCTGGTCCACATTTAGTTCATGGGAGAAAAAGCACAGCAACACCACAAAAGTGTCTTTAAATAGAGTGAAGTTTCTCTCTTCAAGGGTTGGAAGTCATTTATCAGCAATAGAATCTGTATTGCTTGGAAATTTTTTCTGGTGTTTCATGGAACTCATTTTCATCATATTATATGTCTAGTTTTTGTAGATTTGCACATTTACACATCTGAGTTTGTTTTCTTGGATTTGACTTCTTAAAAAGTACCACCAGACTTTCAAAAAAAAAATCTCTCATTCTGAGTAAATTAAAGCAGGCTGCCCCGCTTACTGTGTGTCCAGCTGGCTAAAGGCTTAAACAGGAAAAGGACGCAAGGAGATTCTGTGGTAGGTATAAGATAAACATGCTCTTATTTATGTTTTGCTGATACTCTAGTTGTTTAGAAGTTGGGGAATTTATTTTCCTTGCTTTGGGCTGTTCTTTTAAAAAACCAAATAATCATCTAGTGCACCTTGTAGCTTTGATATTTGTTTTTATATTTTGTTATACGAGGCTCAAAGTCTTACAGTTTGTTGTGTTTTGTACTTTGTCAGATCACCCTCTCTCTACACATTATTACCCACAGATGGCTGGAAGTAAAAAAATAAAGGAAAGCTAGAGTATCTTAAAAATTGACATCTCCCATAAAATCTGGGAGATCATTGTAAAAATATTGGCATACTTTTGCAGGTGCTAAAATAGAATTCTGTGGCCTCTCACCTAATATAATTAACTTTCTTTTATTTCCCAGTGTTTACCATATCTTTTCTTAACCTTTGTTTTTCACAAGAGTGCCCTTGGGACCAAACTGAGGAAGTCATACAGACACCTGCATGCCACAAGGCAAACACCAACCTCATTCTAGCCCCAGGACAAAGGTCCTGCAAGCCGGCTCTGCAGATTCCCCCAAATGCCTTTTATGCTACAGTGATAAATCATGTGAGGATATAAAATCAGTCTCCAGAGGAATGCTACAGTGATTTGCTAACTATGACACTCACAGAAACATTGGTACATTGAGTGACTTAAAAATTCAAGCTTATACTTTTAAATTCAGTTATAAAACACTGTGTGTATGTATGTGTGTCTACCTCACACGTATTTTAGTAGTCTCTGGAATCTAGTAGTTCCTCAATAGAATGTGTTACTTGGAACATGGATTGGAGCAGCACACACTAATATGTTACATGGTGTTTTTAAAATCAAATGTAGACTACAGATCCTGGTGATTCTTGAGGCAGTAATTGGTGCAAGGTGCAACAACTGGTTCTTCACTTTAGAAAAATTTCCAAACATGCTCCAGACCACTGAACCCCTAGAAGCCTCACATTAAGTCTGGATTTTCTTGGGCTTATTTTCCATCTTGTGGCATGCATGTGTCGTATATCTATCCTTGCTACTTTTTGCTTATCTAGTCCAATAAGTATGATGTCATCAATGTAATGGACCCGATTTTCTGTGAGATGCCAAGATGATTAAGAACTCTGCAGATTAAATTAGATTAGAGAACAGGAAGTTGAGACTTCCCTGAGATGAGACAGTGCAGGTATACTTTTGCCCATTCCAAATGAGAATGAAGTATGTCATATCATACTTTCAAATTGGTATAGCGAAAAGCATTTGTCAAATCAATAGCTGTGTACCAGGTGCCAGGATTTGTATTGTTTTGTTCCAGCAAGATACTCCAGTAGAATCTTACAGCTGCAACTAGAGTCACTACCTGACCAAGTTTTATTCTACAAGATCCATCCACCACCTGCATAGGCCAAATAGGGAAGTTAAACGTGGATGTAATACAAATCACCACCTTGCATTTTTCAAGCCTTTGATGGTGGCACTAATATATTCAGCTTACTCAGATGAATGAGGTATTGTTAAGTTTTCTAATCTGATTGGAGAGGGAGTTCCAAGAGCTTCCACTTGGCTCTTTCTACCACAATAACTTTCCCTCCGGTATCCAAAAATGTGGTGATTTCAGTTGATGGGATCTATATTTCAATTATGTATTCAGGAACTGAGAAATAACTGAGTTGATCTGAGGAGAAATATATATGGGGCAGAGCTCTACTTATCACAACCACCATAAAGCTCTATTTTCATGAACCACAGTAACATTTTGGGTGTGTTAGATCATCCCACAGTAGCGAGATAGGCACTACTCTTTTCTCGAAATTTGGTTTAAATATTGAGACTGGCAACACACACACACACACACACACACACACACACACACACACACACACACACACACACACACACACACACACACACACACACACACACACACACACACACACACACACACACACACACACACACACACACACACCCCAAAAGAGTTTGGAAAGGTTTATTACTCGCAAATTGAGCTTTCTGGGGAGAGCATAGCAGGCCCCTCCTGCTGATCTGAAAATGACTTGAAAGAGTAAGGAAAGGAGATTGGCTTGGAGTTTTCATGGTGGCTAGGGGGTGGGGTCAAAGTGAGAGTTCCTACACGTGGTTTGAACTTGCTGCTGGTGCCAAAGGAAAGAGCACCTTGAGATTTTTTAGCTTGCACATTCAGGGAAGAAGGGGTGAGAGGCCCGCGTACCGCAAAAACCAGGTGAGGAGCCAGGTGAGGCTTAAAAGCTGCAGAAGTCGAACATTAAAAAGTAGAGTTGGGCTTCCCTGGTGGAGCAGTGGTTAAGAATCCACCTGCCAATGCAGAGGACAAGGATTTGAGCCCTGGTCCGGGAAGATTCCACATGCAGCAGAACAACTAACGCCGTGCACCACAACTACTGAGCCTGTGCTCTAGAGCCCGTGTGCCACAACTACTGAAGCCCACGAGGCTAGAGCCTGAGCTCTGCAACAAGAGAAGCCACCGCAATGAAAAGCCCGCGCACTGCAACGAGGAGAAGCCCACGCTCGCTGCAACTAGAGAAAGCTGCATGCAGCAGCGAAGACCCAATGCAGCCAAAAATAAATAATAAAAAAAATAATAAATTCGTGAAAAAAAAAAGAAAAGTAGAGTTAACCATAATGGAAAAGAATATTTTTAAAAAATGTATATATGTGTATAACTGAATCACTTTGCTGTACAGCAGTAATTAACATTGTAAATCAACTATACTTCAATTAAAAAAATAAAATAATAGAGTTGGACTGTTTATTATATTGGTTCTTTGGGAATTAGTTTCAGCTAATCCTTCAAAAGCATGAATATTTCTTATTTTCTCATGCACACCTTTTCCTTTGGAGAGAGTTGTGAAAAAAGATTTACCATATATTTTTTTTGTGGCTGTGTTGCAAGGTCTGTTCTCAAGGGGATGGGTCTCTCCTTGGTCCAGGATCTTTAGGTTTTGCTTACTTCTGGGAACTAGGTGAGAAGTCAGTTTCCTGTGTTCAGCTTTCTGCCCATCAGCTCTTAAATGTTTTATGTTATACAAATCAAAATATTATATATAATATTATAGTTGGATGCCTATTTTATATCCAAGGACACTATGGTCAATTAGCCATAGCAAAGTTTCCTGTAGATTAGGCCATTCTCATGACTATTTGTTACTGCTGTTCATTACAATAATTGCATCTGATTTTTCTCTGGTGGTTCTGTGTTGTCAAGTGGCCCCTGTTACACTGGAATCCCATCATTGCCATTGATATCAGGGAGCCCATCTCAACATTCATGTCTCCCACTGTCATCCCTAGCATACAGAGGACACGACTATGGAAATTTAAGGATGCTGATGTTCACTTCACTGGTACAGTTCTTGACATCTTAGTGAAGGAAGGGTCTTCTTATCTTTCTTGGTAGATGGGGATAGTTTTGTAGGCTGCATGTGGTAAATCCTTTTTAAGATTTTTTTTTCTTGAAATATAATAGTACATTTAAAGGAAAGCTTAAGTGCTTTTGGATTCCTTCTTCTACATTATGGTAGCTGTATCTGGCGTCTTGACTTCATTGACTGTAGGCCATAATTAATTCTTATTTTTTTAGTCAACCAACCAAGAAAATTTTTAGAGCCATTTCTCAGCTACTTGAGCTAGCACATTAATCTCAAAGTGTATCCATATCAATAAATTTAACCAAATCCAATGTTTTTAAAAACAACTTTATTGAGTTATAGTTTACAAAAAATAAAATTTACATGTTTTAGTCTATAGATAAATAACTTCTGAGGAATGTCTATGACTGTGTAACCACCACTCCAATCAAGAAATTTCCCTTGTGCCCTTTGGTTAATCTTTCCAACTCCCTGTCCTAGGTAACTACTGATCTGATTTCTACCACTAGAATTTAGTTTTGCCTGTTCTAGAATTTTATTTAAATTGAATCATATAGTATATACTATTTTTTGTCAGGCTTCACTCACTCAGCATAAATTTGTGTTTTTAATTTGTTTGTTGCTTCTTATTGTTGAGTAGTGTTCCATTGCGTGGACATAGCCATTCACTAGTTAGTGGACACTTGGATTATTTCCAGCTTTTGGATATTCTGAATAATGTTGTAAACATCCTTTTGTAAGTATTCATGGATATATGTTTTCATTTCTTTTGACAAAATACCCACAAGTGGAACTGCTTCATTATATGTTCATTACATGTTTAAATATATAAGAAACTCAAACTTAATCTGATGTTATATTCTATTTGCCTTAGTCTAAAATACTTAAGAGTCCATTTTCAAACATATTCCTCAGGTTTCTACCCAAATATGTTAGCAGAATCTTGCAAGTCATTTGGCATATATTCAGTCTTCTGGGTCAGACTTTTCCTGAAGATCTACTCTAATTATAGGTATAGAAGTAATAAGATATTGTAACAGTTAATAAGAGAATTGACATCTTCTTAGAAGGCAACTTCCCAATGTGAGGTTAATGCAGAATATTTAACATGAGAAAACTAGTCTTTTCAAATTCAGGAGGAGATGCTGATTTTCTTGGTAAGAGAGGCTCATGGAGACTATTTAAAAGCTCATCCCATGCCCTACAGATGTGACACCATGAAGCCCTTCACCAAGTAATCATCCCTGTAGACTCATGCCAAATGCTATTGCATAGCTTAAATTAAAAGTTTCTCTCAAGGTTTTATTTTTAATGTTTATTTACTTAATTCAACATTAGACCATAAAAGAAATTACTGAGTCCCCTCTAATGCATGTATCAGGTAGTTTCCCAAGCACTGGGGATAAGGCAGTGAATGGAATAGTCCCTGACCTTAAAGAATTTATAATCTAGTGTGGAATTTAATTATAATATGCATGAATGTCCAAAGAAATGCACAGATATGAATTGTGGTAAGTCCCATAAAAGAAAATTAAAGAGTATAATGAGAGATTATCTCTGGGGGAATTTACATTGAAGAGTTGAGGCAGAGCAGGCTGTTTTGAAGAAGTATGGATTAAGCAGAAGCCCAAGTGGTAGATTAAAATTTCATAGGTGAAGAGGGAAGAGGAGCACTTAAACAAGGTGAAGAGCAAGTGGGAAGGTGCTGAGGCAGGAGAGACCTCGTCATTTCAAAGGAACTGAGAGAAGGCCAGTTTTGCTAGAAAAAAGGAAAAAAGCAAAAGGGAATTTAGTTGGAGAGGTAGGCAGGGGTCAGATTCTGCGTGGGCCATAGACTATGTTAAAGGGTTTGGATTTTATCCCAAGTGCAGTGAGAAGTTAATAAATGGTTCCATGCAGAGGAATGATTTTAAATTCAATACTTTAAAATATCATCTGATTGTGGTGTGGAGAAAGGAATGAAGGGAGCCCAGGCAAGAAATGGACCAGGGTAAATAGTACAGGGTAGATAAGTTAAATAAGAGTGACAGCAGTGGGATAGATAAACGGGTGAATTTGAGTTGCCCCTTGGAAGTAGAATCCACAGGAATTGGTAACTAATTGGATGTGGGGGATGATGGAGGGGCAGCTTTGAAGATCACTCTGGGTTTCTGGCATGAGTATTTAGAAGGATGGAGATGCCAGTTACTTCCATGGTGGGGTTGGACTGGGAAGGAAGCATATCTGAAGCTTAGTTTATGAGTTTTCACTCCAGATAAGATGTATGGGTTGGATGGGATTTCCCTGGTGGCGCAGTGGTTAAGAGTCCTTCTGCCAATTCAGGGGACGTGGGTTCGATCCTTGGTCTGGGAAGATCCCACATGCCGCGGAGCAGCTAAGCCTGTGAGCCACAACTACTGAAGCCCATGTGCTGCAACGAGAAGCCACTGCAATGAGAAGCCCGTGCACCACAATGAAGAGTAGCCCCCGCTCGCCACAACTAGAGAAAGCCCACATGCAGTAACAAAGACCCAACACAGCCAAAAAACAACAAAAAAATATGTATGGGTTGGAAATGTAAATTTGCAAATAGATGAGATCACTTAGGCCAGCGAGAGAAGCACAGATGGAATGAAAGACTAAGGGCCGCGTGTATGGACCGTTCAATGCCACTACAGATGCATCAACAATAGATCCCTGTCTTGGTGTGCACCCCACCACCTCAACTCTCAAAGATTACCTGGTCTTCTACTTCCCTTAGGAGTGACCTTCTTATATCAGATCTTCTTCCCAGTCTTAACTCTAATCAATTTCTTCATAGAATCAAAACACTTCTGACGCTTTTCTCCTCAAGCCTCTTTCTTTTTTTTTTTATTGCATTGTATTATATTGTATATTATTTTATTTTTTCAGATGGTTGACATTAGTACTGAAGAACTGAAACAACAGTTTGATCAAGAAATAAAAGTAATGGCAGGGCTTCCCTGGTGGCGCAGTGGTTGAGAGTCCGCCTGCCGATGCAGGGGACGCGGGTTCGTGCCCCGGTCCGGGAAGATCCCACATGCCGCGGAGCGGCTGGGCCCGTGAGCCATGGCCGCTGAGCCTGCTCGTCTGGAGCCTGTGCTCTGCAATGGGAGAGGCCACAACAGTGAGAGGCCCGCGTACCGCAAAAAAAAAAAAAAAAAAAAAAAGTAATGGCGAAGTAAGTTAATCTGGCAGTGTGGTACTGTGGAAAAAAGCAGGACAAGGAGTAAGGGACCTGTTTCTTACCCAGCGTGTGCCATGAACTAGTGATATTTTCAAATATGTAAATTAAAATAGTTTAGAGAACTTGAAAGAACTTTGACTCTACAGTTCTGTGGCTGCATATACTCTCTCATATGTGTGTAGATTAAACATGTCATTATTCTAAATCATAACAAAATTACAAGGAATTTCATCTATCTTCCATTATTGTGTTTTCTGCTCCCAAAATTCACGAGAGATAAATTGTAGATATAATATGTATGTGCATATATGTGTAAATATATATATGTGTATATATATATGTGTGTGTATATATATATATATATATATATATATATGATAAATAGTCCCTTTGATATAAGTTAACACCATAAGCCAGGGAAGTGTTATATGTAAGAATGTTTAGAAGGCATTGACTCAGTATGTTTGAAAATTGTTGGACATCATCAGGAAGAGGAGAAATAAATTAGGAAATTTATTCAGTAATTATAGTGATTGATACTTGAGTATGTACAATAGACCAGAAACTGCAATGTATTAACCAACACTTGTTATAACCACACACACATTTTTTTTTTTCCACTGAGATTTAGAAACATTAACAACTTTGCCCAAGGCCACATAAACAATAAATATGTGGATTTCAAATCCGGATCTGTCTGACTCCAGAACTTGGACTTTTGATCTAAATCCTTAATGGGATTTACCAATTTATTCCCATTAGCTCAAGCCTCTTTCTACTCTTTGCATTTCATGGAATTGATCTTTCCTGTTCCTCTCACCTTTGATTACCTTCTCTTGACATTTGAGCCTGAAATTTTGATTTACCCCAGAGATTTATCCTGGAACTTTTACTTCTTACTTTTTATGCATCTACACCCACTTCATAAGCATACAAACATGCATTCTTCCTGTCTAAGCTTTGTTCTGATGCTGTAGATTTCAAGAGCAAGACAAATGCTGCCAAGTACTGAAACACTACAAATTGAAGTACTAGACTACCTATTCTGGATACGCTAAAAAATTATGAAAACATTTTTTCCACTTTCAGTGGTCACCTTTCTTCATTCTCCAAGAGAACAGAATTTGAGGTGTTGGAGGGGAATTTCCTTGAATATGGTTGAGGGAGCACCATTGTGGTGCTACAAGATGGTGCCTTCTCTTTTTCTTTTTTTTTTTTTCAGAAAAATACTTAGAGTATCCTTTAATAATTTAATTAAACTTTACATTAGGGCTTCCCTGGTGGTGCAGTGGTTGAGAGTCCGCCTGCCGATGCAGGGGACACGGGTTCGTGCCCCGGTCCGGGAAGACCCCACATGCCATGGAGCGGCTGGGCCCGTGAGCCATGGCCGCTGAGCCTGCGCGTCCGGAGCCTGTGCTCTGCAACGGGAGAGGCCACAACAGTGAGAGGCCCACGTACCGCAAAAACAAAACAAAACAAAAAAACCCTTTACATTAATCTAACATAACAGCAATGCACCATGTGAGAGGTGAGTCTTAGTAAATACAGATCTCCATTAACAAAACTGGGATTTAACAATCATTGAAACATAATCTTTTTCTCTCTAAAATTAGCCTCTTTTCTACTAAATGTAACCAAATTAAGACTAATTTGTATGCAAAATAAGTCTGGTCTCAATAAACTTGGCTTGATGATTTATATAACTCTAATTGATCATATAGACTTTGTACTTGCTGAAACTTTTATGAGTCTCAGACTGGACTTTTAAAGGACCTCTCAGGGCTAGGAAAGTCATGCCAAGAGCTTATCACAGATTTTTGCCTAACAGATGTAGGTGAATTCCTCCCTTTTCGAGGTCTCCAAAATACATTGGGATTTCTGTAACCGCTAGTGAGGTAGCCTTCCTATAAGTTATAATGAGTTTGAGGGGAAGGTTTCCTTGTACCTGGAGAACACAGATTTAAACCACTAATTTTTTCAGATAGAAACCATAAAAATAACCATATTCACCAGTTCACTCAGTCCTATGTAACTGCTCCTTTTTGATTAACAGCTTTATGAAGCCATCAGGTTTTTCATTAGAATTCTTCATTTCTTACCCAGTTCAGCATTATGGTCTGAAACAAAGAAACTTGTATTTATCCAAAAATCCTTTCTATAAATCTTCTTGAAGGGGAAGTATTTTTTGCAAAGGCATTAGAGTGCAAGTGTCTATAATGACAAAAGACTTAAGAAGGCACGTTTAAAATCTGATTATGATGCAATTGACAGAGTAACTTGGTTACTGTTGTGACATACAGCACTTTAAGATAATAACTAGAATTATGACTGATAACATTTTATTACCAGGACATATCAGATCTTTATGAAGTCCATATAATTTCTAGAATATCTATATTAGTAACATTTACCATACAATATAACCTAAGAAGATTTACTACTCATTTGACAATACTTCCCATGTAATTTAACATACCAAATGAACCTAATTAGTTTAGTATCTCTCTTTGGGATGTTTCAGGGCCCTTTGAAGCATCCCAAAGTTAGCTAGAGGTTGAAGAAACTTTATCACAAATTTGATTTGGGAAGTTTTGTCATAAAAATATCAAAAAGGGCTTAGAACACTCAGTCAGACAGGATCATAGGCCACTGTGAAACAATAGTTATTCACCTAGCCAAAGTAACAATAAAAGATTTCAAAGGCAAATACAGAATTGATCACTTAAAAGGTAAAGAAACTTAAAATCTGTTATCAAAGGCAGTTCAACATTTTAAGAAAACTTGTCTTCTTAACAGAGAGAAAAGTCAAATTTAAGTTTTGCACCCACTTTTAAAATTCATTTACTCAATTAAATTTATTTTAACCTTAGTCAATCCTGATCATGCACAAATTTTCTCAGGGTTCACTTTCCACAAAACTTTTTATCATTTTCTGAATCCATCACTTTATTTTCCATTTGAAAACAGCCAGCCCTAAGTCAGACCTACTTCCTTTTCCCTCAATAAAATCTAATTCCATTCCTCATACCTTCTTTACTGAATACATAATCCTACTTTCCTATTGTTTATTGAAATGTTTTCTTATTATTTCTATTAGCTTTAATTACATGTTTAAATTAGAATCCTCATCTCTTAAAACCTTAATTTCTTGTGAAAACTATGAAGTAAGCAATTATGAACTGCCCTTTACATTAGCATTCTGTAGATTGGTGAACATAAATACCAGTGATAATTTAAAAAAAAAAAACATTTGCTTTCTGATAGAGAACATCTCAGGATGGCAACAAACATATTCATTAATAGTTCTAAATATCTTTAGTTTCTCTGTAAGAGGAAGCCAGTGTTCAGTAATTAATGTCTCAGTATCTTATTTTATTTGGGAATGACCTAGTTATGCAATAAACTTCCATCACTTAATTTAGCGCAACTCTAGACTCTCAAGTTAACCAGGATCTGGAGAGACTATTTTAGATAGACATTTCTAAAGCATAATCATTCTTAATAGAATTTCTCTAAAGGCTCTTAACACATTTACATTTTCTTTCCTTAAAAGTTTCTTCACCTCGATTTGGGCCACTGCCCACTTTTTGATCTTTGATGGTCGCCTTGGAACCATCATGGCGCTGGTGGGTGTGTCACTTAGCTTGCCGATGTGTTACAGTGAGTGGATACTGAGGCTCAGGGTCTAGTGGAAGTCAACTCGTCTGCCATCTTGGACCTATTTGGTTCTAATCAGTCTATATCATGTCCTCGGGGCTGTGTCATTCCTTTAAAGTTTATGCCCCCCCCCCCATTTCATTCCTCCCTCAGAGATTTTACTCCCATATTCTTATGGGAAGCAGAGCGGTGACGGTCTTCTGTAACTGCTTCAAGGCTGAGTAGGGGCATTGACCCTGCCTGTCGGGAGTAAAAATCTCTGGATGCCTGACCTAGGGGTCCCAGGGGCAGGACAGTTCCTTGTCTTAAGCCAGTATGGGCTGGAATCCTCGCATAGCTATCATCTTGATGTGGAACTGTAATAACTGCTTCCATAGCCTTTCTATGAATTTCCTTGCTGATAAAGTGCTTTTTGTAACAACATCAGAGTACAAAAGTATGTATAAATGACAAGACTTAAAAGGCATGGTTAAACATCTGAGTACAGTGTAATCGATAAAGAAACTTGGTTACAGTAACCAGAATTACAAACGATTACATTTAACTTAACATACCAAATAATCCTAGTTAAATATTTCTCTTTAAGATACCTCAAGGGCCCTCTAAAGTATCCCAAAGTTAGCTGGAAATCAAAAAAAAATTAATTAAGGTTTGATATTTGGGAAGTTTGTCAAAAAGTTTTAAAACACTTGGTCAAATAAGATCATCAGTCACTGTGAGACAATACTTATTTCTTAACCAAAGTTACAAGAGATCTCAAAAGCAAATACAAATCACTTAAAGGCAAAGAAATTCACACAATCTGTTGTCAAAAGCAGCATTTCAAGAATACCTTGGAGGGAGGAACCAAATCCAGTCTTGTTCTAGCCCATTCCTGATGAAATCCATTTACCCAACTAAATTTAATCCAATCTTAGAAAATCCTGATCATGTATAACTCTTTTCAGTAATTTTCATTCTTCACACCTTTTTTTTTTAATGCTTTAAAAAAAAATTATTTATTTATTTATTTTTGACTGCGTTGGGTCTTCGTTGACACGCGGGGCTTTCTCTGGTTGCAGGAGTGGGGGCTACTCTTCTTTGAGGTGCACGGTCTTCTCATTGCGGTGGCTTCTCTTGTTGCAGAGCACAGGCTCTAGGTATGTGGGCTTCAGTAGTTGTGGTGTGCAGACTCAGTAGTTGTGGCTCGCGGACTCTAGAGTGCAGGCTCAGTAGTTGTGGCGCATGGAGTAGTTGCTCCACGGCATGTTGGATCTTCCTGGACCCAGGCTCGAACCCGTGTCCCCTGCATTGGCAGGCAGATTCTTAACCACTGAACAACCAGGGAAGCCCTTCACACCTTCTTTTACTAAAAACACATATCTTACTTTTCTTAAAAGTTTTTTCCCATTGAGTTACTTTTCTTGTTGACAAATTTGTAATAGATAGAATAAGGTCTTATTTGACCTCTAGTAAACCTAGGTACAACAGAAGTATTATATTTGACATCAATGACTCTAACATGTCTATGTTAATCAAACCAACAAGCTTATGCCACCTTCAATACCGGATATCAGTTTAATACTGAATATTTTCCAGATGACATGAACCTGAAAATTCATTCTGGCCAGATTATTTTCTATTTCTGAGTATTTATATAAGTGCTTTATTTTTTTTAAAGCCAATTAAGTAGAGCTCTTTTATGAATTCATTTTTGGCAATACCATACACCTACAACACACACAGATACATATGAACACACAAAGAAACATAGACGCCTCATAGTTCCCATTTGAAAATTTCAGCCCTGAGTCAGGTACAACATAAAAGCCATCAGTTACCAGGGGTTGGATTCAAATTGGGCTCCTAGCAGATGGAACAAATCAAGGTCACCTATCTAGATGGCTAAACCCTTTTTACTAGTGCTTGCTTTGTCATATGGCGAGTTGGTAGGAGCTGCTTTTCTTAGCTAGGGCTTGTTCTCTTTGGATTCCCGTAGTCCTCACATGGCCTGTCTCTCTTTTACCATCTGCCTGGAACTGTAGACATCTGATATTTTGGCCCCTATAATGCCTCATCCTGAATATGACATATGTGTGCCTTGAACACAAGACTACTAGAACTAAGATTTTTTTTTTTCAAAGCCATTATCCCTCCTCAGAAATTTGTATGTTTGTTTGCTTCTAATGGAAAATTCTTTTAGACTTTAATTCAAAGTTTAGTGTCAGTTTTCCTTTATTGTAATTCATTGATGGATTTAAAATATTCAGTTGTAAAAAATACTATGTGGAATTCAAGAGGTGGTTAATTTTACTCAGTATAAGTATTTTAAATATAAAGAATAAGAAAAGCATGTGTTTTTAATTAGCGCAAAGTGAACGCACAGATAAATGACAAGAACCATGGAGGGCCTATATTCATGATATATACTATGTACAATGACGTCTGTACCATGGTTGCTGCTGAGAATTTTAGGCATTTGCAGGATATTAACTGGATAAATCTGATTCTTATCCAAAATATTTATATATTTAATTTAATTTATATTTAATTTCTAATGTTATAACTGGATTGAATTGTGTTAGCATGTGCTATATGCATAGTAATTATTTCAAATATTTAAATCTAAAATTGGATCGATTGATTTCTATACTTGTACTGAAAATACAGATGGTTTTCTATTCATACTCAAGTCTCAATGAATTTTCTCCTGATTTAAAAAAATATTATTGTGTTCTTTTCATATTTATGATCCTTAACTTGCTCCTTTCCTTTCTGGAAGCAAAGATGATTTGTTTAAGCGTGATATCTATGTCAGTTTTTAAATAACTACACTATATCAGAAAATTATTTTTAAGCTTATGCAGTGGGAGGAAATCATATCTCTTTAAATCAAACAAATTGCTTCAGTGAATATTGTTGTCAAACATAGAGCATTAAATCATGTTTGGTTTCTTTCTCTCAGAATATACAGAAAGCATCCTTTAAACAGGGTGAGTGGAGTAGAGATGACAGAGCAATGTGAAGGCCCTGCAGTTTCTTACTTGTAAACTCAAGCTAGTAGCAAAGTAAAGGAGACATTCCATCTAAGACCCTACTGTTTTGTCAGGTCTTCTCTTATGGAAAACTCCTGCCTCATTTCTTACTCTTTATCTCTTTTAGAGTAAAGGTTGAAAACGACAACATTTATTTGGCAGTGTGACAGCAAAGTTCAACTTGCACTCTAGGATTTTGTTTCTCACTAATTTATTGGTACTTAAAGCATGTATTTCCATATTCTGGACTCTAAGCTTTCTTAGAACAGGAACCATGTCCTTATACGCAGCGTAACACAGTAGTTAAGAACAGATTTGGAGACAGATTGCTTGGGTTTGAATCTTTGTGTACTACTTACCTAGCTGGGTAACCTTGGGAAAGTTACTTAACCACTCTATAGCTCAACCTCAAAGGGTGGTTGTAAAAATTATATGAATTAATATGCATAAGGTGCTTATATAAGTTCCTGACTAATGGTAAATGTATGACTTTTTGCAACTGTTTCATTGGCCTTTGTGAACTCTGAGCTCAGAATTGTCTCTAGAACCAAGTAGGTGCTAAAAAAAGGTTATTAAAACAAATGGAGGAATTGTACCCAGATCTCCTGTGTGAGAAGCAAAAATCAAAATGAGACCATTCCATTTCCCCTGTTTCCTCTCCTGGATCTTCTGTCTTGCACTTGCCTTACAGAGAGGCACTTTCCAAAGCCCAGTCCCTGGTGCCTCACAAACTTTCATTGTATAGCCTCTTCCCTGGAAGTGTTATTGAAGCTGATGACATTGAAATTAGAGCCAACTGTGTTGGGCTGAAATATCTGCCTTTATACCAGTTTCAGAAGCTAAAATAGAGGTGGGGAAGGGTACTAGCTGATTTCTAATTCTAAAAATTCTGTGAATTTCTATGTTTTCTGATATCCAGAACCATATTCCCAGCAGCCTATTGAGTCTCTTATACCCCATATTTAAACCAAACCCGTCATTTTATCACTCAAATGACCTGCTTTGCTGTTTCCTTCTAACATGGCCTTCATTTAGTCCATATAATCCTTGCTTGGATGCTTGTAATGGCCTCCTAACTGACTTACTTGCCACGAATTACTCTCCCTTACTCTTTGCCTCCAGACATTGTCAATCAGACATTGACAGAGGTCCACTTCCAGAATTGGTCTTGAAGCAGAGATCTGATCATGTAAAGTTTTTAATCAGTTCCCAATGCTGAAAAATATAAACTTTCAAGTTGGAATTTCAACTCCTCTAATTCTATTCGGTCCTTGTATATTACACTGTTATTCATTAATTTATTCATTAAATAAAAAATATATATTCAGCATCTAGAATGTAACATAAGTTGTGCTAGGAATAAAAAGTAAATGGATGACAAATATAGTTCTAATCCTGAAACAGCAAATAGTCGAGTGGAGGACCCCAGTGATCCAATGAGTACAATACCGTGATGAATGCTGTACAAGATGTGAGCTAAGAGTGCAACAAAAGCATCTACAGGGACACACAGAACCAGACATAAGCTGAAGGATGTCTAGATTGCATAAGCAGTGGCTAGCTTGGACATAGAAATGTTCTAGGTAAATATCATAAAGGATATGAAAAGGGATACCAAGGAGCACTGAGTACTCAGGTAGGGGCACAGATCTGCTTGGAGGCTGATTTTTGGCAGTCCAGGTATAAGGAAGAGTAGACATATGGTTGGACCAAAATTTTGGCTTTGAAAGGTAGGTAAAATAGAAAACTGAGTGTGACGTTCTTTGAAAGAGAGCGCTTGAAGTGATGTCTTGATATCTGTGCTGGTGAGTAAGGAAGTGAAACTGAGAGAGTGGTATCATGAACTGGAGAAAAGGACATGGTTAAGAGATTTGAAATGTCCTTATCTTACTCTGTGCCTACCCTTGGTTTTCTTCATTTCTCATGTACCAGCTGGCTACTTCCCAAATGTAACCCTGCCTTTTCTGAGGTTTTGGTCGTTATTCCCTTTCCTGGAATGTGTTTTTCTCTGGAACCTTTGTTAAAGCCAAGGGCTACCCCAGCTGAAAAAGTTTCACCTCCTCCAAGAAATCTCCGGCTTTATAATGATTTTCTTTGTCCTTTTCTTCATATGGCATATGTATTATTTTTATACTAATTTTTATTCAATTCTGCCTTTTTAGATGCTTATTTATGCAAGCAGTTGCTTCTCCCATTAGATCATTTTTTCCTGGTGGGTAGAAGCTTGGCTCATTTGTCTTTGTTTCTGCCATGGCAGACTCTATACCACACGGTGTGGTAAGGAAAATAATTATGGTCTCTGCCTTATGGAACTTATCTTGTAGTGGGAAAGAGAGACAATGATTGAATAAAAAAATAAATAAAAATGATAATTTTAGACTGTGGTAACTGTATTCTGGGAGAGACAGGGGTGGATAATTTTAGTTAGGGTGGTCTGGCAAGGTGTCTCTGAAGAATATCTGAATTGAGAAGGAACCCTAGGGAGAACCAGGATCAGGAAAAGGAATGACATGGTCAAAGGTCCAAAGTAGAAAAGAACATGGCAGGTTGCAGGCTGCCAGCTGGGCATGGGCAGTTCATTGCCCCAGAAATAGAATTTATGCTTCACGGGGCCAGTGTAGCAAAAACAAGTGAAGATAACATTGGACTGGGAATTGAGAGATCTTGGACACATCACTTTACAGTTTTGAGTTTAAATTTTCTTACCTAAAAATGAAGCAGTGGGTTTAGTGTTAAGACACTTTTGGTATTTGATTCCCCTTTGTTTTATTAAATTTTTATTTTTTAATAAATTTATTTATTTTATTTATATATTTTTGGCTGTGTTGGGTCTTCGTTGCTGCATGCGGGCTTTCTCTAGTTGTGGAGAGCGGGGGCTACTCCTTATTGTGGTGCACGGGCTTCTCATGTGGGGGCTTCAGTAGTTGTGGCATGCGGGCTCAGTAGTTGTGGTGCACGGGGTTAGTTGTTCCGCTGCATGTGGGATCTTCTCGGACCAAGGATCGAACCTGTGTCCCCTGCATTGGCAGGCAGATTCTTAACCACTACACCACCAGGGAAGTCCCCTTCCTTGTTTTGGTAGATGAAATAAGCTTAGGATTTTTGGAAGGGCATGGGCAGGACAGGAGATTAGATTTTTCTCCTTCTCTGTTCACAGTAACTTTGACTCCCTTATATTTGAACATGCCAGCACCTGTGTGCCTCTTCAGAGCATGGATAGGGACAGAGGGAAAGGGAAGCTGTAGGTACTTTTCTCTGTCTCAGAGCTTCCTTTTGCTCCACAGAGAAGAGTTTGGCTGCTCCACAAAGGCACAGATTTCTTCAGAAAAAAACAAAGCAACTTCAAAGAATTTGAGGGTAAAGAAGAAGGGGAGACATGATCTTCACCTTCATATTACTGTAGACACCTTGCTACCTGCAGAGATGAACTGGGGGGAGAAAATATGGGATTGTCTGTTTAAATTTTTAAGTCTTCCATATCTTTCTTTTCCTGACACACCAGACTGTGAATTCCTCATAAGCTGTCTTGCGACTGCATTGACAAAATGCTATCACAGCCTTACCTTTAATAGAGAAAAGTAAATTGTCCCAGCACAGGTCACACCACATTTAGTTCCTTCTCACAGACTTTTAAAAAAATTAGATCTGAGATGGTGCATTTGCTCAAGGATAAATATGAGTGATTGCAATGTTTTGTATTTTTGAAGTCTGCTTAACTTCTGAAATTCAAGTTGCAAGGGGACAGAGAAGCTAAGTTCTGATTAGAGATTAATATAAATTCAACTATAGATTGAATTTGGACTTTTTTTTTTCCAGAAAATGGTTACTTTACCCAGCCAGTATTTTAACTGTTATTTATGTTAAGTTGAATAAATGACAATATAGATTGTGTGAAAATGATTTATGAGATGTGAATACAAATTGACTATTTTCAGACATAAAGAAAAACGCTTTGTGTTTGAAGTAAAAATGATGAATTGGGATTTTTATACTATTACGATTAAAAATATGTGATATAAAATGATTTTATTTAATGTAATTTTAATTTTCATACTGAGGCTAACACTCTAGACTATAAATTATCATAGTAATTGTAGATCTCTTACTTTAATTTGTGCATCATTTTCATGCAAACCAGTTAACTATAACAAGGGGGCACCTTGCATATAATTCAATTTTAAGGAAGGTATTTTGCAGGAGGGAATTTTTTCATTCATTCACACACGACTTTTGTGAGAAGTGAAGATACTGAAACATTTTAATCTATTTTTCAACAAATTAAACTTTCCCCTTACCCATTTGATCTTAGGATAAAGTATGTACAAATATATTGCACTAAATTCTTTTTATGGTTAATATTAAATTTTGTGGAAAAGTGATTTACAAGGAGATTTAAAATTTCCACTATTGCAACCCTGGTACCTTAGTTATCCAGCATTTGGGTGTTTTGTTAGCTGAACTTTTTGGTTTCTTGACCTTTGAATTTAAGTTAAGCAATGAAATTGCCCAAATATTATAACTTTTTAAACTTACTTCTCAGTGAATTATTTTCAGAAAGAGATGTTATCAATCCTAAGTCTGCCATCAGAACTAATCAAACAATGGTGGTGTCAGTGTACTCTGAGAAAGACTTCATAGACAAACAACTTGAAGGCTATCATTGATGTTAGCCAAGCAGAAAAATATCTATAAGGGAAAAAAGAATTTCATTCCTCAACTACTGAACACTGAAAACATTAGCAGTCTATGAAAAATAGTGTTTTAAAAATTTAAACTAAACACAATTATCAAAATCACTGAGAAAAATAGATATTTCTTAATAATGCAGAGATCTCTGTATTACTCAATAAAAAAATGCAATTTATTTTCACCCTGAAATAGAAAGTTGACAGGCCACTGAATTAAATAAAACACATGGTTATCTTAATGAGAACAGCCCCAAATGAATGATTTTAATAGATTTACCTATCTTTCAATAAGTTTTCATTTCTGTCTCATCTTCCTTTATGACTCTTTAACACAAGTAACCGCGGTCAAAAGTGGTATGTCTAAGGCTTTAGAGAAGCAGCTTTAGAGGGTCAGATTATCCTCTTAGTATCTAGAATGAACTTCTTAGTTCAGCAGCAATGGCTGCTTTATAACACCATTTAATTAGCACGCTATGGGACTTTTAATCTAACATAACAGTCAAACATGGCACTATTGTGTCCTGTGCCCATTTTAACTTGAGGTTAATATTGATGAAGGATGTCCCTATTTATCGGATTAAAAAGTCTGTTTTAGTTATATGATTTTTCCCGATTATTATATTAAGAATTTAATGATTTTGGAAATTTAGTTTTATTAAACTCCAAGGTCTTACCCACTATGTCAAATCTACTATTCATCCCCCCACCCATTTTCTAATGAATAAATACAATTTGAAAGGGATATGCCGTTTGTGCCTCATCTTTATAAGAATGAAATATGATTTTATATATTTTGTGAGGACATGTATTTTGTATATGAAATTGGTTTTTATTTTTTAAAGGAACATTTTGAGATGGTATTAAGGTATATGATGGAACCATCAGGCTTCAGGAATGGGAGGTCAAGGCTGCTCTTGGACTCTTAGCAAAGAAAATCTTCAGACTTTCCCTTAGTTCTCTTGGTGACTATGCCCCCCAGGTTCAGTTCTGCATCCCTCAGTTCTATTTCTGCAGGGAAACTATGATTGAACTTCTTGGATCAATAATTCACCCCTGGTCCAGTTAGCCCTGTTTAAGAAGGCAGGCTAGAAACAACAATGTAGGAAGAGAAGGGGAGGAGGGGCTGTTTTCAGAGAAGGATATGGGCTGAAGGCAATACATGTAGCTACTATAAGGCCCATGACCAGCTTCAAGACCTCAACTCTTATCCCTCATGTTTGGTTCAGGTGTAGGCTTGAAATAAAACTGTTAAATACATTACTTGGAGTCGTTAGCTATTACTGCTACTTGTTAAAAAAAACACTATTTACATTCACAGACTTGAGAAAAAATGTATAAATTAATTCTTCAAAAGAATGCATATATAAATACTTATATTGGCTCTAAGAATATATAACTCTTTAGTTTTTATTTTTATGAAGTCAATTAAAAACTAAAATCTCAGGTTAAATGTATTCATTACTAGTACTGATACAATTTTTATTTTATACATAACGATTTTTTGGCATTTTAGATAAAAGGTGAGATTTGAGGATAAACTGACATTAAGTTTGTGTGAACACCTAACTTGACATTTAAGCTAACTTTACTTATTTCTGAAATCTTATATTCTGCTACTCCTCTACCACAAACTGAATTAGACATTAGCTTACTTGAGTTCTAGTACTCACACTGCCTGGTTACTGTGTGACTTTGGGCAAGACACTTAACCTCTGTGGGTCTTAGTTTTCTCAGCAGAACGAGAAAGTTAACATCTACCTTCCCTGTCTCACAAGATTATTATGAGGATAAAAAGAGATGCTGTATTAGGAGTGCAGTTTGTGAACCATGAAATATTCTGTGATTTGTATGTCTGTGTCGTTAAATTATAAGTTCTTCGAGAGTAAGCACTATATTTTGTGTTTCCCTGCAATCCAGTAATTAGCACACTGCTCAATCTATGGCATATGTTCAATCATTTTTGGTATTGATGATGAGGCTGAAAATAAAAATATGGAGGTTTTGCTAATAATTTTCTCCTGCTTGTAGTCATTTATTCATTCAATCACTATAGTGCCTAAAGTGCCTTCCATATGCCTGACATTTTGTGAGTCATTGCAGATAAAATAACATATAAGACTCAGTGCCCTCAAGGAGTTTACAAAAAGGGAAGGAAGAGAGACTCATGAGCAGAAGACTGTAAACATTATGGGAGACCAAGGACAAGGATAGTTACAGTCCTCTTGAAAGGGACATGTGATCCAGCCTTGGTTATCTCATTCATGAGAATTGTAAATTTCTTGGCATGATAAAATAGTTTTGCGATTAAAATTTTGAATGCAAATTAACTTTTAAACTAAGATCAACATTGAATATTCAATATGCAATATAGCTCCTTGAGTATTTTAAGAACATAAATTTAGTACATAGCAGGTTTATGACTTGACAATAATAATATCTCATGGCATTTTTAATTCGAATTCACAGTATTTATTCCCAGTTGGCAATTATATATTTATTTGCATGTGATTTTGTCTAATGCCTATCTCTCCCATTACGCTGTAAACTCTGTGAGATGAAGAACCATGTTAATCTTGTTTTTCACAGTATGTCCCAGTCCTGCCACACTAGGCATTTACATATTTGCAAAATGTTGTTTGAATAAATAATCTACGGACAGTTGAAAGAGATTTGTGGCATAAACTATTTTATATTGCATGTTGTTGAACCTATATATAATTTTCCATTTTAATAATATTGTTATTAGAACTTTGTATAATTTGACTTACTAAACATTGCTTTGTTCCTCTTGGAACACTCATTCTTATTTATAGCTGCAAATATCTCTCTCTCAAGCTTTAGAAAAACATATTTGGTGAGCTCTTAAATGTCTCTTATCACTTAAACGTTTAAAATCTAATTTGTCATTTCTTTTCAAATTCACTCTAATAATGATGTCACACATTTCCTATGCTCTAGATCTGAAACCTGCATACATCTTACATTTTTCTTACTGCCCCCCCATGTCTGTCAATAACTGTATCTAATTAGCCATAAAATTGTATTGTTCTGTCCCTTATTATATCTTTTGCATCCTCATTTCTTTTCCATTCCTGTCCTTGAAGCCCTTACTTTCTCACACCCACCACACCCTGGTTTCCTTGGCTTCACTTTATCTCCTTTCCAAACTCTGGATATTTGGCTGCTGGATTAAATTCCCTGAAGCACCACAGTCATTGCTTTCCTGCTCCTCTTATCTTTTTAGTGAACAGTTATTGACCTCACTGAATGAACTCTTTAGGTCAACTCACTCCCTCCCCCATGAAAAATAAAAACAAATTAGGGACTGAACCATTTTTCTAATATCTTCCAAAATTGTCTTGAAATTTTCTAGAGTTGTATTTGTTTGTTTCTTTTAAACTGTTATCCCTTATTCAAATTTTTCTTTGCTTCTACAGGATGATGTTCAAATTTAGCCTGGTAGTGAAAGCTACCTGCTGGTTCAGTCTTTTTTTTTTTTTTTTCAGCTTTATTGTGGTATAATTTGGTTCAATCATTGAACATAGAGCCTTGCATATAGTAGACATTCAACAAATATTTATTAATTTTGTTTGGCCTGTGGAAGTTAATGTGTGCTGACTTGGGATATTGTTCTAGAACACATCTCCACTTTCAGTTGGTTAGGACAGAGATTTCTGATCTCTATGTTCAAGAATTCTTTACTTATAGACTGAAGGACTTGTCTCCTCAGCCCTGGGGCAGCCTGGTTGGAGTTGTGGAGCCACTTATCTCCCTGTGCTGTACAAATACCCTCATTTTTTGTGTGTGCCCTGTTGTGACAAAGACTGAGAAGCGCTGGCTAGCAATGCCCTGATGTACTCAGTTTATAATGATTCACATGATAATTAATATTTCCTTCTGATTTTATTGTTGAGGTGAAGCAGAATAAAGATTTAATAAAGATTGTCACCTTGCTGGCAAATGTGCCAATTCTGGTCTTTCTCCTCTGCCTTCCAGAGGCATAATTTTGGCTCTTTGTATCCTTGGGGATTGTTGCTGTCACTAGATAAACATTTTATCATTTTTCTGACAAAATGTTTTGCATGATTTCATGCTCAGTGAGGGGATTTTGTGGAAAACATGTCCATGGCTTTTATAAGTGAGATAATATCAGGAGCAATTATATATAGTTTTATAAAAACATTTTATATTTTTGAGAATTTTAGCAGTTTCATCTACATATACCCGAGATTATTTTGAGGAATTAAAATATACTCCCTATATATTGAAAAAATCTGCTGGTCTGTTTATACATTTAAAAAATGATACTGTTTATACAAACTATCATTTTTTATACTGTTGATTTAAATCCATTAGGTTATGAATTACTATTTCAACCACAACACAATTTCTAGGAGAGATTGGCAGTACACAAAAGAGCTGTCAGAATCCATGTTTCCAGTAAAGCCCTAGAAACTACCACTGCTAGTCAATTTAAACAGGTTGTGATATGAGGAAAAAGTTTCTTTGATTTTTACAGGCTCAGTATTTGTTGACCTGATTGCTACAGTTTTAAAGTGCATGTATTAAAATATATTCATTTTAGAAATATGCATACACATTTGTTACAAAAAAAGCAAACATCAAGTATTTTATATATATATATATATATATTTTTTTTTTTTTTTTTTTTTTTTTTTTTGCGGTACGCGGGCCTCTCACTGTTGTGGCCTCTCCCGTTGCGGAGCACAGGCTCCGGACGCACAGGCTCAGCGGCCATGGCTCACGGGCCCAGCCGCTCCGCGGCACGGGGGATCTTCCTGGACTGGGGCACGAACCCGTGTCCCCAGCATCGGCAGGCGGACTCTCAACCACTGCACCACCAGGGAAGCCCAAGTATTATATTTTAATCCTTTTCCTAGTTTTGTATAACTTGGTATGTATCAGGCTAGAATATAGTTTCTATACAGTTTGAAGAACACTTTAAATCTTCACTATTTTAAGAATAAAAATAGCCTACAAATATTCCTTAATATAATGTTTACAATTTCAGCTAAATAAATCTTAATATAAAACCAAATAGTCCCTTTCAGATGAAGCAGAGTTTGATAAAACATTTTTTTTTTAAGATGTTGGGGGTAGGAGTTTATTAATTTATTTTTGCTGTGTTGGGTCTTCGTTTCTGTGCGTGGGCTTTCTCTAGCTGTGGCGAGCGGGAGCCACTCTTCATCGCGGTGCACGGGCCTCTCACTATCGCGGCCTCTCTTGTTGTGGCACAGGTTCAGTAGTTGTGGCTCACGGGCCCAGTTGCTCCGCGGCATGTGGGATCCTCCCAGACCAGGGCTTGAACCCGGGTCCCCTGCATTGGCAGGCGGATTCTCAACCACTGCGCCACCAGGGAAGCCCAAAACATTTTTTAAAGGACAAAGATGTGTGTGTGTGTGAGAGAGAGATATACACAAACCTGGTAGAAAACTTTCTATTTCCTCTTGGGTTCACATACATATTTCTTACTCTTTATCTACTTTGGGACCTACAATGAGTGGTCTCTGTAAGGTCTGTAATCCAAATGGATGCATATTAGTCGTATGAGTGAAACACTGTTTATAAATTCTTCATGAATATCAGCTGTAGGTATTATGTAAACAATTTGTGTAATAGAATTCTGTTCTTCATTAAAATATGGTTAATAAGCCAGATGGTTCCTTGATAGGCAGCATGATCATTTGCATCTGAATCTCTCAAAGACCCAGGATTTAGTCCTGAGTGACTTCACACTTTATTTACATAGGTACATATTTACGACAGAGACCTTGGTTCAGTAAAATAGACTTGTTTTTTTCTTCCTTGTAAAATGCTTAGTGTCATAAATTCTTTGTCGTTCACAAAATTCTGTTTGTTATTGACATTTTAATTTAAATTAGTTTATCAAACGAAGGATAATATTTAAAATTTATCCAATCATTTCTTGAAAAGTTTATCCATTTACACATTTCTAACTTCTGGGGCTCACACCCTTCTGACATTGTTTTCAACTAATAACTTCTGAATCACTGCAGGTAATAAATATAAGATGGGACTGTTGGGGTTTCCCTGGTGGTGCAGTGGTTGAGAGTCCGCCTGCTGATGCAGGGGACACGGGTTCGTGCCCCGGTCCAGGAAGATCCCACATGCCACGGAGTGGCTGGGCCCGTGAGCCATGGCCGCTGAGCCTGCGCGTCCGGAGCCTGTGCTCCGCAATGGGAGAGGCCACAACAGTGAGAGACCCGCGTACCACACACACACAAGAAATGATGTGACTGTTGCCCTCAAATTGGTTACAATCAAGACACACAAATGAAATAGTGTTTGATGGAATGGTGGCAGTAAAATTCAGCTACAAAGAACTTTTGGGGAAAGGTTTTGGGACACTGTTTTTTCAATTAGATGAAGGCAACAAGATATTTAACTTTTAACCACTTGGATATTAAAAATTCTAAAACATTACCATTTCTTGCTGTAAATAGAATATACTGAGCACATTTCAATATTTTTGAAGATTCAAGGTCTTCATTATGAGCATTTGCTCTTTGGTTAATGCACTCATGTCCTATTGAAATGTTTTCTTCTGTTTGCTCATACTTGAAATAACTCCAAGCTATTGTGATCTTTGTGTTCTTAAATGCATGCATTTGTGTGTGCTTGAGAGAGAACTTGTCATTGATGTCTGCTTCACAGTGGTGCCATATTGCCTTACTTGCCTCAGGGTTATCTCCCCCCCTTGCATTTTGCTTTTGCTTTGGACCTAGAAACCTAAACTCCCCTCCCCTCCCCCTCCTCTCCCTCCTCTCCCTCCCTCCCTTCCTTCCTTACTTCCTCTCTCTTTCTTCCCTCCCTCCCTCTTTCTTCCTCCTTCTTCTTCTCCTCCCCTCCCCCTTCCTACTTGTCACTCTCCCCCTTCTCCACTGCCACTACCTTCTTTTCTTCCTCCTCTGCCTTCTTCTTCCTCTCTCTCTCTCCTCTCTTTTTTTTCTTCCTTTATCTCTTTCATCTACTCACTTATTCACCAACTACTTATTGGTTGTCTTTTATGTGCTAGGTAGTATGTTTATTAGATTATGAATAAAGCAGAAAAAATGAGCTTCAGACAAGATCCTAGAGAAATTTCTTATGAAAAAATGCAGTGATTTTAGTGTATGGGATTTGTGATTTCTCTTTGGACTACTCAAATGTCTTTTTTCCCTACCTAGTTTGAAAGTGTGTTTCATTTAGCTGAGGTGTAACAGTTATGTGGGGAACTATTAGAAGTTAAGTGTCAAAGGATTTCATTAAAAGGAGAGCAATCAGTGAAGATTATAGTAATTGGAGAAAATCTCATGAAAGAAGCGAGAGTTGACTAATTCAACATGAGCTAATAAAATTGCAGTAATATAAAAATATTCACGATGAAAAATTGCCACATTGGGAGTTTTCTCATTTGGAACACTAGTCAGATTTCAGACAAGATCATAAATACTTGTGATCAAAGAAATGATTGCATGGATTATTTTTCCTAATTAAATGAAATTTAATGACCGTATGTGATGCTATAAATGATGAAATCACTTCATAACATAAGCTGCCTACTGTGCAGTGATTCATCATGGAGGCCTCATAATACCAGTTATATGGGAATGGACTTCTCAGATGGTAGTAGTCTAGGTTAGGGTGTGCATATAATTGTTGGTTCTGCAGAATGCTTGTAAGGACTAGGACAAAGTTTTTTCAAACATTTTCATATCATGACCTACATTCACACATGTGCACGCAAACACATATGCCTCAGAAACATATAATAAACAGACATTTCACAAACTTCCTATATGCAATATACTCTGATATTTTCTGCTCCATTAAATTTTGCTTTTATTTATTTATTTATTTTTAAAGATTTTTTTGATGTGGACCATTTTTAAAGTCTTTATTGAATTTGTTACAATATTGCTTCCGTTTCATATTTTGGTTTTCTGGCTGCAAGGTATGTGGGATCTTAGCTCCCTGACCAGGGATCAAACCCGCACCCCCTGCATTGGAAGGTGAAGTCTTAACCACTGGCCCGCTAGGGAAGTCCTCAATTTTGCTTTTAAATAGATGGATATGATCCACAAATTTGATTTAATGATACACTAATATGTTGTGATCTTTAGCTTGAAAAAGGGTGATCTAAGAGTTAGGGTATGAGGCAAGAGAGGAAGGCATAAGAGGCACTAAATGTAGTCAGTTGCAGTGAATATTTCATTGTTGGTTGCCCAATAGTTATTCTCACTTCTAATTATGCCCTGATTTTCTTTTGGAGATCTCCCCTCTTCCACTGTGGGTGTTCATGGTGGGCACGTTTTCTAGATAGTAGCCTCTCCTGCTGGTAGCCAAGGGGCAATCATATGACCTAATCTTGGCCCATAGGACTCTGTCTCTCTAGAGACATTAGGTCTTGAGAGAGTTATGAGGAAATGGTCAGAAATTACTGATCTCAGGAGCAGTGTCAGTTGGCATCATTCTTGGCCAGGCTGTGCCAGTGTCCTCTGTTTTCCTGCTTCTTGCAGCTCCCTGGGTTCTGGCCAACCATGTCTGAACCTCCATTCTTGTCCCTTAGTTAGTGTCCTATTGATCATTGATTGGCCCTACCCACTAACTGCTTGTAATAACATCTCTTTTGCTTTAGCTTAATAATAACATCTATGTTGCTTAATTTAGCTAAAGTTCAGTTACTGGAAAAAATGAACTTTAATTGATTCATCAGTTAAAAAGGAAGAGCTGTTGGTTAGGTTGGTGTCATCTAACCACTAGAGTAATACATATGTTATGCAGAGGGAAGAGAGAGTAAAGGAGAGTTTGGAAATGAAACATTTGATACTACTGTGCTATTTGACAGATGGCACCAGTATACAGCACCATTTCACAATGCATTATATTTTAACAGTAATCTAAATATAAATGCCAAATGACTAGGTGGCCAGTTGAAATTGGCTAGGTTATTCAATGGAGAAAGGACCAAGAGGTATTTGTTTCACTTATATAAACATTCCTTTCCTGAATAAATGGCTGTTTCAATTAATCCAGCTGTTTTTATTTTGTCTTGTTGAGTACAGTTGGACAAGTTTTTCATATGTAGATAAATTTTGTACTTAGGGAAAATTCTGTACTTAGAAACTGGCAGTTTGATTATAACTAAGAATAAAATGAGTTGTTGCTTTTAGGTAAATGTTATTCAGTAAACTAGAGGACTTACTCCTACTATTAACTATGATTGCTGTAATTATTGTCAATATATTTTAATCTCTGGTTCCATGCAGTGGGTAATATTTTCAATGAAATAGTTTAGAAACCTGCTACTACATGTTCTTTGTAAATAATTTAGAAAAGTAATAAGGAAATTATAAATAGGAAAGTAAAAAGCCACTTTAATATCTACCACCTAGAAATATTCATCATCAAAATTCAATGAATACTTTTCAGATATCTTCCTATGCAAATACTGGAAAGCTAGCTGAAGATGACCTTGTATGAATAATACATCACACATGTTATTTTCTTAATAAAAATATTTTTACCATAATAATAAAAGCAATCTTGAGGAAAAAAAAAAAACAGAGCTGGAGGAATCAGGCTCCCAGACTTCAGACTATACTACAGGGCTACAGTAATCAGAACAGTATGGCACTGGCACAGAAACAGAAATATAGCTCAATGGAACAGGATAGAAAGCTCAGAGATAAACCCACACACCTATGGTCACCTAATCTATAACAAAGGAAGCAAGAATATACAATGGAGAAAAGACAGCCTCTTCAATAAGTCGTGCTGGGACGACTGGACAGCTACATGTAAAAGAATGAAATTAGAACACTTCCTAACACCATACACAAAAATAAACTCAAAATGGATTAAAGACCTAAAAGTAAGACTGTACACTATAAAACTCTTAGAGGAAAACATAGGCAGAACACTCTTTGACATAAATCACAGCAAGATCTTTTTTGACCCACCTCCTAGAGAAATGGAAATAAAAACAAAAATAAACAAATGGGACCTAATTAAACTTAAAAGCTTCTGCACAGCAAAGGACCTAATTAAACTTAAAAGCTTCTGCACACCATAAACAAGATGAAAAGACAACCCTCAGAATGGGAGAAAATATTTGCATATGAATCAACGGACAAAGGATTAATCTCCAAAATATACAAACAGCTCATGCACCTCAATATCCAAAAAACAAACAACCCAATCCAAAAATGGGCAGAAGACCTAAATAGACGTTTCGCCAAAGAAGACATACAGATGGCCAAGAAACACATGAAAATATACACAACATCACTAATTGTTAGAGAAATGCAAAGCAAATCTACAATGAGGTATCACCTCACACTGGACAGAATGGCAATCATCACAAAATCTAGAAGCAATAAATGCTGGAGAGGGTGTGGAGAAAAGGGAACCCTCTTGCACTGTTGGTGGGAATGTAAATTCATATAGCCACTATGGAGAACAGTATGGAGGCGCCTTAAAAAACTAAAAATAGAACTACCATGTGACCCAGCAATCCCACTACTGGGCATATTATAATAATTTGACATAATTATGAGTTGCTTGAGATCTTTTTAAAAAGTAATAATTAATAGTATTTTTGAGTATGCAACTAACATAATTTTCCATAATACACTTGAAAGCCCTAAAAACATTCACACCTTTTAGATAAAATCAAAGTAGCAAATTATTTGGTCACATTGAAAAAACAGACATGCATCCAAATAATTATTATAAGAATATTTACTGCTATGTTACTCATAATAATAAAAAAATAGGAAAAATTACATTACACATGCCCAAGTTGTATTATAGTAAAATAAATTACCTTATTAGTCATTCCACGTAGTACAATGCAGCCTTGTCAAACAGTGTTGAGTAAGAATCACTAATAACCTGAAAAGTTGTTTATCGTACATTGTGAAGTGAAGAAACACAGGTTGCAAACAGGTAGATGCATATATTTTTGTATACATACATACACTTATATACATGTATTTATACACACTAGTATATTCACACACATATTTATATATATTTACACACACGTACTAAAGGATTTAAACTAAAGGGTATAAGTGTTTATTATAATTCTTATTTTCTTTTTAATTAAAAAACTATTTTGCAAGTGTTTTACAGTATGTTACTTGCAAAGTCAGAAAACAATGTTATTTTTTCCCTATATTCTGCTATGTCCAGTATTAGGTTTATAAACACCATTGACATTAATTTTATTTCAGATACGCTAGTTTATAGACCAGTTGTCCAGCAGGAAAAATTTTTTTTAAACATCTTTATTGGAGTATAACTGGTTTACAATGGTGTGTTAGTTTCTGCTTTATAACAAAGTGAATCAGCTGTACATATACATATATCCCCATATCTCCTCCCTCTTGTGTCTCCCTCCCACCCTCCCTATCCCAACCCTCTTGATGGTCACAAAACACCGAGCTGATCTCCCTGGGCTATGAGGCTGCTTCCCACTAGCTAGCTATTTTACATTTGGTAGTGTATATATGTCCATGCCACTCTCTCACTTCATCCCAGCTTACCCTTCCTACTCCCCTTGTCCTCAACTCCATTCTCTACATCTGCATCTTTATTCCTGTCCTGCCCCTAGTTTCTTCAGAACCATTTTTTTTTTTTTTTTAGATTCCATGTATATGTGTTAGCATACGGTATTTGTTTTTCTCTTTCTGACATCACTCTGTATGATGGACTCTAGGTCCATCCACCTCACTACAAATAACTCAATTTCATTTCTTTTTATGGCTGAGTAATATTCCATTGTATATATGAGCCACATCTTTATCCATTCATCTGTCGGTGGACACACAGGTTGCTTCCATGTCCTGGCTATTGTAAATAGAGCAAGCAGGAAAATTTTAATCAAATCACAGCTGGACTTGGATTCCTTGTATTCTTCCTCAGGTAATGTAAGACAAATCAAAATCTATTCACTAGTTCTTAATTTTCTGAAGCAGAGAAATCAATAGGACAGAGTATCTACTGTGTCTTTTTTTTTTTTTTTTTTTCTACTGTGTCTTTTTAAAAAATACTATCTGGAAGAAAATAAAGGTCAAATGCAATCCCTCTACCCTGGTATAAACACCATTACATGTATTACTATTATGAGTAACACATATATATATTTGTTCATAGATGGGACTGTATCATATTGTGTCATCCAGTTTTTATCAATAGACAATTTCCTCTCCCTCCACCCTACCTCCTACAACATCAGCACCCCATGCTCCATATTTGTCATGTTAACATTCCATTTCTTTTCTGTGCTTATATAGTGATATCCCAGTAAACAATTTGTTCATACAGCAATTGTACCATATAGAATTGACCATTGTTACTCTATGGCATGTATCTCACAAACAATTCCTCCTTCACTCTTCTTTTTCATGTTTCTCTTAGTAATTGTTGAGCATTTTCCCCATATGAATTACAAGATTTATCTAAATATAAGAAAATTCTTGATAAGATGCTAACTGTTAATTGCATTGAATTTTTATATGAAAGTTCAATACCTTTTAATTTCCTCATTGTCTTGATACTATTGAGAATTTCTTCGGGATTATTTATCATTATAAAATAATACCGTTAAAAAAATTCCATTAGAGGGGCTTCCCTGGTGGCGCAGTGGTTGAGAATCTGCCTGCCAACACAGGGGACGCAGGTTCGTGCCCTGGTCCAGGAAGATCCCACATGCCACGGAGTGTCTGGGCCCGTGAGCCATGGCCGCTGAGCCTGCACATCCGGAGCCTGTGCTCCGCAACGGGAGAGGCCACAACAGTGACAGGCCCACGTACCGCAAAAAAAAAAAAAATTCCATGAGAACTGATTAAGAGGAGAGTTCTTAGTAAGGTTGATTTACAAACTCTTATCTCTCTAAACTGTAATCTGCTTACTTGTAACGTAAGTATCGGGGAAAATAATTTCTAAGGTCTCTTTTAGTTGTAAGGTTCTAAAATTTATATTAAAAATGGTTAATTACAGTCTGGTACATACATATATGTGTGTGTGTGTGTATATATATATATATATATATATATATATAATTATGAAAGTCTATTTTCTTCTGGTTCCTTAGGAAATCAGAACCATAGCTACTTCATGACCGATAGTAAAAATGACATAGTAATGTATTGGTGGAGTGACCACCTGTCCTAGTTCAGTTCCTGGACTGAAGGGGCTTTCAGGATGGGGGACTTTAAGTGCTAAAACCTGGATGGTTCCAGGCAACCCAGGATGGTTAGTTATTGTAAGTGGTCTGGTGGTTTCTTTAAAAGTACTTTGAGGGCTTCCCTGGTGGCGCAGTGGTTGGGAGTCTGCCTGCCAGTGTGGGGAACACAGGTTCGAGCCCTGGTCTGGGAGGATCCCACATGCCACGGAGCAACTGGGCCCGTGAGCCACAACTGCTGAGCCTGCGCGTCTGGAGCCTGTGCTCCACAACGGGAGAGGCCGTGACAGTGAGAGGCCCGCGCACTGCGATGAAGAGTGGCTCCTGCTCGCCGCAACTGGAGAAAGCCCTTGCACAGAAACGAATACCCAACACAGTCAAAAATAAATAAATTTAAGAGTACTTTGAGAAGATATAACAATTGTAAATATTTATGCACCCAACATAGGAGCACCTCAATACATAAGGCAAATACTAAGAGCCATAAAAGGGGAAATTGACAGTAACACATTCATAGTAGGGGACTTTAACACCCCACTTTCACCAATGGACAGATCATCCAAAATGAAAATAAATAAGGAAACACAAGCTTTAAATGATACATTAAACAAGATGGACTTAATTGATATTTATAAGACACTTCATCCAAAAACAACAGAATACACATTTTCCTCAAGTGCTCATGGAACATTCTCCAGGATAGATAATCTCTTGGGTCACAAATCAAGCCTTGGTAAATTTAAGAAAATTGAAATTGTATCAAGTATCTTTTCCGACCACAATGCTATGAGACTAGATATCAATTACAGGAAAAGATCTGTAAAAAATACAAACACATGGAGGCTAAACAATACACTACTTAATAATGAAGTGATCACTGAAGAAATCAAAGAGGAAATAAAAAAATACCTAGAAACAAATGACAATGGAGACACGATGACCCAAAACCTATGGGATTCAGCAAAAGCAGTTCTGAGAGGGAAGTTTATAGCAATACAAGACCACTTTAAGAAACAGGAAACATCTCGAGTAAACAACCTAACCTTGCACCTAAAGCAACTAGAGAAAGAAGAACAAAAACCCCCCAAAGTTAGCAGAAGGAAAGAAATCATAAAACTCAGATCAGAAATAAATGAAAAAGAAATGAAGGAAACGATAGCAAAGATCAATAAAACTAAAAGCTGGTTCGTTGAGAAGATAAACAAAATAGATAAACCACTAGCCAGACTCATCAAGGAAAAAAGGGAGAAGACTCAAATCAATAGAATTAGAAATGAAAAAGGAGAAGTAACAACTGACACTGCAGAAATACAAAAGATCATGAGAGATTACTACAAGCAACTCTATGCCAATAAAATGGACAACCTAGAAGAAATGGACAAATTCTTAGAAATGCACAACCTGCCAAGACTGAATCAGGAAGAAATAGAAAATATGAACAGACCAATCACAAGCACTGAAATTGAAACTGTGATTAAAAATCTTCCAACAAACAAAAGCCCAGGACCAGATGGCTTCACAGGCGAATTCTATCAAACATTTAGAGAAGAGCTAACACCTATCCTTCTCAAACTCTTCCAAAATATAGCAGAGGGAGGAACACTCCCAAATTCATTCTACAAGGCCACCACCACCTTGATACCAAAACCAGACAAGGATGTCACAAAGAAAGAAAACTACAGGCCAATATCACTGATGAACATAGATGCAAAAATTCTCAACAAAATACTAGCAAACAGAATCCAACAGCACATTTAAAGGATCATACACCATGATCAAGTGGGGTTTATTCCAGGAATGCAAGGATTCTTCAATATACGCAGATCAATCAATGTGATAAACCATATTAACAAACTGAAGGAGAAAAACCATATGATCATCTCAATAGATGCAGAGAAAACTTTTGACCAAATTCAACACCCATTTATGATAAAAACCCTTCAGAAAGTAGGCATAGAGGGAACTTTCCTCAACATAATAAAGGCCATATATGACAAACCCACAGCCAACATCATCCTCAGTGGTGAAAAACTGAAAGCATTTCCACTAAGATCAGGAACAAGACAAGGTTGCCCGCTCTCACCACTCTTCTTCAACATATTTTTGGAAGTTTTAGCCACAGCAATCAGAGAAGAAAAGGAAATAAAAGGAACCAAATCGGAAAAGAAGAAGTAAAGATGTCACTGTTTGCAGATGACATGATACTATACATAGAGAATCCTAAAGATGCTACCAGAAAACTACTAGAACTAATCAATGAATTTGGTAAAGTAGCAGGATACAAAATTAATGCACAGAAATCTCTGGCATTCCTATACACTAATGATGAAAAATCTGAAAGTGAAATCAAGAAAACACTCCCATTTACCATTGCAACAAAAAGAATAAAATATCCAGGAATAAACCTACCTAAGGAGACAAAAGACCTGTATGCAGAAAATTATAAGACACTGATGAAAGAAATTAAAGATGATATATATAGATGGAGAGATATACCATGTTCTTGGATTGGAAGAATCAACATTGTGAAAATGACACTACTACCCAAAGCAATCTGCACATTTAATGCAATCCCTATCAAACTACCACTGGCATTCTTCACAGAACTAGAACAAAAAATTTCACAATTTGTATGGAAACACAAAAGACCCCGAATAGCCAAAGCAATCTTGAGAATGAAGAAAGGAGCTGGAGGAATCAGGCTCCCTGACTTCAGACTATACTACAAAGCTACAGTAATCAAGACTGTATGGTACTGGCACAAAAACCGACAGATAGATCAATGGAACAGGATAGAAAGCCCAGAGATAAACCCACGCACATATGCTCACCTTACCATTTTTTTTTTTTTTTTTTTGTGGTACGCGGGCCTGTTACTGCTGCAGCCTCTCCCGTTGCAGAGCACAGGCTCCAGACGCGCAGGCTCAGCAGCCATGGCTCACAGGCCCAGCCGCTCCGCGACATGTGGGATCCTTCCAGACCAGGGCACGAACCTGCATCCCCTGCATCAGCAGGCGGACTCCCAACCACTGCACCACCAGGGAAGCCCCGGTCACCTTATCTTTGATAAAGGAGGCAGGAATGTACAGTGGAGAAAGGAGAGCCTCTTCAATAAGTGGTGCTGGGAAAACTGGAAAGGTACATTTAAAAGTATGAGATTAGAACACTTCCTAACACCATACACAAAAATAAGCTCAAATGGATTAAAGACCTAAATGTAAGCCAGACACTATCAAACTCTTAGAGGAAAACATAGGCAGAACACTGTATGACATAAATCACAGCAAGATCCTTTTTGACCCACCTCCTAGAGAAATGGAAATAAAAACAAAAATAAACAAATGGGACCTAATGAAACTTCAAAGCTTTTGCACAGCAAAGGAAACCATAAACAAGACCAAAAGACAACCCTCAGAATGGGAGAAAATATTTGCAAATGAAGCAACTGACAAAGGATTAATCTCCAAAATTTACAAGCAGCTCAATAACAAAAAAACAAACAACCCAATCCAAAAATGGGCAGAAGACCTAAATAGACATTTCTCCAAAGAAGATATACAGACTGCCAACAAACACATGAAGGAATGCTCAACATCATTAATCATTAGAGAAATGCAAATCAAAACTACAATGAGATATCATCTCACACCAGTCAGAATAGCCATCATCAAAAAATCTAGAAACAATAAATGCTGGAGAGGGTGTGGAGGAAACGGAAAACTCTTGCACTGCTGGTGGGAATGTGAATTGGTACATCCACTATGGAGAACACTATGGAGGTTTCTTAAAAAACTACAAATAGAACTACCATATGACCCAGCAATCCCACTACTGGGCATATACCCTGAGAAAACCATAATTCAGAAAGAGTCATGTACCAAAATGTTCATTGCAGCTCTATTTACAATAGCTCAGAGATGGAAACAACCTAAGTGTCCATCATCGGATGAATGGATAAAGAAGATGTGGCACATATATACAATGGAATATTACTCAGCCATAAAAAGAATCGAAACTGAGCTATTTGTAATGAGGTGGATAGACCTAGAGTCTGTCATACAGAGTGAAGTAAGTCAGAAAGATAAAGACAAATACCGTCTGCTAACACATATATATAGAATTTAAGAAAAAAAAATGTCATGAGGAACCTAGGGGTAAGACAGGAATAAAGACACAGACCTACTAGAGAATGGACTTGAGGATATGGGGAGGGGGAAGAGTGAGCTGTGACAAAGCGAAAGAGAGGCGTGGGCATATATACACTACCAAATGTAAGGTAGATAGCTAGTGGGAAGCAGCCGCATAGCACAGGGAGATCAGCTCGGTGCTTTGTGACCGCCTGGAGGGGTGGGATAGGGAGGGTGGGAGGGAGGGAGATGCAAGAGGGAAGAAATATGGGAACATATGTATATGTATAACTGATTCGCTTTGTTATAAAGCAGAAACTAACACAGCATTGTAAAGCAATTATACCCCAATAAAGATGTTAAAAAAAAAAAAGTACTTTGAAAGTCTCCATATTCTTATGCATAAACTCATTGAAATTTCTGCTTTGGTCTTTAAAATTTACTTTGAAGACGATTTCTCGCCTTATAAATTTTGCAAAGACTTTTTGCTCAAATAAGTAAATTTTGGTGTTAAAGGTAAATTGTTTGATGTTTGATTAATATTTTTAAAATGGTACTCTAGATACAATAGAACTATGGAAAAAAGGTTTCTCATATCAAATCTTATAAAAATAAAGATATGTGTAAATGATGTCAATATTAGTGTTAAAAATCATGACTGTGTTAAGAAGAATGGTTGAAAATGAACATGAGGGGAAGCCAATAATTATTTTGATGATACTCCTATATATTCGCAAAAGTTATGTTCTCATAGGGGTCTTGTATTATTCTTCTTGGGTCACTATAACAAAAATACCACAGACTGCATAGCTTAAACAATAGAAATTATTTTTTTAACAGTTCTAGAGGCCAGAAATCCGAGGTCAGGGTGCCAGCATGGTTGGCTTCTGGTGAGGGTACTCTTCCTCGCTTGTATATGACTGCCTTCTCATTATGTCTTCCCATGTTGGGGAGAGAGAGACAGCAGGCTCACTTGTGTCTCCCTTTGTAAGTTCACTAATCCCATCATGAGGACACCACCCTCATGACTTTGTCTAAATCTAATTATCTCCCATAGGCTGTTCTCCCAATACCATCACACTGAGGGTTAAGTCTTCAACATATAAATTTTGGGGGCACAGAGTTCATAGCAGCTTTCATGGAAACATACAAAACATGAGAAATAATGAATTCTTGTAGTTAGTTCAGCTTAGTTAATAAATTGCTTAAGAGTCTCAAGTCTGATTAATCACTAAAAAATTATTTACTTTACTGGAGTATATTTTAGTGTGTTATTACATAAGCATATTCGGGAATCATGGTTTTGACAGAATAAAACACACAAAGATGACTGTATATAAAAGAATGTTCAACTCTCAGACAATAAAAGGCTTTCTAGTCATCAGAATTCATTATATTGCATTTACATTTTTGTTGGCTTATGAAAATCTTTAATGCACTTTAGTATAGTATATTAAATAGATGAATATTTGTCCCTTATAATGTCATTTATTTTATGTAAATTTTTATTCTGTCTTGCTCTCCTCAAACCACCAGTACATTGTTGTGTTATTTGTGATATGGGGAAGTTGCTAGGCAGTGTTACAGATTCTGGCCCCAAGCCACTGAGTTGTGACAATGCCAACCTCTGTACTACATATCCATCTTTCTCAAAGATGAGTCTAAGGCAGATAATATGCTTTAAGCGTATAGGGAGTTGTATGCCTTTGGATGAAGATGTAACTAAAACATGATTATTTAGTACATAATATTCGTATAAATATTGGCAAATAAAAATAACAGAGTCTCTTGCTGTTCTGAGATAATATAATCTGGATCCTTGCTTTTAGATTTGAGTTTTTTCCTTAGTGTGTTAATATCATTATTTTGATCTTGCTTTGCATCAGTTTGGCAGCCTTCTTTGTATAGGTCTGTTTTAACAGCTTGCTTTATGTAGACCTATTGTGGAGGCCTTTAAAAATTGTTTGGATGGTAATGGATCTGTTTTCTTATTTGCTTGTTTGTGGTAATAAACTGATTGAATAAATATTAAAGTTGTCAGGGCTTAGAGTGTTTTTGTGACTTGAATTATTTCCCCATGGCGGTTTTTCAACTATTTCTGGTATACATAGACAGATATATTCATGATGGAGTTCTAAGTGGGGATGGAACTAATTGGGGGTGGAGGGAAGTAGTGATTGTGGAGAGAGAAAAACCACTTATACCATGTGGGTAATTCTGTGAAATATAAGACTACATTAGTATGCAGATTGCATCTGATGCTCTCATACATAATGTGTTTATAGAAAAACAACCATTTGCTCTAAGTAAATGGTGGTGCATGCAACACTTTTGTAGATGATTTGTGGGGCATGTAGGGGTGATATTGCTTCTCCTACTGAGCATATATTGCTTTAACCATGTATTCAGGAAAATGTATAAATCACAAATGCAAATTAAGCAAAATATAGCAACCAACACATTTTAATTATGTGGTATTGAAATGTGTACTCTTTAATATTTTTCATGAGTGATGGCTCATAGAGGTAACACAGAAAATAAAATTAAGCATTAAATATTATATAATTATGGGCCTTCAGTTATGCCTGCATTTGTAAGGTAATAAAGTATATTTGTATTACATTTTGATCTTGTTTTATTCCTTTTATGATTTTCTTCTGAAACTTGTCTTAAATTGAGTTTTGGCTGCATTCTGCAGTGTCAGGAAAATTGATAATGTTTATTTCTTAACACTGTGCAGTATATGATCTTACTAACTCTGTATTAATATTTCCAAAGAAGGGTAACAAAAGGAGCTTTTAGCATTCACCCTTTGTTCAATAAATCAAACATGAACATGGTCTGCACATGGCTTTTCAGCGAACTCTGCCATTTTATTTGTCTTTTATCTTGAAGGTTTATTGCTTTACATGGCTTAAAGTGATTGGGGGTCTGAGCTGTTTAATTTGGGATGTTTAGGTTATTGATGTCTCAGCCAGGGTGTGTGAGAAAGTCAGATGCTAAAACTCCTTGAACATGTACAGTAGATGCAGTGTATGTGTTTGATTCATTCCTTGGCACATAAGCTTTTGCTCTGCCCTCTTATTTTTGAAATTCATTGTCATTTCCTAATAATTACCTAAAATTTTGGCTCTTTTCTGTGGATTATTCTGTCTTTCTCATGCTCAAAACTTACCGTAGATCATGTGCTAGCTCTGTTTCCAGCTTTTCCTATAGGAACTTCCAGGAAAGAATCAAAGCAGTAGTTAAGAATTTAACTACCTAGTAAAATTAAAATCTAGTAAAATTGAAATCTACTAAAAGTAAAAACTACTAATCATTTCAAGCTAATGATTATACAACAGAAAGTTGTGTTTTTATTTAGAGTTTCTTTGTCATTAACTTTTTTTCCTTTTAGCACTACGAATTTTAAAATTTCTGTTGTTTAAATGGGTGCACGTTTCTTTCAGTAACTACTGATTAAGTGCCTATTTTTTGTTTTCCCCACTAGGTTAGGCCAGGATAGGTTCTTAGGGAAGGGAGAATGGGAACAATACAAGTATGAGCATGGGACTGGACCCCAAAGAAAGAAAGAAAATTCATGTTTATTAAATACTTATTTTGTGTCAGACGCTGTGTAAGAAACTTTGATGTATGCCTTGTACTTAAAATCTGGTTGAAGATACACGTGTGCCACATAATTGGTATGTGTGAATGTGTATATTTTAAAATGCCTTTAAATTGTCATGTACTATACATGTATATACTACCCTACACTGTTATAATTATAAAATTTAAGACTGAAATGATTTTTATGGGCATGAAACATGAGAGTTCAGAGGAAAGAGCAGTCAGTGTGGGGCTGGTCTGGACAGGTAAGGCTCTGAGAAGATGCCTTGAGTGAGACTCTGAAGGAGGGCTGGTGCATTTGTTATCATTTGTTTAACACAGAACTCAAAAGCACTTTTACACATTTTTCGTTTACAACTTAAAACAGCCCTTTGAAACAAGTAGTTGAACCACTTTTCCTTTAAAACACGGTGAATGGAATTTAGAAAGATGAAGTAAATTTGCCCCCAAATGACCCAATGATGCAGCACCATCCTCTGCTCCCAACACAAGCACAAATTATCTCACTTTGCAGCCCCATCATGCTACTCCTCTGTTTAAAACACTCTGACAGCTTTCTGTCACTCTTTAAATAAAATCTAAACTCCTCAGCATGACCTATGAGTACTTATAAGAGTTGACCTTTGTCAACCTCAAATACCCTATGATATCACTTCATGTCACTTTCCCTTCCCAGTGACACCTTAGCCACTTAGAACCTCCTTTCTCTCCTTTAACTGATCCAGGATTTTGCATGAGCTGTTTGTACTGGACATTGTTGACTGCCTGTCTAGCTTCTATTCACTTTCAGCTTTTCCCTGACAGCATCTCATTTTTTGTTCAGGTGTCCCCTCTCCCTGGTTACATTGCAGACACATGGTTTCTGGGATTGACTCCTGCTCGAGGTATAATTCTGAATAGTTAAAGCCAATCATGGTGTTCCCAACCCTTTGTTAGGCATCGAACTAGGTACCCATGCCCATGCCAGTCAATACAAAATAATTTCCTCAGTATCAGGGATTGAGTGGAGAATGGGCAGGTGACCATATTCAGGTCAGTGCCACACAGGGAAAGCTTGGTAAAGGTTTCTGGGAAACATTTTCTTGCTCTTAAAATAGAACAACATCAAGAGAAAATATCTTTGTCTGATATTCTGTGTGAAGCCTGGGACTTTTGACAGCTCTCTTGCCACCAGCTCAGGATTGAGGTTGACACATAGAAGGTTGAGTTGAGAAGATCTTAGAGGCACTGGATTGAGATAGCCCTGGACTATGCTAATATTTGAATTTCCACTTATATCAGCCAAGACCTACCCTTCTTTTTTTTTTCTTTTTATGATATGGTAAAAGTTTCTTTCCCTGGAAATCTCTTTCCCCTAGTTGTTAAATGTCTACTTCCTGCTTGGCATTCAGATCTCAGTTCAGTTGTTTCTTCTACAGAGAGCCCTTCCCTGATACACAATTTAAAACACCCCTCTCTATCAGTCACTCTTTAATTTATTTTAAAAATTAAATTAATTAATTAATTAATGGCTGCACTGGGTCTTCGTTGCTGCCTGCGGACTTTCTCTAGTTGTGGCGTGCGGGGGCTACTCTTCGTTGCTGTGCGTGGGCTTCTCATTGCAGTGGCTTCTCTTGTTGTGGAGCACAGACTCTAGGCACACAGGCTGCAGTAGTTGTGGCATGCAGGTTCAGTAGTTGTAGCTTGTGGGCTCTAGAGCACAGGCTCAGTAGTTGTGGTGCACGGGCTTAGTTGCTCTGAGGCATGTGGGATCCTCCCGGACCAGGGATTGAACCCCCATCCCCTGCATTGTCAGGCGGATTCTTAACCACTGAGCCACCAGGGAGTCCCTATCAGTCACTTTTTTTTTTTTTTTTTTGCTGTACGCGGGCCTCTCACTATTGTGGCCTCTCCCGTTGCGGAGCACAGTCTCTGGACGCGCAAGCTCAGCGGCCATGGCTCACGGGCCCAGCCGCTCTGCGGCATGTGGAATCTTCCCGGACCGGGGCACGAACCCATGTTCCCTGCATCGGCAGGCGGACTCTCAACCACTGCGCCACCAGGGAAGCCCCCTTATCAGTCACTCTTGATCTCACTACTCTGTTTTAATTTCTTCATAGCACTTATTGCTACTTTCTTATTTATTAGTGTGTTTGTTTAATGTCTAATTCTTTAGATGTAAGCTCCATGAGAACAGGAAGCTTGTCATCTCAATTACTGCTATATCTTCAGCAATTTGAACAGTGCCTTTGTCAATAATAGAAGCTCAATATTTGTTGGATGGATGGTTAGGTGGAAGAATCAGATCCCCAAGTTTGGCTTCAAATGCCATGCCCTATTCACTGCACTTCGTTGCCTGGCAAGGAGGAGAATGGTAACACCAGTAGAAGGAACAGCAAAAGCAAAGGACAAATCGAGTACATTCCAGAGAGACTCAAACAATCTCTTTCTTTTATTGATTGAGAATAAATTGATGTAAATTCTAAACCAATATCCAAGTATGTCAGTTAAAGAGTTTTAAAAATCCAAATCAAATGTATTTAAAATGTAGGACAGTAAAAATTAGGTATGGTATATGCATATAAAAAATGCAGGTCATTGCACAGAGTGGGCATTTAATACATAAATGTTTGTTCCATGATTGCAAGTGACATATCATCACAAGATTTTATCTGTAATGAGTAGCTTGTGACGTGATGAGTTTATAACCTCAGACTCTAAACACTCCAGCCAGAGGGAGACTGCCAAGTCCTGAAGAGGCTTGTCAATGGGAAGAAACCAGCAAGTGGAAGCTTCACAAGAACTCCAATGATGGAGCAAAGGTGATGTCAAGGGTCATGCCCTACTCTGGGCTAGGTAGCCTCAACACTGCTTTACAGTGGCAATGGAATGGGAGTGGCTAGATGTCAGGGAAGTAACAAGATCATTCTGACACCTTTGCTCTCTACCTAAGAGCCTAAGTCAGATTTTTTTAGCTCTGCTTTTCAGACCCCCACCAAAGATGGTCTTAGGAGAGGCAGTTTATTATAGTGGTTAAAGGCATGTCTTGGTACTAGAATCCTTGGGATTGACTTTCTGCTCTGTCAACTTACTAACTGTATAACTTTGCCTATTAACCTCTGTGTGCCTTAGTATCTTCATCTGAAAATGTGGCTCTTCATAGAGTTGTTGTAAGAATTAAATGAATCAATATACACAAAAGAATGTTTTTCAGACTACCTGTGGTGATAGATCTTGCTCTCTTTTATAAAAAATTTCCAGTGTTTCTGATATTTTTGTAAAACAAAATACAGTGAATTACTAGAAAAATGAAATAAACAAAGACACAAAATACTACTCTCAATTCTAAAAAACGGATTAGACAGAAAAAGTTACTGTTATAATTTACTATAAAAGATTCTAAATGCTCATTCTCAATTTCTGTACTTCATAGTGAACTACTAACCACCACCTGTTGAGTAGCTGGTGTGCAAGGAACTTAAAACAGTGCTTGGCATATATTAAGTATAGCCCAATATTGCAGGGCTCACTTTATTTTAAGAAGCAGATCTAGGAAGGTTTGTCTACTACCCAGAGCCATGTGTTGAAGGCACAAGTGGGTGACAGTGAGAAAGGGAAGGGGTGATCAGAACCTTCTTCTCTCTTGCAGCAGAAATGTTTAGCTTTGGTGACTTCCTTTCATAACTCAATGGGTTGGCAGACTTTTTCAAATAAGTATATTAACCAGTAAATATACATACTTTTGGGATAGAGAGGCACTTCTCATGGATATTTTGCAGGCATTACATGTCTCCTCTCCTTAGTGCAATATGTATAATTTATACCCAGTGAAAGGTATACCCACGTCTCAGTGAGACTTATATAAAACAAAAGACAACTGGCTTTGACCCCTTTCTAACTGGGTTAACTTGACTACACTACCTCTCTATACCTCAGTTATCTCATCTATAATATGTGTATAATAATGCTTACCCCATAGGGTTATGGTCAAGATTAAGCAAGCTGATATATCTTAGCTAATATCTAACATCTATCAGAACAATACCTGCCATAGAGTGAGCAGTAGGAGGATACCCAATTAATGAATAATGGAAATCCAAACAAAGACCATTTCTGATTAATTGAATCCTCTTTATATATTTAAAAAACAGTATATCCAAGTCTCGAAACAATCTCACATTGCTAAATGTCATTCGAAACACTGAAATTCTTATACATAACCAGTGAAACAGCACCATATTTTTGATGGGGCAATTACCCTGAGTGATCTGGTGATGCAAAGTCAGGTGATTCAGAAAGTGGCATAAATCAGACATACACAGAGAGCTATCAGTGAGCACTTAGACAGATGCTACAGGCATCCAGTTCATCAGGGAGCTATGTAACAGCTATTTGAAAGTGAATAAAAGCATGGGAAGATTTTATACTTGAGATGCACCTTTTTAAAGGGAAGATTTTATACTTGAGGGGCACCTTTTTAAAAACTATGATTGAAAGCCAGTTCTCTACTTTTATTGAACCACTCATCATATATGTACTGGATGCATACTATGAGTGTGGCACTAATTTAAAGATTATACGGCTTAACCTCAAAGAACATACAACGTGATAGGAAAAAATTCCACATTAAATTAAATTAAAATACTGCACTAGATTTCAGTAGCAATTCAAAGACATCTGGATATAGCAACCATTTATAAAACATTCCAGATAATTCCATAGTTCTGAAGCATCAGTCTCATCCCTTTCTCACTTTTGCAAGGTAACTTTTCAGCTTAATGCCTATTGCCTTCTCCATAGAGGAGGGAAAAAGATATGGGCCTGCCTTACTGAGAGCCAAACAACCCAGAGAAAGACTCCATTATAGGAAACCTCATTGCTCTGTAAAAAATACCTGCCAAACCAGAAAGGTGATTCCAGGAGGAGTAAGCCAGAGGGGGAAAAAAAGAAGGCTGTTCAGGTGTTCAGCTTTATGGCATCTTTGGACAAATTTATTTTTATTTTTTTTCATCAGAAGTGACCAAACAAATTAAGATGGTGAGACCTCTGTCTAAAACCAAATTCTTGACCCATATCTGCCCTATTCCCAACCACTCACAGAACGGATCATGTGCCCCTTATGTTGAGGTGACCACTGACTTACTCTTCTGCCTCCTTGAAAGAAAGAGGAGAAAATTTTGTTTTGCCACTGATTTGGCCATATGAAACTCATCTCATCACCCTTTTCCGGGTCTGAAGCTGCTGCCTCTAAAACTGCCATCTCATTGTGCTTTGTGTCAGTTAGTGCTAGAGAAATCTTGAATAGCTTACAAAACTGTCTTTAAATTTTATATTATTTTGAGACTTTGCTTCTTCGGGGTTGCGGTGCATGGGTCACCCCATCTGGCTGTGAGAGCTCTGTACATTCTGTGGGCTAGCAGTGTGCTGATCTTTTGAAGTTTCTTTCCCTACCCACCCAATCCCCCCTTTTTGGTGAGGTTTCATTGAGGTCAGTTAGTTATGCATCCGGCAGCTTAACTGGCTTTAAATGTACTCTCCTTTGGTGTGGTCTCTTTGGGGAATGATTGGGAGAAAGAAAAGCCAATAGTGTAACTGTTTTGATACCGAAAATTGATGTCTTTTTGAAATAAAGAACAAGTCCCTCCAAAAAAACAAACAAAAACAAAGATCTGTAGTTGATATAAAATGGTAAATGATTAACTGCCATTAAAAGGTATAACTGTTCAGGAAATATAAAGATCACTTTAGGCTATGGTGATTGGGATAGATGTTGTATTCTGTATTTTGTTTTATTCAGTAAGAATAAAATCCTACCAAGACTTACACACACATGCATACATACCTGTTCCTCTCCCCACATACCCCAAACTAAAAGGGAACCACATGTAAATGCATTACATTTTTTTAAATTGGACTATAATTGCTTTACAATGTTGTGTTAGTTTCTGCTATACAATGAAGTGAATCAACTATATGTATACATATATCCCCTCCCTCTTGGACCTCCCTCCCACCCACCCCCATCCCACCCATTTAGGTCATCACAGAGCACCAAACTGATCTCCCTGTGCTATATAGCAGGTTCCCACTAGCTATCTATTTTACACATGGTAGTGTATATATGTCAATCCCAATTTCCCAATTCATCCCACCCTCCCCTTCACCCCGTGTCCACATGTCCATTCTCTACATCTGCGTCTCTATTCCTGCTCTGCTAATAGGTTCATCTGTACCATTTTTCTAGATTCCACATATATGCGTTAATATACAATATTTGTTTTCCTCTTTCTGACTTACTTCACTCTGTATGACAGACTCTAGGTCCATCTACATCTCTACAAATGACCCAATTTCATTCCTTTCGATGGCTGAGTAATAGTCCATTGTATATATGTATCACATCTTCTTTATCTGTTCATCTGTTGATGGACACTTAGGTTGCTTCTATGTCCTGGCTATTGTAAATAGTGCTACAATGAACACTGGGGTACATGTGTCTTTTTTTTTTTTTTTCTTCTTAGTCCTTTTTTTTTTTTTACACCTTTATTGGAGTACAATTGCTTTATAATGTTGTGTTAGTTTCAATGTACAACAAAGTGAATCAACTATATGTATACATGTATCCCCATATCCCCTCCCTTTTGAGCCTCCCTCCCACACTCCCTATCCCACGCCTCTAGATTGTCACAAAGCATAGAGCCGGTCTCCCTGTGCTATGCAGCAGCTTCCCACTAGCTAACCATTTTACATTTGGTAGTGTATATATGTCAATGACATGTATCTTTTTAAAATTTTTTTAAATTTATTTTTGGTTGAGTTGGGTCTTTGTTGCTGCATGCGGGCTTTCTGTAGTTACGGCGAGTGGGGCTACTCTTCGTGGCGGTGTGCAGGCTTCTTATTGCGGTGGCTTCTCTTGTTGTGGAGCACGGGCTCGAGGCATGCGGGCTTCAGTAGTTGTGACACGTGTGCTCAGTAGTTGTGGCTCGCAGGCTCTAGAGTGCAGGCTCAGTAGTTGTGGCACATGAGCTTAGTTGCTCTGCGGCATGTGGGAACCTTCCCGGACCAGGGCTGTTTCCCCTACATTGGCAGGTGGATTCTTAACCACTGCACCACCAGGGAAGTCCCCAATATGTGTCTTTTTGAATTATGGTTTTCTCAGGGTATATGCCCAGTAGTGGGATTGCTAGGTCGTATAGTAATTCTGTTTTTGTTTCTTAAAGGGACCTCTATACTGTTCTCCATAGTGGCTGTATCAATTTACATTTCCACTAACAGTGTAAGAGGGTTCCCTTTTCTTCACACCCTCTCCAGCATTTATTGCTTGTAGATTTTGTGATGATGGCTATTCTGACCGGTGTAAGGTGATACCTCATTGTAATTTTGATTTGAATTTCTCTAATAATTAGTGGTGTTGAACATCTTTTCATGTGTTTGTTGGCCATCTGTAAGTCTCCTTTGGCGAAATGTCTATTTAGGTCTTCCACCCAATTTTTGATTAGACTGTTTGTTTTTTTGATATTGAGGTGCATGAGCCATTTGTATATTTGGAGATTAATCCTTTGTCCGTTGATTCATTTGCAAATATTTTCTCCCATTCTGAGGGTTGTCTTTTAGTCTTGTTTATGGTTTCCTTTGCTGTGCAGAAGCTTTTAAGTTTAATTAGGTCCCATTTGTTTATTTTTGTTTTTATTTCCATTTCTCTAGGAGGTGGGTCAAAAAAGATCTTGCTGTGATTTATGTCAAAGAGTGTTCTGCCTATGTTTTCCTCTAAGAGTTTTATAGTGTACAGTCTTACTTTTAGGTCTTTAATCCATTTTGAGTTTATTTTTGTGTATGGTGTTAGGAAGTGTTCTAATTTCATTCTTTTATATGTAGCTGTCCAGTCTTCCCAGCACCACTTATTGAAGAGGCTGTCTTTTCTCCATTGTATATTCTTGCCTCCTTTGTTATAGATTAGGTGACCATAGGTGTGTGGATTTATCTCTGGGCTTTCTGTCCTGTTCCATTGAGCTATTTTTCTGTTTCTGTGCCAGTGCCATACTGTTCTGATTACTGTAGCCCTGTAGTATAGTCTGAAGTTGGGGAGCCTGATTCCTACAACTCCGTTTTTCTACCTCAACATTACTTTGGCTATTTGGGGTCTTCTGTATTTCCATAAAAATTGTAAAATTTTCATTCTAATTCTGTGAAAAATGCCATTGGTAATTTGATAGGGATTGCATTGAATCTGTAAATTGCTTTGGGTAGTATAGTCATTTTCACAATATTGATTCTTCCAATCCAGGAGTATGGTATATCTCTCCATCTGTTTGTATCATTTTTAATTTCTTTCATAAGTGTCTTAAAGTTTTCTGCATGCAGGTCTTTTGCCTCCTTAGGTAAGTTTATCCCTAGGCATTTTATTCTTTTTATTGCAAGGGTAAATGGCAGTGTTTCCTTAATTTCTGTTTCTGATCTTTTGTTGTTAGTGTATAGGAATGCAAGAGATTTCTGTGCATTCATGTTGTATCCTGCAAATTTACCAAATTCATTGATTGCCGGGGGCCAGCCCCAGCTGGACAGGTTTCACCCAAAGGGGAGACGGAGTCGGCGTGGACAGAGCACAAGACACCTCAGAGGATGCAAGGATCTGACAAATTTATTTTTCACGATTCCAAAGTATTTATACTATAAAATAATCTCATTTTCAATCTTAACAACCTCATTCCCATGCCAAGAAATCTCTTACACAAGCCCTAAAACAAAAGCTATTTACATCAACAGATTACATCAGCAGGTTAAACCGGTTAAATAGTCTTCTTATCGCTTATAGTCTCTTTCATCCTCCGTGGCCAGGCACACCCCGGTCACAGTCCAGGTCAGGAATGCAGTCTGCGGTTTCTTCATTGTTCTTGTACCTGTATGTTCTATTCAATCAGCCAGTTATTCAAAGCACAAACTCAAACACATTATTCTTTTAGCAACTATAAATATTTACAGGCTGTTTTCTTCTTCCTTTATAATCAAAACTTACCTACTCTATCTAATTTGCTATTTACCCACTATAGCATAAAACCTCCCCGCCACCATACCCAAGTGTTTCCTAACATATCTCTAACTCCCCAGGAGGGCCAAAACCCATTCAATTTGTCTTCTAAAGTAAGCTTTTGCCACACAAATGCTCCTATTGTATTTCCCTGAACCCAACGCCCTGGCCTGGGAGTGGGGATTTCAGGTGTAGCCATTAAGGGAGCCGGAGTAATCACAATCTTTTTTGGTTTTACCCTAAGTTGGGGTCTTTCCCTAAACCCTCCATCAGAGCTGGAAATATTTCCCAACACTAATAGCAATCCCATAAAAATCACCTTAAGCAAAAGCAGGGGGGGGAGACAAGGGGAACCACACAGAGGAGAGCTTTGCTTCTCCATATTTGTACCCGACAGTACCAGCTTTGCTTGGCACTATGGGTCTCGTCCGTGCTGAGACTCAAAGGTACTTCCTATACGGCTCCCGGGAATTGATTAGCTCTAGCAGTTTTCTGGTGGCATCTTTAGGATTCTCTATGTATAGTATCATGTCATCTGCAAACAGTGACAGTGTTACTTCTTCTTTTCCAATTTGTATTCCTTTCATTTCTTTTTCTTCTCTTATTGCTGGTGCTAGGATTTCCAAAACTATGTTGAATAATAGTGGCAAGAGTGGACATCCGTGTCTTGTTCCTGATCTTAGAGGAAATGATTTAAGTTTTTCACCATTTAGAATGATGTTTGCTTTGCAGGCCAGAAGGGAGTGGCAGGATATATTTAAAGTGACGAAAGGGAAAAACCTACAACCAAGAATACTCTACCCAGCAAGGATCTCATTCAGCTTCGATGGAGAAATCAAAAGCTTTATAGAAAAGCAAAAGCTAAGAGGATTCAGCTCCACCAAACCAGCTTTACAACAAATGCTAAAGGAACTTGTCTAGGCGGGAAACAGAAGAGAAGAAAAAGACCCACAAAAACAAGCCCAAAACAATTAAGAAAATGGTAATAGGAACATACATATCAATAATTACCTTAAATGTGAATGGATTAAATGCTCCAACCAAAAGACACAGACTAGCTGAGTGGATACAAAAACAAGACCTTTATGTACGCTGTCTACAAGAGACCCACTTCAGATCTAGGGACACATGCAGACTGAAAGTGAGGGCATGGAAAAAGATATTCCATACAAATGGAAATCAAAAGAAAGATGGAGTAGCAATTATCAGACAAAATAGACTTTAAAATAAAGACTATTACAAGAGACAAAGAAGGACACTACATAATGATCAAGGGATCAATCCAAGAGGAAGATATAACTATTGTAAATATTTATGCACCCAACATAGGAGGACCTCAATACATAAGGCAACTACTAACAGCCATAAAAGGGGAAATCAACAGTAACACATTCATAGTAGGGGACTTTAACACCCCACTTACACCAGCGGACAGATCATCCAGACAAAATAAATAAGGAAACACAAGCTTTAAATGACACAATACACCAGTAAGACTTAATGGATATTTATAGGACATTCCACCCCAAACTGGCAGAATACACTTTCTTCTCAAGTGCATATGGAATGTTCTCCAGGATAGATCACATCTTGGGTTACAAATCAAGCCTTGGTAGACTTAAGAAAATTGAAATCATATCAAGCATCTTTTCCGACCACAATGCTGTGAGATTAGAAATCAGTTACAGGAAAAAAAAGTGTAAAAAACACAAACACATGGAGGTTAAACAATACATTACTAAATAACCAAGAGATCACTGACGAAATCAAATAGGAAATCAAAAAATACATAGAAACAAATGACAACAAAAGCATGATATGCCAAAACCTATGGGATGCAGCAAAAGCAGTTCTAAGAGGGAAGTTTATAGCTATACAATCCTACCTCAAGAAACAAGAAAAATCCCAAATAAAAAAATCTAACCTTACATCTAAAGCAACTAGAGAAAGAAGAAGAACAACAAAATAACCCCAAAGTTAGTAGAAGGAAAGAAATCATAAAAATCAGAGCAGAAATAAATGAAATAAGATGAAGAAAACAGTAGCACAGATCAATAAAACTAAAAGCTGGTTCTTTGAAAAGATAGCAAAATTGATAAACCTTTTGCCAGACTCATCGAGAAAAAAAAGGGAGAGGTTCAAATCAATAAAACTATAAATAAAAAAGGTGAAATCACAACTGACACTGCAGAAATACAAAGGATCATAAGAGACTACTACAAGCAAATATATGCCAATAAAATGGACAACCTGGAAGAAATGGACAAATTCTTAGAAAGGTATGACCTTCCAAGACTGAACCAGGAAGAAATAAATAATATAAACAGACCAATCACAAGTAACAAAATTGAAACTGTAATTAAAAATCTTCTGGGACTTCCCTGGTGGGGCAGTGGTTAAGAATCTGCCTGCCAATGTAGGGGATACGGGTTCAATCCCTGGTCCGGGAAGATCCCACATGCCGCAGAGCAACTAAACACGTGTGCCACAACTACAGAGTCTGCACTCTAGAGCCCACGAGCCACTACTACTGAGCCCACGTGACACAACTACTGAAGCCCGGGCGCCTAGAGCTTGTGCTCCACAACAAGAGAAGCCACCGCAGTGAGAAGACGGTGCACTGCAACAAAGAGTCACTCCCACATCTAGAGAAAGCCCGCATGTAGGAACAAAAACGGGGAAAAAAAAAAAACTTCCAACAAACAAAAGCCCAGGACCAGATGGCTTCACAGGCGAATTCTATCAAACATTTAGAGAAGAGCTAACACCTTTCCATCTCAAACTCTTCCAGGCAATTGCAGAGAGAGGAACACTCCCAAACTTGTTCTATGAGGCCACCATCACTCTGATACCAAAACCAGGCAAGGATATCACAAAAAAGAGAAAATTACAGACCAATCTCACTGATGAACATAGATGCAAAAATCCTCAACCGAATACTAGCAAACGGAATCCAACAACGCATTAAAAGGATCATACACATGATCAGGTGAGATCTATCCCAGGGATGCAAGGAATCTTCGATATACACAAGTCAATCAATGTGATACACCATATTAAAAAATTAAAGAATAAAAACCATATGATCATCTCAATAGATGCAGAAAAAGCTTTTGACAAAATTCGACACCCATTTATGATAAAAATTCTTAAAGTGGTCATAGAGGGAACCTACCTAACATAATAAAGGCCATGTATGACAAACCCACAGCAAACATCATTCTCAGTGGTGAAAAACTGAAAGCATTTTTATGAGATTCTTCTATCAGGTGTTATATGACCTTTCTGAAGCTTACAGTAGAATTGTCAAGCAACCTTAACTTGTTCTTTTTTAATGCCTTTTAATGCAGAATTTGAAGCAAATTTGCCTGAGCTACATGTACAATTTTGAAGGACAGTCTAATTTTTCTGGGAACATTGAACATAGTCTGATTGACCTCAAAATTGACATTCAGCAATTTAGGTGTGCAATTTAACTTTACATTGAAAGAGAGAGATCTTTGAAAATTTTAGTTAATGTTAAAAATTAGTACCTTTTCAGATTTGAAGCCCATCAGGATGTCGACATTTTCAAGCTGCCAACTCTCTTAAACCTAATGTCTGAGGAGTGTGGCATTAATTAAACCTTTGTTATTTATCCAGTCAATCTATGGACTTCTCAAGTTTGAGACTACCTAATTAGTCAGATGTCAGGTGGTTCTGTGACATGTTATTCAATTTAACTTATGACTTGTTACCACCATGTGATTAGAATGATAGTTTATTTTATCAATTGTGGAGAAAAAGCGCTAAATCTTTTATATAAAATGTTGTTCTGAGAACTTAATTGAAAAATCTGTGTTTTCAAGCCAGTATTTTGAAGTAGCATATTCTTTGAGAATGATTTCTCAGCAAGACCTGATTTCCATTGCAGCTACACAAAGGGAAGTTGGCCAAGGCTTCTGGCAGTAACAGATGAAATTAAACACGTTTTTCATAAGCTGTATTTATCCAGAGGACCAAACAAACTGTGAGCAAGTATAGTCTTTAGTTACCCACTTAAACTTGAGCTCACTGGCGTGCTCAAAACCTGACTTTGTGTCATTTTAAGAATTTGCTAATAAAGAGGTTAGAAGAGTCAATATAGTCTTTTTATTTTATATTATTTAATTTTTGAATTTAATTTTTTATACAGCATGTTCTTATTAGTCATCAGTTTTATACACATCAGTGTATACATGTCAATCCCAATCGCCCAATTCATCACACCACCATCCCCACATACCTGCGGCTTTCCCCCCTTGGTGTCCATACGTTTGTTCTCTACATCTGTGTCTCAACTTCTGCCCTGCAAACCGGTTCATCTGTACTATTTTTCTAGGTTCCACATACATGTGTTAATATACGATATTTGTTTTTCTCTTTCTGACTTACTTCACTCTGTATGACAGTCTGTAGATCCATCCATGTCTCAACAAATGACCTAGTTTCGTTCCTTTTTATGGCTAAGTAATATTCCATTGTATATATGTACCACGACTTCTTTATCCATTCATCTGTTGATGGGCATTTAGGTTGCTTCCATGACCTGGTTATTGTAAATAGTGCTTCAATGAACATTGGGGTGCAGGTGTCTTTTTGAATTATGGTTTTCTCTGGGTATATGCCCAGTAGTGGGATATCTGGGTCATATGGTAATTCAACTTTTAGCTTTTTAAGGAAGCTCCATACTGTTCGCCATAGTGGCTGTATCAATCTGCATTCCCAGCAGCAGTGCAAGAGGTTCCCTTTTCTCCACACCCTATCCAGCATTTGTTGTTTGTAGATTTTCTGATGATGCCCATTCTAACTGGTGTGAGGTGATACCTCATTGTAGTTTTGATTTGCATTTCTCTAATAATTAGTGATGTTGAGCAGCTTTTCATGAACTTCTTGGCCATCTGTATGTCTTCTTTGGAGAAATGTCTATTTAGGTCTTCTGCCCAGTTTTGGATTGGGTTGTTTGTTTCTTTAATATTGAGCTGCATGAGCTGTTTATATATTTTGGAGCTTAATCCTTTGTCCATTGATTCGTATGCAAATATTTTCTCCCACTCTGAGGGTTGTCTTTTCATCTTGTTTATGGTTTCCTTTGCTGTGCAAAAGCTTTGAAGTTTCATTAGGTCCCATCTGTTTATTTTTGTTTTTATTTCCATTACTCTAGGAGGTGGGTCAAAAAAGATCTTGCTGTGATTTATGTCAAAGTGTTCTTCCTATGTTTTCCTCTAAGAGTTTTATAGGGTCTGGTCTTACATTTAGGTCTCTAATACATTTTGAGTTTATTTTTGTGTATGGTGTCAGGGAGCATTCTAATTTTATTCTTTTACACATAGCTGTCCACTTTTCCCAGCACTTATTGAAGAGACTGTCTTTTCTCCATTGTATATCCTTGCCCCCTTTGTCATAGATTAGTTGACCATAGGTGCGTGGGTTTATCTCTGGGCTTTCAATCTTGTTCCATTGATCTATATTTCTGTTTTTGTGCCATTACCATCTTGTCTTGATTACTGTAGCTTTGTAGTACAGTCTGAAGTCAGGAGTCTGCTTCCTCCAGCTCCGTTTTTTTCCCTCAAGACTGCGTTGGCTATTCGGGGTCTTTTGTGTCTCCATACAAATTTTAAGATATTTTGTTCTAGTTCCATAAAAAATGCCATTGGTAATTTGATAGGGATTGCACTGAATCTGTAGATTGCTTTGGGTAATATAGTCATTTCCACAATATTGATTCTTCCAATCCAAGAACATGGTATATCTCTCCAGCTGTTGGTATCATCTTTAATTTCTTTCATTAGTGTCTTAAAGTTTTCTGCATACAGGTCTTTTGTCTCCCTAGGGGGGTTTATTCCTAGGTATTTTATTGTTTTTGTTGCAGTGGTAAATGGGAGTGTTTCCTTAATTTCTCTTTCAGATTTTTCATCATTAGTGTATAGGAATGCAAGAGATTTCTGTGCATTTATTTTGTATTCTGCTACTCTACCAAATTAATTGATTAGCTCTAGTAGTTTTCTGGTGGCATCTTTAGGATTCTCTATGTATATTATCATGTCATCTGCAAGCAGTGACAGTTTTACTTCTTCTCTTCCAATTTGTATTCCTTTTATTTCTTTTTCTTCTCTGATTTCTGTGGCTAGGACTTCCAAAACTATGTTGAATGATAGTCGTGAGAATGGGCATCCTTGTCTTGTTCCTGATCTTAGAGGAAATGCTTTCAGTTTTTCACCATTGAGAATGATGTTTGCTGTGGGTTTGTCATATATGACCTTTATTATGTTGAGGTAGTTTCCCTCTATGCCCACTTTCTGGAGAGCTTTTATCATAAATGGGTGTTGAATTTTGTCAAAAGCTTTTTCTGCATCTATTGAGATGATCATATGGTTTTTATTCTTCAACTTGTTAATATGGTGTATCACATTGATTGATTTGCATGTATTGAAGAATCCTTGCATCCCTGGGATAAATCCCACTTGATCATGGTGTATGATCCTTTTAAAGTGTTGTTCGACTCTGTTTGCCAGTATTTTGTTGAGGATTTTTGCATCTATGCTCATCAGTGATATTGGTCTGTAATTTTCTTTTTTTGTAGTATCTTTGAGTGGTTTTGGTATCAGGATGATGGTGGCTTCATAGAGTGAGTTTCGGACTGTTCCTTGCTCTGCAATTTTTGGAAGAGTTTGAGAAGGGAGGGTGTTAGCTCTTCTCTAAATGTTTGATAGAATTCACCTGTGAAGCCATCTGGTCCTGGACTTCTGTTTGTCACAAGCCTTTTTTTTTTTTTTTTTTTGCGGTGCGTGGGCCTCTCACTGTTGTGGCCTCTCCCGTTGCGGAGCACAGGCTCCAGACGCGTAGCCTCAGCGGCCATGGCTCACGGGCCTAGCTGCTCCGCGGCATGTGGGATCTTTCCGGACCATGGCATGAACCCATTTCCGCTGCATCGGCAGGCGGACTCTCAACCACTGCGCAACGAGGGAAGCCCTGGTGCAAGATTTTTAATCACAGTTTCAATTTCATCACTTGTGATTGGTCTATTCATATTTTCTATTTCTTCCTGGTTCAGTCTTAGAAGGTTATACCTTTCTAAAAATTTGTCCATTTCTTCCAGGTTGTCCATTTTATTGGCATAGTGTTGCTTGTAATCATCTCTTAGGATGCTTTGTATTTCTGCGGTGTCTGTTGTAACTTCTCCTTTTTCATTTCTAATTTTATTCATTTGAGTCCTCTCCCTCTTTTTCTTGTTGAGTCTGGCTATAGTTTAAAAATTTTGTTTATGTTCTCAAAGAACTAGCTTTTAGTTTTATTAATCTTTGCTATTGTTTTCTTTGTTTCTATTTCATTTATTTCTGCTCTGATCTTTATGATTTCTTTCCTTCTGCTAACTTTGGGTTTTGTTTGTTCTTCTTTCTCTAGTTCCTTTAAGTGTAAGGTTAGATTGTTTATTTTTCTTTTCTTGAGGTAGGCCTGTATAGTTATAAACTTCTCTCTTAGAATTGCTTTTGCTGCAACCCATAGGTTTTGGATCATTGTGTTTTCATTGTCATTTGTCTCTAGGTATTTTTTGATTTTCTCTTTGATTTCTTCAGTGATATCTTGGTTATTTAGTAATGTATTGTTTAGCTGCCATGTGTTTGTGTTTCTTACGTTTTTTTCCTTGTAATTCATTTCTAATCTAATAGCATTGTTGTCAGAAAAGGTGCTTGATATGATTTCAATTTTCTTAGACTCACTCATGCTTGATTTGTGACCCAAGATGTGATCTATCCTGGAGAATGTTCCATGCACACTTGAGAAGAAAGTGTAATCTGCTGTTTTTGGATGGAATGTCCTATAAATATCAGTTAAATCTATCTGGTCTATTGTGTCATTTAAAGCTTCTGTTTCCTTATTTATTTTCATTTGGATGATCTGTCCATTGGTATAAGTGAGGTGTTAAAGTCCCCCACTATTATTGTGTTACTGTCGATTTCCTCTTTTATAGCTGTTAGCAGTTGCCTTATGTATTGAGGTGCTCCTATGTTGGGTGCGTATATATTTAAAATTGTTATATCTTCTTCTTGGATTGATCCCTTGATCATTATGTAATGTCCTTCCTTGTCTCTTGTAACATTCTTTATTTTAAAGTCTATTTTATCTGATATGAGTATTGCTACTCCAGGTTTCTTTTGATTTCCATTTGCATGGAGTATCGTTTTCCGTCCCCTCACTTTCAGTCTGTATGTGTCCCCAGGTCTGAAGTGGGTCTCTTGTAGACAGCATATATATGGGTCTTGTTTTTGTATCCATTCAGCAAGCCTGTGTCTTTAGGTTGGAGCATTTATTCCATTCACCTTTAAGGTAATTATTGATATGTACGTTTTGTATGTATTGTATGACCGTTTTGTACGTATTGTATGACCATTTGTACATATTGTATGACTGTTTTCTTAATTGTTTTGAGGTTTTTTTTTTTTTTTTTGTGGTATGCGGGCCTCTCACTGTTGTGGCCTCTCCCACTGCGAAGCACAGGCTCCGGACGCGCAGGCTCAGCGGCCATGGCTCACGGGCCCAGCTGCTCCGTGGCATGTGGGATCCTACCGGACTGGGGCACGAACCCATGTCCCCTGCATCGGCAGGCGGACTCTCAACCACTGCGCCACCAGGGAAGCCCTGGCATTTATTCTTTTTCCTTGTTTATCTTAAATACGTTATTCCATTTTCTTAGGGCATAAAGCATTAATGTTGAAAAGTCTGATTACTTAATTTTATTTCCCTTATAAGTCATTTTTTTGGGTCTAGATTACCTATGGACTTCTTCCTAAGTTCAACAGTTTACTGGAATACCCTTTGGTGTTGATTGTTCTGGGTCAGTCAGGTACATGGTATACTTTTTTCAATATGTCATTTAAAAATTTTTATACTTTTATTTTAGGAATGTTTTCTTGAATTATAATTTTTGGTGTTAGCTTTGTTTTGCTCCTTTAGTTCTCCTCTTCAGAGATTCTATTATTCCTGTTATTCATAGAATCATCATCATCTATCTCTAATATTTGTCACTTTTTTCATATCCTTTTTTAAAACCTACTTTTTTATCTTTTAGCTTGCTTTGAAATAATTGCTTAGTTGGGGTTTTTATTTGTTTTGTGGACGTTTCTCTTTGGCGTGTTTTTGTTGTCTCTAAGATGTTATTTTGCTCCTTATTTAATATTTTTTCTTTTAATAACTTTTTATGGGATTTGACTGTGATAATTTTCTATTGCTCATATTTATGCAAAATTGATTTGATTTCCATGAACTTTTAGAAGGAGGTATGGTTCAAGATAGTTTTTTTTTTAACTTCACTGAGCTCCCTCTCCTGTTGCTTTTGTGTTATGTTTTAAAATATGATGGTTTCCTTTCTGACATTTCCTGGCTATTCCCTTTCCTACTTTTCTCTTTCCTTTATTCCTGTTGTCTTTATCCAGTTCATTTCTGAATCTCCTTCCAATTGTTTCTCCTTAGTATGGGGTCCTGTTTTGGAGGAGAGCTCTTGGCTGGTCAGTTGTGAGAGTTCAGAGGTACTCATACTGCTTGAGCCAGTTTAGAGTGACCTTTGGATCTTGTGTTCACCTGTTAATTGGTTTGGACATAATCACTCCCCTTGTCACCTGCTGTTCTTACATTAGCCACTGTGCTTTCCAGCAAATATCTGGTGACATTTTGGTGTCTTCCTGTTCTCAGGTCATTCTCAGGCTCTTTTGTTTCACTGTTTCCTCCTGCATAGTCGATGATTCCATGTAGATTTTTTGACTGTGGCTTCTCACTCTTAGCGTCTATTTTGGGGTTAGGGATACTTTGTTACCACGTGTAAATTTGTTTATGAGTTTTTGGTTTTGCTATCTTGTCAGCTGTGTATTTTTATGATATTTTCATGGATTATTCAGTGATAAAAAACTATGCTGCTGCCACCACCAATAGCTTTGGGTTAAAATATTTTGACTTTCATGAAGCTTGAAATGACTTCATATTTTTCCAAGTGCATGTGGTAAAAACTTTTCTTTATATAGTTTTCAATTTTCAAGGGCTTCTGGGTACTGATTTCTGTAGGGTAGTGTTCTTAGGGCTATTAGCTAAGAAAGATGCCAGTCTTATTCTAAGAACTATGAGGACCATACTCAATTTTAGTGCTTTCTTCCTTTCTATTTCCTGTGATAGCACATGCTATTATTATGTTGTGCTTTAGTCAGAAATGGAAACACCTTTTGTATTTTTGATATGTTCAGATATAAGTGTACAGTGTCTATAATAATCTCTTGGATTTGTAAAGTATGTTAGGGTTTGCAAACTGCTTTTGCATCTGTGCTCCTAGGGGAACCGCATAATGTAGCTGTGAGGAAGTTGATGCCAGTGCTATGCATATTTCCATTCATTTTTTTTTAATTAAAAATTTTTTCTTTTATTTTTGGCTGTGTTGGGTCTTCATTGTTGCGCATGGGCTTTCTCTAGTTGCGGCGAGCAGGGGCTACTTTTCGTTGCAGTGCATGGGCTTCTCATTGCGGTGGCTTCTCTTGTTGTGGAGCACGGGCTCTAGGTGCGCAGGATTCAGTAGTTGTGGCACATGGGCTGAGTAGTTGTGGCTTGCGGGCTCTAGAGCACAGACTCAGTAGTTGTGGCACACGAGCTTAGTTGCTCCGCAGCATGTGGGATCTTCCTGGACCAGGGCTCGAACCCGTGTCCCCTGCATTGGCAGGCGGATTCTTAGCCACTGTGTCACCAGGGAAGTCCCTCCATTCTTTTATAGGTGAAGAAAGTAACCCTCAGAGAGACCAAGTGACTTGACCAATGTCCCATATCTGGCAACTAGAAGAAATATAACTAGAACCAAGGGTTTCTTGATTCTCAAACCAACAATTTATCCACATGGAGTTTTTGAGCCTCTTCCATGATAACAGAAACATATTGATATTTGCAACATGGCATCTGAATGCATTTGCCATAAAAACCATCTGATTTAGGTACTCCGTATGCTCAGTAAACACCAAAACCATGTAACAGCAAAGTGATTAAATTTGCCAATATAATTTCATATGTCATTACCTGATTTTTTTCAACTAAAAAAAATTATTCCCTAGACCATTTTTTGAAACTTTTAGTATTCAGCTTAACCCTGGAAAATGACTTATAGGAAAGTACTCTGAAAAAAACAATAGAACTGCAATCATCTAAACTCTTATTCCTTTACCTCGGTGGCTAAGGCAGAAGTGCTTGCATGCAGCTTGCGTTTGTTCAAGTGTACTTTAATCTATGCAGGGCTAAACGATCTCCCCTTGGATTATTGTTCTTGGTGTATTTGATTAGGAGAACTTCACCTGGGTGAAGGACGTTTATTGCCAAGCTTGGAAATTTTATTTGACACGTCTGAGATTTTACACTGAAGAGCTCCTTCAGTGATCAGGCTCTTGCCTTTAAGAGGATACTTCTTTCCTTTACAGATTGGTTTTATTGCCAGATCCTGCTAGTCCATGGATTCACTGTGTCAGAGCTGATCGTGCTCCTACAGAGCATTGACTCAAATTCCCCCTATCTGCACACCGCATAGGAGAAGAAATGGAGTTCTAGAGGGAATGGCTTTCTCACACACCTTACCATTCCCTCTGCTGCAGGATTTCTCCACTCTTCGTTCCTCACATATACTCAGCCTCAACAGATAAAAGGCCCTCAGGGACCTGGCCCTGATTACCTGAATATTCTTCCAGTTTTATTTTTACCACTACCAACTCTCCAAAGTCTAGGCTCTAGCCAGACAGAAATACTTTCAACTTCAAGGAAATGACATATTCTTTTTTTTTTTTTTTTTTGCTATTTATTTATTTATTTTCATTGGGCTATATTTGCTTTACAATGTTGTGTTCGTTTCTGCAGCACAGTGAAGGGAATCAGCTACCTGTATACATATATCCCCTCGTTTTTGGATTTCCTTCGCATTTAAGTCACCACAGAGCATTAGGTAGAGTTCCCTGTGCTATACTGCAGGTTCTTATTAGTTATCTATTTTAGACATATTAGTGTATATATGTCAATCCCAACCTACCAGTTCATCCCACCCCCCCGCTTCCCCCCTTGGTGTCCATACGTTTGTTCTCTACGTCTGTGTCTCTATTTCTGCCTTGCAAACAGGTTCATCTGTACCATTTTTCTAGATTCCACATATATGTGTTAATATATGATATTTGTTTTTCTCTTTCTCACTAACTTCACTCTGTATGACAGTCTCTAGGTCCATCCATGTCTCTACAAATGACTCAATTTCGTTTCTTTTTATGCCATATTCTTTTATCTTAGGACCTTGGCATGTTTGTTTCCTCAGTCTCAAAAACTATCCTTCATCACTTTTCATCGGACTCCTTTATGTGAACTCTAGTGATCAGCTCAACTGTACTTTTCCATGGGGTTTTACTTGAGCATCCCAAACCCAGTTTAAGTGTTGCTCCCAGTTGTGGCCTTAGGACCCAATCACACCACATGGTAGCACCTATTAGTTGATATTGCAATAGTTTGTTTTTTTATTTGGCAGTGTACCCCACTGGACTGAAATCTCCAAGAAGTCAGAAACCATGTCTGTTCATTAATGGTTAAGTACCTGGTGTCTACCTATCATAGTGTGTAGTTAGAAGAGGGGGCTCTAATAAACAATTATTCAATGAGTAATTGAATTTTTGTTCATATTTTTATTATCTTATACCTGTATGTATGTGTACACACACACACACACACGTCTCTATCTTTAAGTATTTTCCATGACTCCTTACTTTTATACATATTATCTTTAATTCCTGAATCAAATAAAATTTCCTCTTTTTATCATCATTCAAGGTTGTATACTGGTGGATCTCTCTGTACTTCACCGTCCTAATTGCTCAATAAACATTGTTGCTTGGCAAGTCATTTAGAGGATTATTGTAACTATGGCTGTTATTTGCTGTTTCACGGGAAGAATTTTAATGTACAGATGCATAAGAGTTTGGTGATTCAAATATTGGCAGAATCAATATATAGGTTATTCTAAAATTGATATATTTGTCCCTTATTTTCTCTTAAATACATTTGATTCTCAGGGGTTAGTTTCATTCAAGAAAACAGCAAAGACCTGAGGTGGATTTCTGTGGTAAATGCCGTTGTTTATAGAAAGGTCAAGCACCACAATAGTATTATACTAACCCATAGTAACATGATATATTTGGGGGGGAGCATACTCTGAATTAGCAGTTTGTAAAATTAATGTAGAACTCAAGGTCCTGTGAATATCTGCCCTCTATTATTCTGATCTTGGAATCTTGAAAGCGGTTAGCTTAAGGGCTTGTGAAAGACAATAGATCAATAGGACTGTTAAGAATTTTGTTCATACTCTTCTGTTCAGATAAATTTAGGTGTCAACAACCAAAAGGAAAAAAAAAATACTGTTTGGGAAACACTGAATTTTACTGCTTACATTCCTGTATTCTGCCCAGATGTGTGGAGGGATTAACAAAAGAAAGAGATTGATGGTTTCCTAGGAGAATTTGCTATTCATTTTCTTGATACTCTGTAGATAAACTTGCTGTTGTACCTCATTTCAGTCACCAGAATTCTATTTTGTTTGCTGTTTACCTCTTTCTGAAAGTGAAGTTGAAACTGAAATACTTTCATAAGGCATCCTTCTTGATGTTAGCAGGACTGGATATAATTTACAGGCTGTTTCTGAGAACCAAACTGCCTCCCTTAAATTAATCGTATTTTGGAAAAATGGACCAGATTATTGATTATCTTGCTTTAATATATAAAATACTCATAGAATGTGCTTTATGTTTCTGTGTAGAGCTTTGTTTAACATTCTGTCTTATTTATGCCAAAAATACTGGTTTTCTTGTAAATAATTTATTACTGAATATAACTAAATATGCATATGATTAGAGTAGATTAAACATTTTTAGATGATTAATTTGTGGTCTGTTGCTGTTTTATGTTTATTAGCTTAACAAACATCATTAAAATGTGTGTATAAATTTTATTCTTTTTATTTTATATATTTGTAATGTTTATGGAAATATAAAACGTTTTATATTTCCTTGTGTCTTCCTAGTAGTAAATTAAGTTTTGTTAGATCAGTGATTATTCTGGCCTTTTCCTTCTAGTTTTGCCAATTGTTCATTGATAATTAGTTTTGTTATTTATGAAATATTGTATATTATTTAAATATGACCAATTTTTTTTTTTCAGAATTAAGCCAAAGTATTATTCTAGTTGGACAGAAAAAGGTGCTATAAATTGGAAGTACACAAATTAGTTTAGGCAGAAATCATAGTAAATTCAAGTGGATTTAAAAAACTTAAACATGGAATGCTTTATCCACTCCATTTGTTATAACAGTTGATGCATTCAACCCTTTTGGTCTTCTGTTAGACAGTAAGCTACTTGGGAAGAGGGGCCCCACATCATTCATTTTTGTATTACGGACACAATGTATTTTTTTGTACACATTCTAAGTTCCAGAAATAGTTGACAAATGGATAAGACTTTAATTTGAATGAATTGTGAGTTACATATTTGTTACACTGTATTCACGTGGAGAAAATTCATTGTGTTGTTTTTCTAATTTCTCTTGGGAACTTTGTACTTTGTGCTATGCTGGATGTTTTCTTTTAGTCCCACCAGATTCACTCTCTACCCTTCTCCACCTCGTTCACTGCCCTGGAAGGTTGAACTGAGTGGCTACATCAATAGTGCTCCTAGCCTTCTGGCTTCTGGTTAGGTTTGGCCCATGGGGAGCTGTGGCAGGAGATCAGAGTGAGGGTGGAGAGTGAGGTTGGGTATTTATTCCTTTGGCTTCTCCTTGGAGGTTGCCTAATGCTTGCTGCATCATGCAACTGTAAGTTATTGCTTCTCTCCAAGTGTGTTGTTCGATATGATCCTCTTACTTGGTCCTGGAAACCTCTCTCCTCTCTGGTCGTTCCTTTGGGCCTATAGGTGGGAACAGCTTGGCTGCTGGTATCCCTGCATTCCTCTTCTATCCTATTAGTGAATAGTCCTTTTGTAAATAAACTCTCCTTGAATTGCACTGATTTGTGCCATCTCTTTGCGGGTACAGCCTTAATTGACACTTGCATCTTACTGTGAATTGTGTTAACATTTTATTCTTTTTTTAAAATTTATTTTTTTTTTTGCGGTACGCGGGCCTCTCACTGTTGTGGCCTCTCCCGTTGCGGAGCACAGGCTCTGGACGCGCAGGCTCAGCGGCCATGGCTCACGGGCCCAGCCGCTCCGCGTCATGTGGGATCCTCCCGGACCGGGGCACGAACCCGTGTCCCCTGCGTCGGCAGGCGGACTCTCAACCTCTGCGCCACCAGGGAAGCCCCAACATTTTATTCTTTTGTGAAATGCTCTATTAGCAGGACTTGATTTCCATTAAGAGCAATGACAATCTATAAATTTGGCACAACTGAAGTACTTTTTGAAGGCGTAAATCAAGTTTTTATCAGTCTTTTGAAGAAAGTGATTTCCTTAACCTGTGTACTCCACCGCAAAATAATAGACCATTTGAAATTAATATATTCATTAATTCAATAAATAACTGAGTGCATGGTGTGCTAGGAGCAGTAGACACAAAGGTGAAGAAAACCAAGCACCTGACTTCAAAATACTCATAATTTATTATGAGAGACTGATATATAAAGAAATAAAAGCTATATAAAGATGCACATTATCTTCTAGGTACACGTTTAAAATACCTGAGTAATATAAATGCATCTTCTTAGGAACATGTAGGTTTCCCAGCGTTAAAATGTTCACATAATACTATATACTGGGCACTGTTCTAAGTACTCTACGAATACTGAGTCTTTAATCCTTCTTTCACTCTTATAAACTTAGTGCTATTAATTGCCCAGTTCAGATATAAGGAAATTGAAGCACAGGAAAATTAAGGAATGTGCCTAAACTAATATTGCTGCTAATGAATATAGCTGAGATTCAAATCCAGGTAATGCTGTTCTAGAGCACGTGCTCTTAAGCACCATGCTATGCCAAGGCTTTAGTATAGTCACACCCACTCCTTTCTACATATCCTTGTTCACTTCATCTCTGCAAGAAGAAATGAATAACTGATTGATGTGTTTGACAGAAGGGTCAGAATTTGTGTGTCCCTGTTTTCTCTTCCCTTTGGTTGTCTGCTTACCAGGAAGAAGAATACAATTTCATTTTCCCTTTGCTGTGAGGGAGGCTCAGTAGATCAGGTGCTTCTCCTAAGAGTGTGGGCTGGGATTATCCCCCTGTACCAATGGTATAACTAATTCAGGGGAAGCAAGCCTGCTGTTGCTGTTGACCTAAGCCATATGTCTAGAGCAGCATTATGAGGAATGATATATTTGTTCACCTGCCTGGCTATTGCGTCTGCCTCTCGAATCGTTTCCCAATTCAGACAGGGGAGTAAGGGAAATTGTGTATTTACCTGCTCAAACACCAACAGCTGACAAGTGAAGAAGGGCATTCCAGGAAGAGGTATGAAATGGCACATTTGGGTGTTAGGCCAGGTTGATCTGTCCATTCCTTAGTAGTTCATTACAGGTCGAGGAACAAACTGATAGAAATCTTGTATTTTTAACCTCACTGTTGTATTTTCTAATAGGTATTTTATAAACATAACCTGTAAGGAGTCACTGGTAGGAGCCGCTTTTAGGATGGATAATATTAGAGAAAGAAGTTAAGAAAAATAAGTGGGAAGTAGTACCAAATATAGCAGAGACGTCAAATAATAAAGGGATTGAAAGAATTTGTTGATATTGGCAGTGGGGAGATATTTGCTGTATTCTTAAAGATAGTTTTAGGGGTGGAAGCCTAATTATTATAGTTTAAGCAATAAATGAGAGGTGAGAAAAAGAGCAGATGGTGTGTAGGCTTCTTTCAGGAAGCTTAGATGTGAAGGGAAGAAGAGACATTTAAGTAGCTACAGGGAAACACAAGTAACTAGGGATTTTTGTTTGTTTGTTTTTGAAGCATGAAAGATATTTTAAAAATAATTCTAACCTATAAAGAAAGCCAGCAGCAATGTTAAAAGGATTAGGAGAGCAAAAAGGAAGAACTGAACTTTAGATTAGCCAAGGAAGGTTGAGTCTTGAGCTGAGAGGGACCTTTCTCCGTGTGGTCTGGAGAGAGGAGATGTAGATGGCGTGAATGCACGCCTGCATTTGTTACTCAATAGTCATTACCTTGTCAGACTCTTTTCCAGAACCACCCACCAGTTGAAAACATTATATACTTTTAAATGTTGGGATGGAATTTGAATCCCTGCTCAAAGAATATGAACTAAGTATTATTCCTCACAATTTAAATCCATGTTGTAAAGCTCTACCGCTCCTTGTCCAGGATTTTAAAAATGGCTCTGTGTTTTCTGGATGTTTTCTTTCTCTCTCATTATAATGCCTCTGTACAGTGGTACTCAAAGTGAGCATAAAGAGTAAGGCAAGCAGGGGGAGAGGGGTCACCAGCATGTGCCCTTTGAAACTTCTTCCCAGTGGCTTCCACAGTGGAGAGCTATTGTTTTAGTGCTTTCTAAAGTTAAGAATTTCCTTTCTTCTCTCACATAGGTCTAATTTTGATGTATTCCCAATCCAAGGCAATGTTAAGTCCCACTTTGATATTATCCATGATGCTCTCAACTCTCTGTCAAGGTCCAGTTCCTTGGAAGATCCTTGTGTGGTTCATTTGCTTTTATGGGTAGAGAGAGGGGCTTCCTACAGCCCACTGCTGTAGGAAGCCAACTGCTTTCCTGGGTACCATATTAGAAACACATTTTTAGAACTTCCGGAAGAATTAGTGGGGCCATGGTGACATCATGTGACTCATTGAGTCTGGTTTCATGTGACATGAGATCACTGTTTTCTTGCCTCAGTTGGAGCATAGCTGGCGGGTTTATTTTTATTAACTCATAGAAACATAGAAAGCAAGTTGTTAGAATCTTCCAACAATGAGACTCTGATCAAGGAATTCTTTGGAGGTTTCATTTTCTCTTACCTCTATATGTTTTACCTTCTACAAAAGGGACATGTGGTTGTGCAGCTAAGGACAATAGAAAACTGTTGCAGACTGTTAATTCTGTCTGCTTCCTAGAAAGGTTACCTAGTGATATGGAAAGGACCTGAGGGGCTTTCATATCACCCTGTTTTTAGAAGTGTTTACAGACCTTTAGTGAACAGTTCATCTTGCTGCTCCATGTAGCAAGCCATCCCTTGGTCACGGCTTTTCAGCTCGCCCGTATGTATGTTACTCACATGAACATGTAATGAGAAGGTACTGTCCATGCAAGCTGGTATGTAATCATGAGGAAGGGCTCTGAGTCTCACTGGTCTCATTTCCTGAACAGTTGCTACTTTGTCCTTTGTCTTTACTGTAGTGCCTTATTTAAGAAAGATTTATTTGACCAATATACTGTTAACTTACTTTTAGTGCTAGGTTTGTTTCTTCATCTGATAATCAGTTGGGATGAGTTCTCTATTTGCCAGCCTTTCTTGCTTCTGCCTGACTTCCTTTTCTATGATCTCTATCCAAGCTGTGGACATCCAAAAAGCAAATAGGTGGCAGATGGATAAAGTACTCCTGATTTATTTTTTACATATATCTTTATTTCAGCCATGTTAATATATGATGACTATTATTTGTAGGCTTCACATGCGTAAGAATTTCTTCGGCTTGATTTCTTTTATGATATTCTAAAAATGGGGTCTCTACAGGATTTTAGTTTTTATCTCTACCTCTCTTCAATGATTGAAAGTACATAATACTGTCATATATGAGCCATTAAGACTTTCTTTAAAAAGCCTGACACAGGGGGACCTTCAAGATGGTGGAGGAGTAAGACGTGGATATCACCTTCCTCCCCACAAATACATCAAAACTACATCTACATGTGGAACAACTCCTACAGAACACCTACTGAATGCTGGCAGAAGACCTCAGACACCCCAAAAGGCAAGAAACTCCCCGCATACCTGGGAAGGGCAAAAGAAAAAATTAGAAACAGAGACAAAAGAATAGGGATGGGACCTGTACCTCGGGGAGGGAGCTGTGAAGGAGGAAAAGTTTCCACACACTAGGAAGCCACTTCACTGGTGGAAACAGGGGGTGGGCGGGGGGGGGGGAAGCTTCAGAGCCATGGAAGAGAGAGCAGCAACAGGGGTGCAGAGGACAAAGCAGAGAGATTCCTGCACAGAGGATTGGTGCCCCAGCACTCACCAGCGTGAGAGGCTTGTCTGCTCACCTGCCAGGGCAGGCAGGGGCTGGGAGCTGAGGCTCCAGCTTTGGAGGTCAGATCCCAGTGAAAGAACTGAGGTTGGCTGTGTGAACACAACCTGGGGGGGGGGCAGTGCGCCACACTTAGCTGGGATGGAATCCGGGGAAAACTCTGGAACTGCCTAAGAGGCAAGAGACCATTGTTTTGGGGTGCACGAGGAGAGGGGATTCAGAACACCGCCTAAACAAGCTCCAGAGATGGGAGTGAGCCACCGCTATCAGTGCAGATGCCAGAGACGGGCATGAAACGCTAAGGCTGCTACTGCAGCCACCAAGAAGCCTGTATGCGAGCACAGGTCACTATCCACACACTCCTACTGGGAGCCTGCCACTGCCAGGGTCCCGTGATCCAGGGACAACTTCCCCAGGAGAACACACGGCGCACCTCAGGCTGATTCAACGTCATGCTGGCCTCTGCCGCCGTAGGTTCGCCCTGCATTCTGTACCCCTCTCTCCCCACGGCCTGAGTGAGCCAGAGCCCCCAAATCAGCTGCTCCTTTAACCCTGTCCTGTCTGGGTGGGGAACAGATGCCCTCAGGTGACCTACACACAGAGGCGGAACCAAATCCAAAGCTGAATCTCAGGAGCTGTGCGAACAAAGAAGAGAAAGGGAAATTTCTCCCAGCAGCCTCAGAAGCAGCAGATTAAATCTCCACAATCAACCTGATGTACCCTGCATCTGTGGAATACCTGAATAGGCAACGAATCATCCCAAAATTGAGGCGGTGGATTTTGGGAGCAACTGTAGACTTGGGGTTTGCTATATGCGACTGACTAGTTTCTGATTTATATGTTTATCTTAGTGTAGTTTTTAGCACTTGTTATCATTGGTGGATTTGTTTCTTGGTTTGGTTGCTCTCTTCCTTCTTTTTTTTTTTCTTTTTAATAACTTTTTTATTTTAAAAACTTTCTTTTCTTTTCTTTTTTTCTTTCTTTTTTTCTCACTTTTCTTCTGAGCTGTGTGGCTGACAGGGTCTTGAAGCTCCGACCAGGTGTGAGGCCTGAACCTCTGAGGTGGGAGAGCTGAGTTCAGGACACTGGTCCACCAGAGACCTCCCAGCCCCACATAATATCAAAAGGCAAAAGCTCTCCCAGAGATCTCCATCTCAACGAGAAGACCCAGATCCACTCAATGACCAGTGAGCTACAGTGCTGGACACACTATGCCAAACAAGTAGCAATAAAGGAACACAACCCCACCCATTAATAGAGAGGCTGCCTAAAATCATAATAAGGTCACAGACACCCCAAAACACAGCAGTGGACGTGGTCCTGCCCACCAGAAAGACAAGATCCAGCCTCATTCACCAGAACACAGGCACCAGTCCCCTCCACCAGGAAGCCTACACAACCCACTGAACCAACCTTAGCCACTGGGGGCAGACACCATAAACAACGGGAACTATGAACCTGCAGCCTGCAAAAAGGAGACCCCAAACACAGTAAGTTAAGCAAAATGAGAAGACAGAGAAACACACAGCAGACGAAGGAGAAAGGTAAAACCCACCAGACCAAACAAATGAAGAGGAAATAGGCACTCTACCTGAAAAAGAATGCAGAGTAATGATAGTAAAGATGATCCAAAATCTTGGAAATAGAATGGAGAAAATACAAGAAATGTTTAACAAGGACCTAGAAGAACTAAGGAGCAAACAAACAATGATGAACAACACAATAAATGAAATTAAACATTCTCTAGAAGGAATCAGTAGCAGAATAACTGAGGCAGAAGAATGGATAAGTGATCTGGAAGATAAAATAGTAGAAATAACTACCACAGAGCAGAAGAAAGAATAAAGAATGAAAAGAATTGAGGATAGTCTCAGAGACCTCTGGGACAACATTAAACACAACAACATTTGAATTATAGGGGTTCCAGAAAAAGAAGAGAAAAAGAAAGACTGAGAAAATATTTGAAGAGATTATAGTTGAAAATTTCCCTAATACGGGAAAGGAAATAGTCAATCAAGTCCAGGAAGCTCAGAGAGTCCTATAAGGAAAAATGCAAGGAGAAACACGCCAAGACACATATTAATCAAACTATCAAAAATTAAATACAAAGAAAAAATATTAAAAGCAGCAAGGGAAAAACATCAAATAATATACAAGGGAATCCCATAAGGTTAACAGCTGATTTTTCAGAAGAAACTCTACAAGCCAGAAGGGAGTGATAAAAGGGAAAAACCTACATATTTAAAGTGATAAAAGGGAAAAACCTACAACCAAGATTACTTTACCCAGCAAGGATCTCATTCAGATTCGATGGAAAAATTAAAACCTTAACAGACAAGCAAAAGCTAAGAGAATTCAGCACCACCAAACCAGCTCAACAACAAATGCTAAAGGAACTTCTCTAAGGAGGAAACACAAGAGAAGGAGAAGACCTACAATATAAACCCCAAACAATTAAGAAAATGGTAATAGGAACATACATATTGATAACTACCTTAAATGTAAATGGATTAAATGCTTCAACCAAAAGACATAGACTGACTGAATGGATACAAAAACAAGACCCATATATATGCTGTCTACAAGAGACCCACTTCAGACCTAAGGACACAAAGAGACTGAAAGGGAGGGGATGGAAAAAGATATTCCATGCAAATGGAAATCAAAAGAAAGCTGGAGTAGCAATTCTCATATCAGACAAAATGGGCTTTAAAATAAAGACTGTTACAAGAGACAGAGAAGGACACTACATAGTGATCAAGGGATCAATCCAAGAGAAGATATAGCTATTGTAAATATTTATGCACTCAACATAGGAGCACCTCAAATGCTAACATCAATAAAAGGTGAAATCAAGAGTAACACAGTAATAATAGGGGACTTTAACACCCCACTTTGACCAATGGACAGATCATCCAAAATGAAAATAAATAAGGAAACACAAGCTTTAAATGACACATTAAACAAGATGGACTTAATTGATATTCATAACACATCCCATCCAAAAACAACAGAATACACTTTCTTCTCAAGTGCTCATGGAACATTCTCCAGGATAGATCATATCTTGGGTCACAAATCAAACCTTGGTAAATTTAGAAAGTTGAAATCATATCAGGTATCATTTCCGACCACAATGCTATGAGACTAGATATCAATTAAGGGAAAAAAACTGTAAAAAGTAAAAACACATAGAGGCTAAACAATACACTACTAAATAACCAAGAGATCACTGAAGAAATCAAAGAGGAAATCAAAAAATACCCAGAAATAAATGACAATGAAAACACGATGACCCAAAACCTATGGGATGCAGCAAAAGCAGTTCTAAGAGGGAAGTTTATAGCAATACAATCATACCTCAAGAAACAATAAATATCTCAAATAAACAACCTAACTTTATACCTAAAGCAATTAGAGAAAGAAGAACAAAAAAACCCCAAATTAGCAGAAAGAAAGAAATCATATAGATCAGGTCAGAAATAAATGAAAAAGAAATGAAGGAAACGATAGCAAAGATTGATAGACTAAAAGCTGGTTCTTTGAGAAGATAAACAAAATTGATAAACCATTAGCCAGACTCATCAAGAAAAAAAGGGAGAACACTCAAATCAGTAGAATTAGAAATGAAAAAGGATAAGTAACAACTGACACCAGAAATAAAAATGATTATGAGAGATTACTACAAGGAACTATATGCTAAGAAAATGGACAACCTGGAAGAAATGGACAAATTCTTAGAAAAGCACAAGCTTCCAAGACTGAAACAGGAAAAAATAGAAAATATACACAGACCAATCATAAGCACTGAAAATGAAACTGATTAAAAATCTTCCAACAAACAAAAGCCCAGGGCCTGGTGGCTTCACAGGTGAATTCTATCAAACATTTAGAGAAGAGCTAACACCTATCCTTCTCAAACTCTTCCAAAATATAAAAGAGGGAGGAACACTCCCAAACTCATTCTACGAGGCCAGCATCATCCTGATACCAAAACCAGACAAAGATGTCACAAAAAAAGAAAACTACAAGCCAATAGCACTGATGAACATAGATGCAAAAATCCTCAACAAAATACTAGCAAACAGAATCCAACAACACATTAAAAGGATCATACACCATGATCAAGTGGAGTTTATCCCAGGGATGCAAGGATTCTTCAACATATGCAAATCAATCAATGTGATAAACCATACTAACAAATTAAAAGAGGAAAAACTTATGATCATCTCAATAGTGCAGAAAAAGCTTCTGACAAAATTCAACACCCATTTATGATAAAAACCCTCTAGAAAGTAGGCATAGGGGGAACTTACTTCAACATAATAAATGCCTATATGACAGACCCACAGCCAACATCGTTCTCAATGGTGAAAAACTGAAAGTATTTCCACTAAGATCAGGAATAAGACAAGGTTGCCAACTGTCACCACTATGATTCAACATAGTTTTAGAAGTTTTAGCTACAGCAATCAGAGAAGAAAAAGAAATAAAAGGAATCCAAGTGCAAAAAGAAGAAGTAAAACTGTCACTGTTTGCAGGTGACATACTATACATAGAGAATCCTAAAGATGCCACCAGAAAACTACTAGAGCTAATCAATGAATTTTGTGTAGTAGCAGAATACAAAATAAATGCACAGAAATCTCTTGCATTCCTATACACTAATGATGAAAAATCTGAAACAGTAATTAAGGAAACACTCCCATTTACCATTGCAACAAAAAGAATAAAATACCTAGGAATAAACCTACCTAAGGAGACAAAAGACCTGTATGAAGAAAACTATAAGACACTGATGAAAGAAATTAAAGATGATAGAAACAGTTGGAGAGATATACCGTGTTCTTGGATTGGAAGAATCAATATTGTGAAAATGAATATACTACCCAAAGCATCTACAGATTCAGTGCAATCCCTACCAAACAACGAATGGCATTTTTCACAGAACTAGAACAAAAAATGTCACCATTTGTATGGAAACAAAAAAGACCCAAACAACCAAAGCAATCTTGAGAAAGAAAAACGGAGCTGGCGGAATCAGACTCCCTGACTTCAGACTATACTACAAAGCTACAGTAATCAAGACAGTATGGTATTGGCACAAAATCAGAAATATACATTGATGGAAGAGGATAGAAAACCCAGAGATAAACTCACGCTCATATGACCACTGTTTTTTTGATAAAGTAGGCAAGAATATACAATGGAGAAAAGACAGCCTTTTCCATAAGTGATGCTGAGAAAACTGGACAGCTACATGTAAAAGAATTAAATTAGAACACTCCCTAACACCATACAGAAAAATAAACTCAAAACGGATTAAAGACGTAAACGTAAGGCCAGACCCTATAAAACTCTTAGAGGCAAAACACTCTATGACATAAATCACAGCAAGATCCTTTTTGACCCACCTCCTAGAGAAATGGAAATAAAAACAAAAACTAATGGGACCTAATGAAACTTCAAAGCTTCTTCACAACAAAGGAAACCATAAACAAGACGAAAAGACAACCCTCAGAATGGTAGAAAATATTTTCAAATGAAGCAACTGACAAAAGATTAATCTCCAAAATATGCAAGCAGCTCATGCAGCTCAATATCAAAAAAAAACCCAATCCAAAAATGGGCAGAAGACCTAAATAGACATTTCTCCAAAGAAGATATACAGATTGCCAACAAACACATGAAAGGATGTGCAGCATCAGTAATTATTAGAGAAATGCAAATCACAACTACATTGAGGTATCACCTCACACTGGTCAGAATGGCCATCATCCAAAAAGCTACAAACAATAAATGCTGGAGAGGGTGTGGAGAAAAGGGAACCCTCTTGCACTATTGGTGGGAATGTAAATTGATACAGCCACTATGGAGAACAGTATGGAGGTTCCTTAAAAAACTAAAAATAGAACTACCATATGACTTAGCAATCCCTCTACTGGGCATATACCCTGGAAAACCATAATTCAAAAAGAGTCATGTACCAAAATGTTCATTGCAAATCTATTTACAATAGCCAGGAGAAGGAAACAACCTACGTGTCCATCATCAGATAAATCGATAAAGAAGATGTGGCACATATATACAATGGAATATTCCTCAGCCATAAAAAGAAATGAAAGAGAGTTATTTGTAGTGAGGTTGATGGACCTAGAGACTATTATACAGAGTGAAGTAAGTCACAAAGAGAAAAACAAATGCCATATGCTAACGCATATATATGGAATCTACAAAAAAAAGATCGTTCTGAAGAACCTAAGGGCAGGACAGGAATAAAGACACAGATGTAGAGAGCAGACTTTAGGACACAGGGACATGGAAGGGTAAGCTGGGATGAAGTGAGGGAGTGACATGGACATATATACACTATCAAATGTAAAACAGATAGTTAGTGGGAGTCAGACGCATAGCACTGGGAGATCTGCTTGGTGCTCTGTGTCCACCTAGAGTGGTGGGATAGGGAGGGTGGGAGGGGAACACGGGAGGGAGAAGATATGGGGATATATGTGTACATATAGTTGATTCACTTTGTTATACAACAGAAACTAAGAGAGCATTGTAGAACAATTATAATCTAATAAAGTTGTTAAAAAAATAATAATTTTCAGAGCTTAAAAAAGAAAAGAAACCTGACACATATGAGGGACATATTTAAATTGAGAGAAAATAAAATGTACAGAATTAAAATATTGATAGTAATGTTTTATTTTCTTGAATTGTGAAAACTTGAGTGTTTATTACGTGCCAGACATTTTACTCAGGGTTGCCAAATGAAGATGTTGAAATATCAAATAAAATATTGATAGTAAATTGTTATTTTAGAAAACAGTATCTGATTTCTCACATCTGACTGATTGATCTCTCTGTTTTCTTTTTTTTAAGCAAGCATACCAAACCAGAGAAAGCCATGCTTCATTACTTATACACACAGGCATATGCAAATTCATTTACATGTGAACTCTCTTAAAGGAAGCTTACAGAAAAGCTAAACATTTTCTTTTTTTTTTTAGGTTTTTTTTTTTTGCGGTACACGGGCCTCTCACTGTTGTGGCCTCTCCCGTTGCGGAGCACAGGCTCCGGACGCACAGGCTCAGCGGCCATGGCTCACGGGCCTAGCCGCTCCGCGGCACGTGGGATCCTCCCGGACCGGGGCACGAACCCGTGTCCCCTAAATTGGCAGGCGGACTCTCAACCACTGCGCCACCGGGGAAGCCCATTTTCTGTTTTGATATATATAGTATTCTGCTGTCAGTCACAGACTTACTCCCCAGGGAATAAATGTTTTCTCCGCCTTCTGCAGATATTCTTTTGTCTTCTGTAAACTTTAAAGTGGAAGCTTCAGATGGTACTTTTAAGAACATTCTTAGTTTTCTAAAAACTGTGTTGGACAGATTCAAGACGCGTTTGACACTTTGCTCCATCAGGGAGTCAACAGCACAAAGGTACCAATTTTTCTTGTTCAGTCTGAGACACTGCAACATGAAAAACTGCTTTTCCAGCTTCACTGTGATTCTGACAGTATGAAGTGGCCATCAGAGGAGGAAGGCTACCTGTCTTCACATTTACGAACTGACGTCTTAGGATTACATAAATTTGTATTTCTGCTAGAAATCAATTTTCAAAGTGACCTCTGTAGTAGGAGATTGTTTTCAGAAATTCTGCTTTATTATCCTTTCTCTTTAGTTGAAAGAAGAAACACTTAATGATTCCAAATGGCAGTATAGCAGGAGACCATGAATAATGTGGCTCTATACATATTTTCTTTACTTAAGCTTCATTTACTTCAACAGTAAGCTACTTAACTTTTAAAACTTTGCTTCTTTCTTTTTCTAAGAATGCAAATTTTTTGTCCATTCTGATGGTAGGCTACTCTTTGCTAATTGAACATTTCAACACGTGCTTACCAGATCATGTTGCCTAAATCTCAAAATGGCTCAAAGGGGTAAAAAGTCTACCAAAGCCTATCCAGATCCATGATTTCTGGGTATTCGGATGGCCTATTGAAAGATTCTTAAGTCAGGAAGCACTTACCCTTCTCTCACTTGCTATCAAAATAATTAATTTGCATTCTTATAAATGTCTTCTCCTAATAATGAAGCACCTTTCATTGTTTTTCCATTAACATTTCAACAACTATTTTAGTATTATTTGCTTGCAAACATTATGTTTTTATGTTTTTTGTTTTGTTTTATATCAGCAAAATGCAAATTCTATGCTTTCTAGAAGTCTTGTTTCTTCAAGATTAGTTTCACAATTCACCATTATGGGAGTTCTGGCAGTTACAGGCTCTAAACAGCCAGAGATAATATTTGGACGGTTAACTATGCTTTTTTAAAAGTCTGTGCTTATGTAAATATTTAGACCATGCCTTTGAGAATGTAGCAAAATTGACGTGACAATACTCATACAAGGCTGGGTTAGTTGTGGGATTTTATGGTTTATTTTGTGTTGATTTCCTTGTATCTTTAGCTGTAAAGTATACAGTACAGTAGTATTCCCAGTGCTGGGTGTAGTCCTGAGCATGGTTATGTAGATCTAATGTAAGATGCATCCACATGAACAGCATTCCTATTTTCCTACATTTCTAATAAATAGTACCTCAGTTGATGATTTCCTAGCATGAGGTAACTTGAAAAGACAAATCTTTGCAACTAACATTATCCCATGGATTGACAAATATTGGAAATAATATTTATTTCTATTCTTATATCCCCCAAAACAACAGTCACATCAGCTGGAAAAATAATGGTGTTGGGATGAGTCAGTGGCCATCTGGAAAAAAAAATATTAAATTGTTTCCATATCTCATACCAGAATAAATTATAGATGAATCAAATATTTACATTAAAATATGACACCATAAAAATACCAGAAGAAACCATGGAGTAAGTAAGTATGTTATATTTGCTACAGAAAAGGCTCCTCTAAAAATATAAAATTCAGAAGACAAAATTTTGATAAATTCTATCATATACAAACAAAAAAATTCATATGGCAAAACTGCAAATTCAAAATGCAAATAACAAAAACAAGAAATTATTTTCTAGTCATACTGCCAGAAAAAGGATTAGTTCCCCTAATATCAAAAAACCAACAGAAATAAAGATAAGAAAAAAAAAAATCAACGACCCAGTAGCAAAATGGGCAAAGGGTATGCATTGATAGTTCACAGACAAAAAGAAATACAAATGTTTCTTTAAAATCTTAAAAAAAAATTCAACCTCACTTCTAATAAGAAAAAAGCAATTGAGAAGACTAAGATAACATCTGTTCACTTATAAGATAGACAAAATCACAAGTTTGATGACACACTACATAATCAAGGGCATATGAGGAACCCAGCATTCTAACTTATTGCTGTGATAATGCAAGGTTGTACAACTCCCACAGAGAGAGGTTTGACATGTTTATCAAAATTGCTAATGCTTATGCCCTTTAACCTAGCTTTTCAGCTTCTGGGAACTTATAGATTTACTGACTTATATATGGGATGAAGTTATACAAATTTATTCATTGTGATAACAAAATATTTCAGACAACTTAATTGTCAACAAGTTGTGGACTGGTTTAAATAAATTCTGATGTAGTGGAATATTATGCAGCAGAAAAAAGAATAAAACAATTAAGCAAAGTGAAAAAACTATTATAGTACTTACCACTCTGTTAGTGGAAAGAAAATGTGTGTGTGTGCATGTGCATACATGCATATAAATGCATGTGATCTCTGGGAGAATATCCCTAGTTAAAACCTAAATATATTGTTGCATGTGAGGATGGGAGCTGAGTAGACTGGAGGTTAGAAGAGAGAGTGCATTTTATACTTTTAAAAGCTTGAATTGTAAAATGCGTTTCCTACTCAAAAAGTAAATTGATCACACACACACACACACACAAACATACATGCCCCACATACACACTCGCAGAAATAGAAACAGTACATTCAACTTGTAAACCTCTTATATTTGATTCTAGTTCCTTGTTTGTAACATGTAACAAATGAGTCTTGATTTAAGATGACTATGAGGTTTACAAAATCCTGCGAAGATAGTTAATCCTTCATCAAAGTAAACACAGAGAATGTATCTGAGAAAATCTTTGTATGTTCTTACATATGCTGAAATAGTCTTAATAAATACTGCTGCATTTACTTAACACAAAGTTTTAAGCCGGGCATTCCTCATTGAGAGAAAGCTAAGGAAGATTTAAGAAAGGAGTAGGAATAAGGAGCTGGGCAATGTGGTCCAAGATGGCATTTGGAGGAAGGTTATATGATCAGATGTATCCCAGACCCCAGATGAATAAGGCAGAGTAAGGTTCAGACAATGAGAATTCTGTTGTTGACTTTGCTTTTAACTGACTGCATAATCTTGGGCATTTCATTTCACCTCTCTGGACCTCAGTTAAAGAAAGGATTATAGGAGATGATTTTGAAGATTCTTTCAAGAACTTAATATTCTGTTATTCTGATCTCAATAATTGATAGTCTTACCACTTTATACAATGCAAGTGTTTTGATTCAAGTATCTTTATATTGTGATAAATTGTTCAAGACATTATAAACATCACAAAAAATTAATAGAGCTTTATTTCAACCATCAATGGACCATATAATTAACTCTAGTGACAGCCTAATGGTGATATGTTTTTACATTGAAATATATGACTATACATATTTAACATGTAAATGCTGTGTGCAACCTAGAATTTAGCATATATAGTATCTTCTATAGGTTATAAAGGCTATAAATGTTAGTTGTTTCATTTTTTGTCTGAGAGAGGCTTAAATCTTATCTCGCAGGATTTGCTAAAGAGGGCGTCAGAAAAACTGTGACGCATGAATGAATTTTGAAGCATCTATAGAAGCATCCAAAAGTTTTCCAGGAAGAGTTAGGGCCAAGTGTTGGGTAGGCATGGCCAGCATTGTTAAGTGGCATAAAAGATGGTCAAACGTGGGGATTTGCACTTAATTTGGAATTTATGAACTATTAAGTGTGACCAAGTAGTGATAGGAGATGAAGCTGAAGAAGTTAGGTAAGGGAAGATAGCAGAGAATGTGGTATTACATTCTAAAGCGCCTGACAATGAAAGTCACTGCAGTTTTAAAAGTAGGTGAGTGACACGCATTTTAGATAGATCATCTGAATAGTATAGAGATGGAAGAAGAGAGACTGGAGGCAGCCAGACTGATTAGGAAACTTTGTAACAGTAGGTAGACAAAGGATTATAATTGCATGAACTAAGATAAGATCAGACACTTGAAATGGCATATGGGGGTGTCTGGCTGTTCACTGATGGTGTAGCTTATTTTAACTAAATCTTGAGGATTAGGGAGAAACCAATGACATCTCAGAACAGTAGCACTTTATTTCCTTCTTTCTCTCTTCGTGGCTCTGCCAACAGCTAAACAAATTATGCAGGTACTCCTTTCAGGTTTTGTGATCTCCTTCAAATTTTTATCAGCATGTTTGTCTATGTTATTTCATTATTTTAATTTTATTTTCTGCTTATTACCTAATAAGGGAACTATAATATTTATTATTTCTTGTAGTCTCTAAAACTAGTTGTAGACAATGTTTTCCTTAACATATATAGTTGAAAAATGAAACACTGAGAGCCAGAAGAAGCTGAAGATGTGGCCATGGAGATTTGGGATTTGAGTTAAATAAATAATGAATTCATTCAGCCTTGATGAACCCTATTCTGCTGACGTGAACACCAGTATCACTCTCCTTGCTTTCTCTCGCCTATCCTGGATGACATACATACATAAAGCTGCTTCAAAATAAGGAAAAGGGGTACTTTTGATCTAAGCTGAAAAGATACATTTTAAGCAACATTTTGAATTCTTATCTAGAACTTTATTTTGTAGGCTTTCCTTTTTCAATTTAACAAGACTCCATTAGATAGCCCAGCATGCAGAATATTAAAGTTATTTGCCTAGACCTCTAATACCTATACAACTGAATTGTGTTTAAAATGTTTTCCCAATTAGAAGCTGGTTCTTTAGCTTGATTTCAGGTGCAAGCAACATTCCTACAATAAAACTATAAAACAGTTCAGGCACTTAAAATTGTTTCTAGTTTAGGGTGCATATTCATCACACTATTTCTTTTTAAGGGTGTTATTATGTTAGGTTATGAATTTGAACTTTAGCTAAACTTTTTTTTTTTTTGCACTTGATGCCAAAAATAGAGTTTTAGAATCTTTTTTCTTTGTGCTCATTCCAGCTACTTGTAAAGGGTCTCTGCACTTATTTGAATATTTCCTTCTCAGCATTGTTGCTTCCCTAAGTGACAGAAAGAACAGCATTTGAACATCAGAGATAGTTTTTCTTCCTGTTTCCCACCCTCTCTCCCCATCTGTGCAATGTTGTCCTTTTTGCTTGATTGACATTAAAATAAAACACACACACACACACACACACACACACACACACACGATTAAAGATCTTTCTCTGTTGCTTACCCTTTGATATTTTAGCTTGTAGCAATTGAGTCATTCAGTAGCCTACCCAGGTGAATGAAGGTGGCTTTTTTACCCATGGGGGTCTCTAACCCACTGGCACCACCAGAGCTAAACATTTGCTTGGAATATCAAGCATTATTTCCTTTCAATACCAACTACACCTTCTTTAAAAATTAAGTTACTGAACCTATGGGTTAAAAAATAGAGTCCAAAATATTACACTCTACAAAAATTAATTTGTCTTGGTTATTTAAGGATTTATTCTATGTCAGGGTCACTGTGAATATTATTGTTTACGCTGTGGCTAGGTGGGTGAGCAACGACAACATTGAATCTCTGCTTAACCTATAAGAAAACCATTATTGCCCCTTATGTCCACTATGGTTGGTGTATCATTTACATATTTTAGGTTGAAAGTGAGTGAAAACTGCAACTCAAAGTGGTTAAAAATGTGTTTTTTTCCCCATTTTAACTGGAAGTCCAGAAGTTGAGAAGGTTTCAGACATGATATAATAGGAAGTGAAATTATGTCATTTCAAGTATCCAGGTTGATCTTCTTCCTCCACTCTGTCACCTTCAGGATCAACTTCATATTATCATGGGTTCCCCTTCTTATGATTGCAAGAAGGCTACCAGTGGCCACTGAGTTTAGATGTTCTCTTATTAATGTCCAGCAAGAGAGAGAGAAGCTTCTCTTTTCTAGAAGGTCTGTGAAACCCTCTTCACGCACGCCATTGACCCAAATTGGTTTGGAGCTGCATGCCTCTGAGTCAGCAGAATGGATGCTGGTGATTCCCATTGTTTACTGTCGTGGGAGAGTCTTCATGTAGCAAGGTAGCTAGAACATTTAAATAGGAGCTCACTAAAGGTCTAGGAATAACAAGGGAAACATATATACCCAATTAGATATTTTTGTTTTATAACTTGCTTTAATCATCTCTAGCTTGGAGTACCTGGAAAGATTTTTCCCTGAATGGATACGACTTCTGCCATCATACACAAGGAACTCTGTACATTCTGAATAACATCAAACCCATATCCTTTGGGGTTGGAATAGGTAATCTCAGCAGACCAGCAGTTTGAACTATAAACCCTAGTTGCCCCTCTTCATGTGGTATCGGATTTGATTCTATTAAGGGAGCAGCAAGTATCCTATCAAAGCCCAGAAATATCTGGACACTGGTGTGTGTGTGTGTGTGCGTGTGCACACACACCCACACACAGAAAGATTTGAGGGGGAGAGAGGGAAATCATTGGCATCCTATAATTTGTCATTTGTTAAACTGACATTAAAATGTATATTTGGGGCATCACATGGTCTCATTTCATAACTCTGAAAAATCTTAGGGTATATTGGAGACATAATAACTATGGTTCCAAAGAATTTTATCACAATAAATAACCCATAGTAAATTGACTACATATAGTATTTTTCCACTGGATGGAAATCTGAGATTGAATCTTAGCCATGAAACACTGCATTTGTTTTATACGAATAAACATGCAATACTTTAGGTCCAATGAAATAGAGACCTGTAAGAAAAAAAATACACATTTCAAATGACTTGCTGGTAAAGCCACATAAAAATTTCACAAAATAGCTTTAGTCCTTAGAGAACTTTAATGCATGAATATACTTACTAGGCTGTGTACTAGTCCTATTTGAACAATTGCTGTTATCCAAATAAAAATACAATTTGTAATCAAAAGTAATTTCTTTTAAAAATACCAGAACATCCAGTCAAAAAATGAGCCACTTATTGTCATAGGCCACTCACACACTAAAAATAGTAAAATAAATGCTTTATATGACTCATTGAAAATATTCTCCCCCATCTCTAACTGTCTTTGTGCATTTGAGCCACTATAACAAAATACCACAGATTGGATGGCTTTAGAAACAACAGAAATTTATTTCTCATAGTTCTGGAGGCTGGCAAGTCCAAGGTCAAGGCCCTGGTAGATTCAGTTTCTGGTGAGGACCTGCTTCCTGATTCGTAGAAGGTGGCATTTTGCTCTGTTCTCACATGGGGGAAGAAGCTAGGGAGTTTTGTGGGATCTCTTCTGTAAGATCTCTTCACTAATCGCATTCATGAGGACACAGACATTCAAACAGCACCATCTCACCTTTTTTATTTGAGGTCCCCCTGAACTGAGCCATTCCAGTAGTTATTATAAGAAAGAACTCAGAAAAACAAAACAAAAGCTTAGAAATACTCTTCTGGAGAGATGTATATGGCATAAATGAAGAAATGTCATTAAAATAATTTTGGTAATTATGATTGAGTAAATTTTTTTCAAAAGAGTTACATAGATCTCAAGTTTTATTCAGTTAATAAAAAGTAGTTGTTGAATATTTATAATGTGCTAGGCACTATTTTTCTGTCTGGAAGATGGGACAGATATGGTCTTCTCATGGAGGTAAAATTGTAGTTCCAAGAGGGAGACACAGATAATAAAAATGGTTTGTTAAATGGCCAAGATACTTTTATACAGTGGTAAGTGCAATGACAGAAATAAAACAATGGGATCAGAGAGAGTAATGGGGAGAGACTGGATGATAAAACCAGTAGCTGGGCTTCATTGAGGAAGTGGTGCTGATGCTGAGGCTGAGGTGTCGAGATCTGACTAGTAAGCAGTGAAGGGCCTGATCAGGCATTTCAGACATCTAGTAAAGAGAGCAATGGCAAAGTGTGCAGTGTCACTAATATTCAAAGAAGTATAAATCAAAATGCACAGATTTTACCTCTTAAATCAGGAACAAACAAGTAATAAAATATATTTAGCCCTGTTAAGGTTACAGTGAAATTAGTGCTCTCATTCATAGCAGGGATCAAGAACAAAGACATCAGACATTTTATCCATTAGTTCCTCTATGAGTACCCACGTTGATGAATAAAAATAAAATAAGGGAAAATGTATTAGCAGGCAGATGTTTATTTTAGTATATCTAAATATATCTATATTTATCTATCTATCTATATCTATCTATCTAAATTATATCTGTGGAAAATTGGAAACATTTAATCATTCAATTTTAGTGGATTATCAAGTAAATTTTGAAGAGTCTGTAATATGCATCACTAAAATAGTTATTGTAAAGGTTATGTAAAAACACTGAGAAATGGTGGAAAAAGAGAAAATGAAATAAACAAAAATGCAGATGACTAATTACTCAAGCTATATGCATATATATAACAAGTATGAATTTGTATCTAATTCTTTTATTACTTGACTATCAACTTATAATGGGCATCAAAAATCCTCCAGTTTTCTGTCCTAGAACCTAATTTGGTTGATAGTAAATCAACTTTCATGTGATAAGGGTAATCTTTCTATATCTCTGTAGTAAGCAGAATTTTGGTCCCTATGATGTTCACCTCCTAGTTTTATTACTATGGCTATATTACGTTACATGGCAAAAGGGGTTTTGTAGATACAATTAAGATATGTATCAGCTGACCTTAAAATAGGGAAATTATCCTGGACTCTAGGTGAATTCAATATCCTTTGAAATACTTTAAAATCCATGCTCATTAAATGCAGCAGAGGAAGGCAAAGAGATTCAAGGCATGAGAAGGATTCTTCACACTGCTGCTGGCTTTGAAAATGGAGGAGCAACAAGTCGAAGAATGGGGCAACCTTTAGAAGCTGGAACAACCCTTAGCTGACAAGCCAGCAAGGAAGCATGGCCTTCTGTCCAAAAATTGCACAGAATTGAATTCTGCCAACAACTTGAATGAGTCTGGAAGCTTATTCTCCCCCAGAGCCTCCAGATACAATCCCAGGCTGGCTGACACCTTGACTTCAGACTTCTAAGACCCTAAGCAGAGAATGCAGTTGAGGCACACTGGGCTCAGATTTTTTAACCTAAGGAGACTGTTAGACAGTAAATGGGCTTTGTTTTAAGCTGGTGGGTTTGTGGTAATTTGTTCTGACACTGATAGAGTCTCCTTCAATACCAACCAGATATGCTTTCTACCTCCTGGGAGTCAGCTATGGGCAGGAGCCTCTGTCTTGTCTTTACGTAATAGGCTATTCTACTCATATCTAAGTTCTGCACTGTTCTATCCATGTTGCTGCAGCCATAATGTTCATTGATGTCACTTCACCAAAATATTCTCTAATAAACCAAGCACTTGAAAACTTAACCATCTCTCTCCGCAAAACACTAGCTAGCATCTAGCACTAGCCAGCACCAGTCTGTCTATTCTTGATATCTGTCAAAATACAACTGTAGGGCAAATTGATTGCCCAGTAAAATGGCAAATCTTACGAAAGATATAACATTTCATAAAGTTGGTGAAAGTGATATTTAGACATCTCAAATAACAATCTTGCAGGAGTAGACCATTTAACAGTGGAGGAAGAAAGAAATCAGCAAGGATAATGGTAGGATAGCAGATTCACTCTAAGTGACACCTTTTTCCTTGGTACTAATGGCGAATTAGTGCATTTAACCAGCACTTTCTGTGGTGTGCCCACTTCCCCTGGATTAAATTTTTGATTTGTGCCCTATCAAATCATTGTCCCACCTTCCTGGGGACAGAATTTTGTCTGTCAAGCTTAGTCCCTTAAGTGGATTCCTACTACCATTTTGGCTCCAAAATGTCTCCACCACTACATTCTGCCAGTTTCTACTGTGCTCCAGCTGCCAAATTGGATCTCCTCATAGCAGTGTTCACCTGAATCCAGCATGATCTTGCCTACCCTTTAGACACTGCTGCAGACTCTGTTGGCTCTTCTTGTCAGGCCAGCTTCCGTTGCTGGGGTAATTGCACATACGAGCTCCCCAGTGAGACCTGGGCAGCGGAATTCTGCTGAGTTGCAGCTTCCCCCTCTCTTCCCAACTATCTGTAAGTTACCATGGTCCCAGAATGTCTTACACAGGAGCTAAGTTATTACCAGTGTGATCTTTTGGAAATGTTTTTATTTTCATTTTTCCAAGCTTACATCCTTTGTAGATAAATTTTGCTTTGATGTACCTAGGATGCTTTCTAAAGATACAAGCAGTTCCTGTTGTGGTGAAGACTGAGTTGTGCCTTATCTATTCTTCCCTTCTCCCTGTGAAATAGAGCTTTCCCACCCTTAGTGTTAGCTGGGCACATGGCCACCCAGAAATGGTTGCTAGCCTCCCTTATAATGTGGTGGGACCATTTGACGAAAGTCTGGCCAATCGGAAATAAAAACCTGTTCAACTTACAGGAAGTGTCCTTTAATGGGATAGGGCATCCTTCTTTCTCTGCTTTCTCTTTTTCTCATCAAGTGGAATATGGACATATGACTGAACTTGATCAACCATCTTGAACCACAAGATAGAAACAACAGGACAGAAGGATCCTGGAATTCCTTATGATTTTGGAACTGTAAGTCTAGCCCTGGACTTCCTAAATTTCCATAAGGCAAGTAAATTTCCGTCTTGTTGACCATGGATATTTTGGGTTTTATGTCACTCACAGCCAAATCTAGTCCTAAATTAATACACTCTATATACTCTATTATTCATTTTCTTAAGGTCTAAATGATCCTAAATTGAGTAATAAATAAGATATATTAACATCTGTATTTTAAGAGTGAAAAACTCCTCAGAATCTTGTCATTTGGACACCTGTTTTCTGATAGTGCCATTGTTGTATTACTCAGGTATTTATATTTCTTGGATTTAAGGTTTCTAAAAATTTTATTTAGCTTTGTAACTAGAGAGGCTATTGTGCATTGTTTTATAGCTGACTTAGAGCTTCTAAATTCTAATATCTTTTCAATTTACCTACAGATTCCTTTTTTCCTCCTTCTCCTCCTCTTCTTCCTTCTTCTTCATGTATTGAGGAAACATCTTTTTGTCCCTTTTAAGAGAATCTCTTTAAAATACAGAAAAATAAACCAGTTTGTGGGTAAATACCTGTGCAACTGCCCTTTCAGCATTCTCACTCACCCCTTTGAGGACCCGTGCTCTGCACTGGCAGGGATCCTGGCCACAGCCAGGCAAGCATGTGAAGCCAGGCTATTTATAAGGGAAGGGTTGCTGTTACTCATTCACTCTTTATTCTGGAGGATTAAGTCCTAAGTAGCTTAATGGATACTCTCTATGGGTACAATTATTTTGTTTAGTAAACACTTTCATTTGTCTTAGCAATACTAGATGAACTTTGAAGAAGGATCTCTGCCATCTATGTTTCTGAACACCTCAAAGAATAGTTCGTTTGTTCTTCAAGAAGAACAGGTCAGCTGAGAGTAGTCTCTGAGCATGGGCCAAACTCTGCGCTGTTATGTTTTCTCATCTTTCAACTGCCAAGGCCTAGGGAAGGATGGTTCTACACAGTAGACAGTGTGTTTGGGTCACTTCTAGCACCTTGTCTGAGACTTTAGGGAAAGCCAAGAACAGCCCGACTAGTACCTCTCTTGGGAACAGTATATTACCCAGTGTGTCCATGTGTGTGACCTTATACTAAAAACACCAATAAATGCAGTGGACAATGTTTTCAACAGTGACTTTGTAGAAATCACAAAATGTTCTTCATTTGGGTGGTTATTTCTGATAGCAACATTTGATTAAAAAATGGACATAACATTAAACCATAATTGAAGAATTTCTAAACTAACTTTGTGAGACATAGGCTTATAACTTTCTGGTTATCCACCTTGATCCAGGAAAAAGAAATTTAGAATACCTTGTAGAGATATGGACTGTGTGTCCTACACTACTCACTCTCACTTATCTTTGCTAGACCTACAAGGACAAGTTAAATGCTCAGGTGAGATCCTGAAACCCAGGCATTTTTTGTAGCTGTATGGCTTGACTGCCAGAGAAAAGGATGAAATGTTATAAAAGAATGAGGAAGTAGTTCAATGGGAATAAAAATTTGCTTTCACAAAGAAAAGATAAAGAAACTCAGCTATCTTCTAGGTTTCAGTCCTACTTTCTAGTAGAGGGAGTGGAAGAAGTGAGGTAAGACTAGTGATTCAGGTTAATCTTTTTTTTTTCCGAAGTGTTTTCTTTTATTCATTTGTTCTTTTATCCATTCATCCCATTTATTTTTTCTTTCTTGTTATGCTTAACCTAAGATCTACGCTTTTGACAAAATTTTCAGTGTGTAATACAGTACTGTTAACTGTAGGTACAATGATGCACAGCAAATCTGTAGAACTTGTTCATCTTGCACAGCTAAAACTATATACCCATAGTATGTAGTTATATAGCTGTATACATATAGCAACTCCCCATTTCCCCTCCCCAGCTCTGGCAATCACCACTCGACTCTCAGTTTCTATGAGTTTGACTGTTTTAGATACCTCATATAAATGGAATCAGGCAGTATTTGTCCTTCTATGACTAGCTTATTTAACTTATCATAATGTCCTCCAGGTCTATCCATGGTGCCACAGATGGCAGGATTTCCTTATTTTTTAAAATTTTTATTATTTTGCGGTACGCGGGCCCCTCACTGTTGTGGCCTCTCCCGTTGCGGAGCACGGGCTCCAGACGCGCAGGCTCAGCGGCCATGGCTCATGGGCCCAGCCGCTCCGCGGCACGTGGGATCTTCCCGGACCGGGGCACAAACCCGTGTCCCCTGCGTCGGCAGGCGGACTCTCAACCACTGCGCCACCAGGGAAACCCAGGATTTCCTTCTTTTTTAAGGCTGAATAATATTCCATTGTATGTATACACCATATTTTCTTTATTAAGTCATCTCTTGATGAACATTTATGTTGTTTCCATATCTTGGCTATTGTGAATAGTGCTATCACGAACATGGGTGTGCAGATATCTCTGAGATTCTGATTCCAGTTCTTTTGGTTATATATGGTTAATCTTTTACTCCTTAAATTCTACTGTTATGTGACTCATCAGATAAAATTGCCCCCAAGTGTCCTATTTTCTTCTGCTTTTCTGTAGGTAGCAAGCTGGAGTGAAAAGAGACAATTGCAGCTCTTTTTCTCACTTTTCTTCAATCTCACATTTACCATGGCTTAAGGTGCCTCATTGCTGTCACTTGAACCTATTGCTCTCACTCTCCAGAAGAGAAATTGTACTAAGTATCTTGGGAATAGTTTTAACAATCCCCCTCAGATTTCTCAGATGAGGAAGAAAATATTGTGGCTACACTTTCCTCACGGGACTTGGCTGAATAACGGTTTTTATAATTAAAGATTCTCAGTTCTGCATGGCAGCTTTCATCAAGAAGTGGTCATCTACATGTGGGAATAAGCAGACATCATACATACTCAAAGTTAGAAGGTTTCCATGTTTTGTTTCCCACCTTGAAGGGTACTTGATAGTTCTGTGGCTCCAGAGGGACCACTCAGTTGTGATTTCAGTGCTAACTCTGGTGGCAGGCATGGGCTGCGGTCATGCATTCTGGAAATATTGTCCTAAAAATGTGTTTATTTAATTGATCCCTACCTTCCCCAGTAACTGTAAGCTCCCTGAAATCAGGAATTGTGTCTGCCTTATTCACATTGTTACCCTCAATGCCTGGCACTGTCCTGGCACATAGTAGGTGCTGAATCCGTTTTTTTTTTTTTAATAAATGAGTTATTTTTGTAGCAAATTGTAGGAGGGCCGTTGAACTCTCCAAAATAGCCATTTCTAATATAGCTTCAGACAGGAATGTCAGAATAAAGGACAACTATAGAATACAGGCAGTTGTACTTTGTCATAAAAATATTTTTTTCAGTTTACATATAAATTAGATTTTTTTCCTTTAAGAAATGATCAACCAGGAAAACCAAATTAGCAGTATTTAGAATAAGACATATTAGACGTATTTGGATTCCTTTTACCTTTTTGTATTAAACTCAGTCAAGCATCTGATAAGATATATGACTACAAAACATTCTTAGAATAATCAGAATCTTGTTTACTTATATTGCTGTTTAAGGCTACTCTCCCTTTTCATAAACCCCATAGAAAGCATCAGAATTTTATGGAATCTATAGTCATTCTAAGTGCTATTGTAACGTTTCAGCTACTACACACGTTGATTGTGTTAATCTTTTTTCCAAGCTGATAAAGGAAACAAAAGACAAAACAAAGCAAAATCTACCTTTACTGGCAGGCTTATCTTAAAGAAACTCCAAACTACTATGATCACCTAAGGACAGCATCTATGAAACAGCTATGCTCTAATTTCCAAACACCCTTTGCTGAAAAATCTGTAATTATCTTTCCATTTCTCACAGTTTGACTAAGAACTTTTGCCTATGATATCAAGATTACTTACTAAAAATACTCTATGACAGTCAGCAGTTAACACAGTCAGGTTATCTTCCAAAAGTGAGAAACTTTCCCCCTTTTTAATCCTTTTTTCCTCTCATGCATCTTATAAATAAACATTCAGAGAATTCAAAATAAAACTGTTTTTTAAAAAATAGCTCTACTGTAGAGTAGTTTTTTCTTTAGCATTATTAAATGGAAATTGATATTGGAATATTAACATAAGAATAAGACATATTCTTCCTACTTTATAGTGACAAGCAATCACTAAAGAATTGAGCATGAAAAGGGATGAAGCCTAGAATATTTCTAAAGATGTTTCCTTTTACTGGTTCCTCTCCTGCATTGTAATTTTATTCATTTAGACTAAACTCAATAAGGTCTTGATGTTACATGTGAAAGATGAAATTATCTAAGTACCTTTGTTAGGCCAAATTCTCAAGACAAGCCTTCCAGATGAGAAATGAGAGACGTACGCTCCCTTTGTCTTTAATGCTGATGGCAAAACCCAAACTGAAAGAGTGGCAATTTGTAGTTTTAAGGATTTCTTTTTTAAGTGGTTGGCGGAAATAAAATATAACTCATAAAAATTTGAGTTGGTTTTGAGGAAAAAAAAACAGCATAAGAAAAAATTAAGGAGGGAAAAAACATCAACTATCACCGTATCTGTCTTTGGATGCTCCCTAGGAACTGCAGTCCTTTGCGTGGTGTTTCTGAAGGAGACACTAACAAGCTTATCAGAATATCAAGTTTTGGCATAAGGGCAGGGCCTTGTCACAGGTTCCTGACCTTGGCCCTTATTCTCATGCTGCTGTGGAACTCAACTGCCATTGAGATATGCAAAACTCACCAAAATCATCTAAATTCTGTTGTTTAGCTGTGAGTAATTTAAAGGGTTTATTTATTCAGTGCATTCGTTCACTGCTTTCACATGTTAGTAGCTATCCACCCACAGTTCCCTCTGAATTGCGTCTTAACAAGATTATGCTTCTTTTTCTAATTTATTGAACTAGCATGGAATATATTTATATAAAAATTAGCTGCTTAAATACTTCCTTGATGAAAAACATAGCTGTTGTAATTTTATTATGAATTTTAATCAGGGAAAAAAATGACTTTTGAAATTTTCTTCTACCTCATTTTATGTGTGTGTGCATGTGTGTTTGTGTTTCTCTCTTTATATGATTAGAAATCTTTGTGATTTAATTAAATTTAATATTGAAAACATGTGACTGAACAGTAAAAGTTTGTTCTGAAAGAAAAATCTTAAGGAAACAGTTAATAAATGAATATGACTAACAGAAGACTTGTTTTCTCTGAAAAACACTAATTCTTCCAGTACAGTACATCTATTTCACAATAAAATACATTCTGGTTTGCTTTTGGTTTAGGAAAAAAATCCTCTGAAGTGAATCCAAAAATGCCCTGTACTTAGTTTCTTTTGTGCAAGGTTCCAAGCCTTCTGAGGACCCACTGTATTTGTTGCCAACCTAACGAGCACCTCTTCATACCATACTCAAAAACCAACTCATGGAGATGGTTCTTTGATACGAAGAACTAAAATTTTAACTTCAGTGTGTTTTAAGATTATAAAAACCTGTATGCTGGAAGGAAGGTTTCAATAAACCAGTGGCCCTCAAACTTTAAAGTGTAAGAGTGTAGGGAAGGTAAAGCGTTTTACTTGGTTCTGTTAGGGTCCCTGGCTGGGTTTGAAAATTAAGTTGACAAAGGCAGATTAAGCATACAAATTTATTTCACATAAGTTTTTTGAGACACAGGAGCCTTCATAAGTAAATGGAGACTGAAGAAATGGTTAAAATTAAGTGTTTTTATGCTAGGTTTGATGAGCAGTAGACAGTTGTAAGAAATATGATAGGGCAAAGAGCATGAGGTAAGTGTAGTAAACTGGAGGAAACTTAGCAGGGTCTGTTCATTCAGATTCTTCTTTGTGTCCCGCTGCCTTGGAGATAAGAATGTTCTTTCCTCTGGGTATATAGGGAGGGAATCTTTTGCATGCGGCCCTTATGAACTGCTTCAAGGAAGGGTTGAGTCCTTCCTGCACCTGCCATTTTCTCAGATCCCTTCAGCTTAAAATAGTCAAAGTGCCAAGGTGCCATATTTTGGGGTGGCGTGTCCTGAGCTCTATGAAAAGTATCTACTTACAGATATTGTTCAGTGTGTGTTTTCCAGCTCCAGCCACCAAAATGTGATCCAGTAGATGTGGATGAAGATTTGGTAATAAGTTATGACGAGAAACCCCAAGTGGTTATGCTGGTTGAGAATGTAGAGATTGCTAATCAAATTACTAATGAAATTATTCACTTCACTGTCAAGATGATAAACCAGTTAAAGTCATGTCTAATTTAAGAGAGAAATTTGCAATGTAATATGCCTGGTTGTGATTTTTCCCACATACTGCTGACAGAGAGCCACAATTTGATGTTAAAAGATAAGGAAGGGGCTTCCCTGGTGGCGCAGAGGTTGAGAGTCCGCCTGCCGATGCAGGGGACACGGGTTCGTGCCCCGGTCCGGGAAGACCCCACATGCCGCGGAGCGGCTGGGCCTCTGAGCCATGGCCGCTGAGCCTGCGCGTCCGGAGCCTGTGCTCCGCAACGGGAGAGGCCACAACAGTGAGAGGCCTGCGTACCGCAAAAAAAAAAAAAAAAGATAAGGAAGATTGGAGACATAGATGGGGCAGTCTTTTTTTTTTTTTATGGTTTTATTTATTTATTTTTAAAACATCTTTATTGGAGTATAATTGCTTTACAATGGTGTGTTAGTTTCTTCTTTATAACAAAGTGAATCAGCTATACATATACATATATCCCCATATCTCCTCCTCTCGCATCTCCCTCCCACCCTCCTTATCCCACCCCTCTAGGTGGTCGCAAAGCACACTGATCTCCCTGTGCTATGCAGCTGCTTGATAGGGTAGTCTTAAAATGCAGGTGCTTCTTTAAAAAATAAATCTAGTAATGAAAAACTCCTTTGCCATAACCAGTACTCACAAATCAAAACAATCCTGTCGTTGGTCTATCAAAATAGTTGATATTAGAGGGATTATGTTTGAGAATTACAAGTAATTGAAGAAATTAATTGGTTACAAACATTTTCCAATTTGCACTACATTATGCAATCATTTCCCCCAGCCCTAACGGTGACTTTTCCTTTTCCATTGTTTTCCCTTTCAGTGGTTTTTCAGTGCCTGCTGGGCATACCATAACCAAGGGTAGAATTGCAAGTCTTTTTTCCAAAAGAATCACTGGACCTTAGAAGGAAAAGGAAACTAAGAGCACATAGTTCAATGGTGTTCTCTTGTTGAACATAAGAATCTGATCTGTAGAGTGCCTAAGTGTCTCTCTAACTTCCCTGGAAAGCAGAGCCTGAAGCAAATGTTTATGTGATACTAATTTATTGGGGAGTGCAATCCCAGGGAAGCGGGATGCGGGAAAAGGTAAAGGAGGGAATGTGTTTCCCAGGGAGCCACCTATTGGTACCAAGTTAAACTGATTACTTGACTTTGCAGGACCATATTTTGAGTGAACGTATGGATGAGTGTTTCTCAAAGCAGTCTGCCCAGGGGTAGAAGAGAAAACTTTTCCACTGGTTCCGACCTCCCATTGATGAAAAGTTTGCCCCATGGGTGTCAATTCCCTTGTCTTTCCAGGTTGCATACTTCAACAGCAACAGAGAAGTCAGAGTCCTGTGTACAGGCAGGAGACTAGCAACTTTGTGTCCTGTGAGGGTGGTAGCTGGGTGGAGTTCATGCATAGTTTGTTGCCTTGGCAATGCCAACACTAAACAAGTGCCAAGGGCCTTAGAGACAAGTGAGGAAAGAGGACCTTAGGGGACACAATGAATTTGATTCAGGACTTCTCTGTAGTTATGATAGGACCAAGACTAGAACTTACGTATATGAGATCTACTTGTTTAAAAAAAACCTGACTGTAATTTTTTATCCATGGCAAGTGAGAAAGGGGTAGCAGTTGACCTCTGTATTGATATTTCTTCTTCAGAAGAAGACAGCCTATGGACTGGGAGAAAATATTTGCAAATAGTATGACCAACAAGGGGTTAATATCTAAAATCTATAAACAGCTCGTACAATTCAATGTCAAAAAAACAAACAACCCAATCAAAAAAATGGGCAGAAGACCTAAATAGACATTTTCCCAAAGAAGACATACAAGATGGCCAATAGGCACATGAAAAGATGCTCAACATCACTAATTATCAGAGGAATGCAAATCTAAACCACAATGAGGTATCACCTCACACCGGTCAGAATGGCCATCACCAAAAAGTCTACAAATAATAACGTAAAATGGAAAGGAATCTGAAAAAGTATATATATATGTATGTATATACATATGAACAATCATTGTGTTCCAACCTAAGAGAGCATATTCAGTCACATTACTCTCATGTTAAAATATCATTATCTGGAATTTTTAATTAGAACAGAAGCATTCTTTGTATCATTAATAAATACAGTAAAACAAAATTTAAAAATATTTCTACAAATAAATGCTGGAGAGGATGTGGAGAAAAGGGAACCCTTGTACACTGTTGTTGGGAATGCAAATTAGTACAGCCTCTATGGAAAACATATGAAGCTTCCTTAAAAAACTAAAAATAGAACTATCATACTACTCAGCGTGTTTTTCTCTCCCCTCTTTCCTCCAAGAAGAAAATGGGTGGTGGGAAATGCTCTGAGCTGACACATCTGTCTGATGACTGAGTCTGGGATTTACCTTTGTGAAATGTGAGAAATGAGGAGAGAGAGATGATGTTGAAAGGAAGCAAAAATGATTTTGTAACAGCAGTCTGGGGAATGAGGGGTGAGTTTGTGACCACTGGCTTCACAGAGTTGTATAGCAAACTCTTGTAGCAGAAACCCTACTGTGTTAGTCTGAGCTCTGTCTCATGCCCACAGACCCACATCCTATACACCTGCACCCAGAAAAAAATGTAGAAATATAAATCTGTGAATGTGCATGTGGTACAATTCCTGATTTTGCCACTCCCTAACTGGAGGTGATAAACATGGATTACTGTTTTCAAAAGCCTGATGTGGAAGACTAACCAAACTTAAAGTTGAGAGTTGTAGGATGAGGATAAATGTAAGAGGGTTTGAGCATGTTTCTATCCTGAGAGTCAGAAGAACCTGAAGAGGGGTCAGAGAGGGTACTAAGTTACTGTTTCTTCATGTGAAAAAAGTGTGTAACACAGATCTATTTAAGGTTGATATTAGGATTAAATGAGATTGTTATATAGGTAAAGTTTCATGTATATTTATGTATGTGTGTATATGCAAAGATACATGCATACACACATATGCATATATAATATACATATGTTTATATTAATATTCATATGTAAATATACAATATACATATATTTATGCACATATAAAACATCAGTGTATCACACTCCGTACCTTAGAACGTGGTATATGTATTCAGTAAGTCATATCTGGAAGCAAAACTGGAAATATTTGTGGGGTGATGAGATAAAATTGGGTGGCTAAATCCAGTTCAAATGAAACTGCTAGCAGCCTTTGTCAACTAGGTTTCCTCATTTGAACCATACAAAGTTATTTGAGTGACTATTTTCTTAATTCTCACAAGGATGTTACATAACTCATGCTATTTTAACATGCAGAGAACTTAATTTATTACATACAATGGTTAGTTATTCTAAGATTTGGGGGCTTAATTATCTTGCAAAACCATTTGAGAAAATTCAGTTAAATTCATCTAAACAGAACATGCATAGATATAGAAATGTTAATTTTTGCTCCATCACATTGTGCTGAAGCCCAGGGTCAGAGCTCTTGCTGTGGATCCAAGCTATGAGATGATTTAGAAGCTTTAGACCCAGGCAACAACCTGTACTTAATTATTTATTTTTGGAATCAAGTCTCCTTATTTATGGAGATGCATTGTGCTAAAAAATAAAACACTCAGGAAGCTTCTTGGTGTTTAAAGGCAAGGCTTTGACCTCAGACAGATGCAAGTTCTTATCCCAGTCTTACCACTTAACCATGCGTATGGACCGGGACATCTCAGTTAAATGATCTCTTAGTTTGCTCATGTGTAAACTTGAAATGTTCATTGCATCATTGTTAATATTAAGTGAGATAATATATGCAAAGTGGTTAGAACAACGACCGGGACATAAGTATTTAATAAATTGCAAATGTTAATTTTAGTAATTGAGCATATGACCCATTTTAAAGACAAACGTGCACAACTGAAATTTCCTCAAAATTATTATTCAGTGAATATCGTCACTATTTCCAGCAGGACCAAAGAGAATCTTATTTTAGGTGTTTGTATCAGTTATGATAAACTAGCTTATACTAGTTTATACTGCAACTTAAACAACTTCCAAATTTCTTCAAAACAACAGCTTCAAACAACAAAGGTTTATTTCTTACACTGTATGTCTATCGCATGTCAACAATGAGGGTACAGTGGAAAGTTCTATTTTATATCATCCTCTCTTTGTGACTGAAACTGATGGAGACTTCACTGTTGGGAAAGTTGTGGGTCACAGTGGCCAAAGGAACAGTGGCTTGGTTAAGCGCTATCAAATGTTTTCACCTGGAAAAGATAGTTGATACCTTTACTCATGTTCTATGAGCTAAAGAAACTCATGTGGCCATGGCTCAGTATCTCTGGGAAATGTAATCCTTCCATGTGTCTAGGGATAGAGGAGAACCAAACAGTGGCAAAGACTGAAGGTCTGTCACAGTAGAGTAAGGCAAATGGGCTGTGAAATAAATGGGCCTCTGAATTCTTTAAGTGTAAAATTGCACTTACTGAAACAAGCAGATGATAAATCAAGCATTTCATTTATATAGAATAACTTTCTTCTCAGTTTATATAATGGAATCAATTCTATCTTTTATCAATTCTTAAAACACATGTTAATGATCCTTGAGTGTAGCAGAAGCGCCAGTCCAACTGAAATAGTTAAAATTTGTACCATTCTCTCAATTCTGTATTTTAATTTGTTTTCTTTTAGTTTCCATTGAAATGGTCTGTACATTTCAGTCATTATTCACAGATTCTGTATTTGCAAATTCACCTATTCACTAAAATTTATTTGTAACTTCCAAATCAATACTCAATTCTCAATGCTTTTGCAGTCGTTTGCAGACATATGCAGAGCAGCAAAAAATTTGAGTCCCCAGTGTGCATGTTCCCAGCAGAGGTTAAACAAGGCAATGCTCTGCCTTATACTGTAAGCAAGTGTCCTTTCTGTGGTCTATGTAGTGCCACACTTAGCATTTTTGTTTTTTTTCTTCGTGATTTCTCTGAAATAGTGCATAGTGCTGAAGGGCTGTCTAATGCTCCTAAATACAAGAAAGCTGTGATGTGCCTTATGGAGGAAATACACGTGTTAGGTAAACTTCTTTTGGGCATGGGTTATAGTGAGTTCAATGTTAACAAATCAACAGTATATATTAAATGAGGGCTGGTTACACAGAAACACATAGGATTATGTATTAATCATAACCCTGTTTTATGTGTGTTTCTGTTTAAAGATGAGATGTTGGCAAACATGATGTGACCAGAGGTTCACAGGAACCTAACCCTGTATGTCTCTGAGCAGCCATGGTTCAGTGTTCACTAATTCAGAGTTTGTGGCAAGTTCATAGAACATAACTATTGTAAGTAATGAGACTTGGAATATAAATAGAAACCTTAAAACATAACAGAAGTTTCTGGCACCTGAAACTAAATAAGTTGAACATCTGAAGTCCAGTGGGAACTTTGGCATCACTTTGAAGAAAAGAACAGTAATTGTTAAACTGACCTACAAAGTCTTCATTCTGTGTAGGTGATGTATTAGCGTCATGAAGCGTTACCCTGTATGGTGTTAAAACCAACGTTGCTGGCTCAAAATTTTGTTTTCTTAAAGCTAGATACTATTGAGGAAAAAAAAGTGTGGGCTTTCTGTTTTTTAAGTTTAGGTTACAGTGTGTGGTTCTTCACCATGTCAAATAAACTCACTGTAAGCTTTTATACTCCACCAAGAAGAAAATTTTTTCTTATCATTTTCTTAAATGAGGAACTGGCTTTTAGGGAAGAGGCCTTGTTACACTGTCAGTGTATTTCTTTGTGATTCATGTTTTGTTTTAATTCTTATGTAACATCCTGATTCCTTCCACTTACACTTGGTCAATTAACTAAAATTTCAAATATAATAGAAGCACCAATTTATATGACAAAAAGCTGGTGTATTAGGAATGACTGTCTCTGAATTCTTTTTAACCAACTAGGCAGCAAAATGTGTTCTCAGACAAATTAATCCAGATAATTACAATGCTTTAAAATTTGGTGAGTGACCATTCTCCGTGGTTATATCAGGAAAGGCATTAGGTAGTCCAGCTGGTTCTCATTTACCAAGAGGATTACACAATCCTCACTTTATTTTCATTTCATACTCAGAAAAGAGAATTTCCTTTTCTTTCTTGCTTAATGGGGCATTCCCACACTTTCTCCTTTCCTAGTCTATGTTTCTAACCAAGGGAAGACTAGTGATATGACATGCCAGTTATTTGTGACAGAAAGACATGGAATCTCTCTATTTTTCCATCTATCTATCTATCATTATATTATAGACAGGTGCCTTAAAGGAACCACTTGATCGTTATTTCAGGTTACAAAATAAGCAACAATCCTCCTTGTCATGCAAGTTATAATGCAAACGTCTTCTTTATTAAATTACTCTCAGGCAATAATTTAGAGAGAAATTGGCCAGAACTTTACAAATGGTTTTCCACTTTCAACTATACCTTTCTCTGTCTGTGTGAATTCCTGGCACTGAGAACTTGGTCAGATTTTGTGCTCATCAGTCTTTGGCTCCAGCTAGACTTGTGCTATGTTGGTAGTCAGGTCTGCACAAGGGTAGAGTGCAGAGATAGTCAGACCTGAGGGATGAGCACACTAGAGAGTCAAGCTGCTTCTGTGTCAGAATCCTATGGTAAGAGAAAAGAGATAGGCCAGTGGTTATTATCTGGCACACTAGTTGCTGATTTGTAAATTTGATGGTACTTCCCTACTTATTACTAATGATTAATTTTAATGTTGATTGTTACAGTATGGTGCTTTTTCTCTGTTTTTATTAGAATTTTCATTTAAAAATTGGTACATAGATTCTGATGTAACATATACCAAAAAAATGTGGAGTTTTTGAGTAGTTAAAAAAAGGGCCCACCAAAGAAGTAACTCTAAGATTTTTAACAGAGTTCTGCTGAAGGGATTTTACTTTTTGATCTCAGTAGTGATGAATCTCGTTTTTCACCTTAATGGGAATAAATGGCAAAAAACAAAACAAAACCCAGAAGGTAGTACTGGTGTGCCCTGATCAGTCAAGTCAACTAAAAGTGAGCTGCTAGCATCAGGACAAAAGAGGAAATATGTAGGAAAACCTTATAAACCTCTGATTTGGGACTTGGAGTGCCTAGAAACAGGTCTAGAAGACTTAGATGGAGAAATCAGAATCCCTAAACAGGCGTCAGGGCACATGACTAATCCAAGAAACCTGTTTACTTACCAACCACTGGGAAGGTTGTGGAAACCATTTAAAATCTTGGTATTTTCTAAAATAAGTTTCTATTAGCAATCTGTGGATAAAAAGATCTGTTATGTTGCCATCAGCTCATTTAACTTAATGCTAGGTCATATCTTGAAGAGTTCTTAGAAAGGGAAACATCCGTCTACCAATAAGAAGTCAAAGGAAGTAAGGTACGCTTATCCACCCTCTCCCTAACTCCCCAGACAGTGATTCAAGCTGATAGAATAAGTATCTATATGTGGGTTACAACTATGACAGAGTCGAAGAGGATGTATGGTGTAGTGGTAGGTAAAGGGTTTGGATTTGGCATAAAGTGGAGCCAGGTTTGAATTCTGGCTCTGTCACAAGTTGCTCTTTTTTTTAAAATTAATAATTAATTTTTGGCTGCGTTGGGTCTTCGTTGCTGTGTGTGGGCTTTCTCTAGTTGTGAGCGGGGGCTACTCTTCGTTGCAGTGCGTGGGCTTCTCATTGCGGTGGCTTCTCTTGTTGCGGAGCACGGGCTCTAGGCGCATGGGCTTCAGTAGTTGTGGCACGTGGGCTTCAGTATTTGTGGCTCGTGGGCCCTAGAGCACAGGCTCAGTAGTTGTGGCACACGGGCTTAGCTGCTCCGCGGCATGTGGGATCTTCCCTGACTAGGGCTCGAACCCGTGTCTCCTGCATTGGCAGGCAGATTCTTAACCACTGTGCCACCAGGGAAGTCCCACAAGTTGCTCTTTAAGCTTCAGATTCCTTGTGGTTAAAATGGCACTAAAACACCTATTTCACATTATTTTGAAGATTAAATTAGACTAAATTAAATTAAATTATTAAATGAGACTGTATATATAACACTGAGTAAAGTACTTAACACAAAACCGGTACCCAATTAGAGGTTGTACTTATTATTTACTTCATCTGTATCAGTCATAGCTGGCACCAAGGTTGAACCCATTGGTGTTCAGCAATCAGAGGTGTGATTCAGAATCTTCTAGGGGGGACCAGGCATCTGAATTTTTATTTTGGAGATTCTGATGTACCAAAGGCTGAGAACAGCTATGACTTGGTGAGATATTCTTTTTTTTTTTTTGCGGTACGTGGGCCTCTCACTGTTGTGTCCTCTCCCGCTGCGGAGCACAGGCTCCGGACGTGCAAGCTCAGCGGCCATGGCTCACGGGCCCAGCCGCTCCGCGGCATGTGGAATCCTCCCAGACCGGGGCACGAACCCGTGTCCCCTGCCTCGGCAGGCAGACTCTCAACCACTGCGCCACCAGGGAAGCCCCAGTGAGATAATCTTGAACCTGGGCCATGTCCTGCTGTGGAGATACCAACTGCTGGGAGGCCCTTGGGATGCTGCAGTGTGTCAGGTGTGCCCCCTTATAGCCATGTGCATGGCTGTTCTGCAGTCCTGAAAGTAGGAGGAAAATCCAGGTTCTCCCATCTACAAAACAGACCCCTCAAATGCAGAATAATACTGTTCTTCGATGTCTATTTTTTAAAGACTTTTCCTAATACTTACCTCAAAGTTATATCTTCTGTAAAACTATTGTTGCATGTGATTAATTGTGAATCTTTCCCCCTTTCTCCCCCATACCCCTGTGGTCTGGAGTCCCAATATGTAAACCCTCAGGACTCTGTGGGTTAACCTGTTAAAACAGTTCAGCAGAGTAACTGCATCTAAAATTTCTAAAAATGGGCTCTTAGAATTTAATGACTTTCCTCTGTCAAAGGCATTGAATGTTACATAATTCATGTCTATGAGTGATGGTTTGTGTCCTCATTTACAAACGCCGACATAACCACCCATCCTCCAAAAGCTTTCATCTCCTTTACCTAGACAGAATTAAATTAAGATTGCTGCAGTGGCAGAGGGAATGGAAAGGAAGGATGGATTCATGGCCTACTTAGTGGGTAGAATTGACAGAAATCGACTGGGAGGAGAGTGAGTATAAGGATAATATTTAAGTTTCAAGGTGAGTCCATAAGTTGGATTTAGTGGCTACAAAATATGATGTAATTTTAGAGTATATATCTGTATCCCCACCTGCCTACACAAATCTCCTTCTGTTCTTACTGATAACGTAGTGCATGCAAAAAAGGACAAAGCCTCTTTCACAGACCAGTATTGCAGTCCCAGCTACTCTGCCTGGTAGATAGTCCTGGAGGTGAAGAATGGTCATGGTCATCCACTTCAAGGAGTCAGGAAGATGAAATAGTTCAGTTCTGTTCATTTGACCCCACTAGAAAGAGTAATATTAATACTTTAAAGACATAATCAAGCTGTCTAGTTTTCAATTGGTTAATTGCTCAATTTTATCATAAGGAAAAAATTATTATTAGGTATTGGAAAGTCTTGCCTGTATCTCTGTACTGATCCTAACTACGAAAATAGCATGTGAGGGACTTCCCTGGCAGTGCAGTGGTTAAGACTCCACGCTTCCACTGCAGGGGGCGCGGGTTCGATCCCTGGTCTGGGAACTAAGATCCCACATGCCACAGGGCGCAGCCAAATAAAAAGAATAGCATGTGAGCTTTTATTCCCAAACTGTTACAGTAGCAAAAAAAAAAACAAAAAAAACCATGCAATTTTCAGAAAAAAGCCCAGGCATGACATCTGGAAATTGAGCAAATATTTTCAGAACTTGGTAGTAAATATCTTTTCCAGAGTGTATAAATAATAACATACTCTGCCAAATCTCTGCCCTTTATACTTTTCCTTTAACTCATTTATTCCCCAGAGTAGAACACTTGGAGGTCAGAATGCATATGAATTTACTTACTGAATGCATCTTCAAAGTTACTATAGTGCCTTCTTTTATCCCTAACAAATGCTGATGGTATTGACATTCAGTTGGTATGACTTTCCTTTTCTTAGTGTTATCTTCTTCCTTAGGCAATTTGCTGTGTCATCTTATTATATTCATGGCTTGAAAGGGGACTCTAGTTCTAAAGCTTGAAGTGATTTACTGATCTTTAAAGATGAGGTAATTCACTGTCATAATTCAAGCCTTCAAAGAACAAAATTCTCAATTATGCTTTTCTCATGAAACAATCTGGAGTGGAAGTATCAAAATTCTGGTCCTTACTTAGTATCCTCAAAATGATTCATTCAGTTCAAGATCCAATCCTTTAATTTCATTTTGAATCACTCATCACATATCTCCTTAAGCAGCAGTAAGATTCTTCCATTTGTATAACACTGGTAATTGTCGCTAACTGTCCTAAAATGTTATCTAAATCTAATTAAGTCCTATTATTGTACATCCTACCATGTGAATGATGTCAGGAGTGTATATATTAAATATCTTCTTAGAGGTTATACCCTGGAAATATGAGGGAAAGCTTTGTGGCAATGAGATATTACCTAACAGGATTAACACAGAGTGACAAAACAGTTTAAAAAAACAAAATCAGGGCTTCCCTGGTGGCGCAGTGGTTGAGAGTCCGCCTGCCAATGCAGGGGACGTGGGTTCGTGCCCCAGTCCAGGAAGATCCCACGTGCCGCGGAGCGGCTGGGCCCGTGAGCCATGGCCGCTGGGCCTGCACGTCCGGAGCCTGTGCTCCGCAGCGGAAGAGGCCACAACAGTGAGAGGCCTGTGTACCGCAAAAAAAAAAAAACAAAATCAAAAACAAACTTGTACCTATTCTAAATCAGCCAGAGTGTACCAAATTATCACTTTGTGTCAGGAACATGAGGATGAATATTTATGTTGAGACCGGCAGGTCTTGAATGGAATGTTGGATCTCTTTATTAATTCTATTTGGTGGAGCTTATCAGAAAAGTGATTTTTATGTAATTTTTATGTAAACTTTTTATGTAAAAGTTTTCTTTATGTAATCTCAGGCTTCAAATATTTTCTCCACAAATAGTGCTTCGGATAGAGAGAGTTTTGTGCTGCAGAAGCTAATAAAAATAGCTTTTGGGCACTTCCTACCAGTCACCATTTTAGAAAATCTACAAGTACTCTCTAATTTTATTCTTATAGAAGATACTATATATTGTCCTGATTTTATTGATAAGGAAACTGGCAAAAGAGGTTAAGCAACTTGCCCAACATCCTGCAAGTAAGAAGTGCCAAACTGAGAGATGAATTTTTGCAGAATGGATCCAACAAGCTTTCATGACAACTACACTATACTGACTCATCTTGCATTAACATGCAGTTGGAAACTAGCAGAGAAATGTTCATGAAAAAAGCTTGTTTGGGTTAGAAGTAAGGATGAATAAGATTCTGACACGAGGAGTTGGCAGGGTAAAATAAAGAGACATTTTGAGCTAATGAAACAACATAGGAAAATACAAGAAAATGGAAAAATAAAGAACATATTCAGTGTGTGTGTGTGAGAGAACGAGAGAGAATATGAATTATATAAAGTGAAACACTAAAACAGATTCTATAATCAAATGGAACTGGAGAGCCAAAGCAATTAGAGAACATCATCAACTTGGAACTGGTGGGCTATAGCGCCTATTCTAGAATGGCATGCATGACATGGGTTTTTTGGTCTTAATCAAAATACGTCACAAGATCTTAAATATATGGTCCTATTCAGGTTCTTGTATTGGTCATCTTGGCCCCCAACATTTAATCTCTTGTTTATTCTGATTAGACACCCTAAGCCCTCTGAAACATGACATTTTTTCCTGTCTAACAGAGGATACTTAAAAGAATAAGTCAGTGCCTTTCTCTACTCATACCAGCAGGTGTTAGAAAGTAACTCAGGCCAGGAGAAAGAGCCCGTAACCAGCTGTTTCATAGCTGTAATTACAACCTTAATAAATGAATCATTTCCTTTGGCTGGCACTAGTTGAGTTCTGAGCATAGCATTCTGTGGGTGAGCCGTTCTGGAAGCATTTCCTTGTCTGCTGACGCTTTTTAACACAGAAGTTCGAGGAACCACACGTATAACAAAAATGGTCCTAACTGTATACAAATGCAAGTTTAGCTATTGGTAGTTAGCTCATATGAGAAAGAAGAAGTCATCAAGTCCTAGGTAATGTAATTGGCTTGACTTATTAGGTTGTAGCTTAGAATATAAAAATCAAACTATAAAACATAATCTGCTGTGCTAATTAACCAGCTGGGCCAGCTTTTATAGACTTAATTGTACAGATTTCCTTGAGGACCTAATCTAGTTTGGTGACTGAGAGCTATATCTCCCTCCTACTAGGTCTTAATAATCATAGCTCCTGTTCCCCACGCCCTCCCCTCAGGAAGTCAGAGACCTTGTCTTTGTCTCTTTTGTTTGATAATATCCTTTCTACATAGAAATCTGTTTGTATATATCAATATTAGACATTACATTATAGAAGTCCAGATTTTCCTACTTCTACCTGTACAGTGTTTTCTCTGTTGTGATTAATGCTCATATTTCAGAATAATGAATCATATTTCAGAAAAACCATCTCAGGGTGAAATAGAGGAGACAGAGAAACAAGTAGCAACAAGGGCTGGGTTGAAGATAAGAATGTGGGCTTGGTAGAAAGGCTAAGATGAAGTGGGAAATCAATTAGCTGCAAGCTTTTTTTACAATTATAGCAATGGAGGATGTGAAAAAGGGAAACGAACAACAAAAATCAATTCTCTTACCAGCTCGAAGTTTACAAACCAATCCAGCTAGGGAGACAGGTAGAACAATACAAATAAAAAGTCTTAAAATACCTTTTTTTAATGATAAATATATGCTTGATATAGGAAATTTATAAGCTTTAAAGAGAGAAAATTACCTAGAGACCACCATGGTGAATATTTCAGTGTATTTCCTTACAGCCTTTCTATACTCAAAAATTTTTTTCTATTAACTTGCTATCATTCTATATGTGTAACTTTGTATTCTTTTTTTTAGCATTATGCCATAGACATTTTCTTGGCAATACAAAACTTTTAAAAACATCTGTATAACGTTTTTGATTTTTTTATCAACAAAATATACACTTATAGAAAAATTTAGAGAATAATGGCAATAAAAGCTACTAATGCGGGCTTCCCTGGTGGCGCAGTGGTTGAGAGTCCGCCTGCCGTTGCAGGGGACACGGGTTCGTGCCCCGGTCCGGGAAGATCCCACATGCCGCGGAGCGGCTGGGCCCGTGAGCCATGGCCGCTGAGCCTGCGCGTCCGGAGCCTGTGCTCCGCAACGGGAGAGGCCACAACAGTGAGAGGCCCGCGTACCGCAAAAGTGAGAAAAAAAAAAGCTTCTAATGCTACTGGAAGTGTGTGTGTGTGTGTGTGTGTGTGTGTGTGTGTGTCTACATTAACATTAATTCTGTAATCTGTTTATGTATACCAACTATGTGATCACATTATGATTATTTTGCAATATGCTTTTTATTACTTAGCAGTACATTATGAATATCTTTCCATGCATATATATATATATATATACACACACACACACACATATGTATAAATGCATTATTTTAATAAATACATAGTATTTCCTTATTTGGGCATTCTATAATTGATTTAACCAGTCCTCTAGCATTGGACTTTCATATTGCTTCCAAGTGTTCACTTTTACATATAATGCTGTAATAAAAATCCCTACGAATATTTTGTCATTCCTTAGTTATTTTTTTATTTTTATATATATTTTTTGCGGTACGCGGGCCTCTCACTGTTGTGGCCTCTCCCGTTGCGGAACACAGGCTCCGGACGTGCAGGCTCCGTGGCCATGGCTCACGGGCCTAGCCGCTCTGCGGCACGTGGGATCTTCCCGGACAGGGGCACGAACCCGTGTCCCCTGCATCGGCAGGCGGACTCTCAACCACTGCACCACCAGGGAAGCCCATATTTTTTAAAAATACTTTTTAAGAACATATAAGTTCATACCTATTAACAGAATTTGTGCCAATCCCATGTTGTATAAGACAGTAATGGGATGATTCTTTAATCATATTTAATTGAATAGTCAGATGTTATCTCCTTGTTTTCATTTATATTCCTTTTATATTAATGAGAATTGATATTTTCATACAGTTAGTACATATTTATTTATTAGTATTCTTTTGTAAATGATCTATTTTTTATTTTTCCATTTTTATGTTAGGATATGTTACTAAATTAATTATTTTCATTAATTTTAAATTAATTTAATAAATTAAAATTTATAATTGTTACTTTATTGGCTACATGATATATATATTTAGCATAATGCGGAAAGGGGCTTTTCCTCTTGCCTCCAAATTTTTGTTAAGCCATCAAAGCTGAGGATGCTGGGGAAAAGTACCACCATGTTTTTAACAGAGGAACTAGACACACCCTATACACCCTTCAGGATCTGAGTTTTTCAGAGACTCATTACCACCAACAGCAGCCAGAGATAACTTTTTGATTTATTAGGAGAGAATACTTCAAAAGGGATTTACAAGGAGTAGAGAAAACTATGTTGTTTCTCTTCCTCCTTCCAGTCTTTAAGTTGAATGAAGGCAATACCAAGAGGGCTTGACTGCATCCTTGGATTTTGTGGGGCACAGATAATGGAAAGCCTGGAGGCAGGAGGATGGCTGGAGCAGACCACAAAGGCAGAGCCAATAGAGAGGGCAGTGGGAGAGTGTGGCTAGTAATCTTGAGTTTGGCAAGCTGTTTTGGAATGTTCCCTAGACCCAAATGGTAGCTGACCACAAATCATCTTGTGAGGATCTCCCCACGTCAGCAATTCTATTTTCCAGGGGTTCAGCCCCCACATCTTGCAGTCATTGTTGACTCCCTTATCTCTTTCATAAACGATTATGAAACCAATTAGTAAAACCTGTCAGCTCCAGAATCTCACCACCTCCTCCAAGGTTGCTCATTATCTCCGGTTCTAACTGGATTCTTGTATGTTGGCCTCCCCACCTCCTCTCAGTTAGTTTCAACATACCACACAGAGTGTGTTTTTTTTTTTTTTTTTTTTGTGGTATGCGGGCCTCTCACTGTTGTGGCTTCTCCCCTTGCGGAGCACAGGCTCCGGACGCGCAGGCTCAGCGGCCATGGCTCACGGGCCCAGCCGCTCCACGGCATGCGGGATCCTCCCGGACCGGGGCACGAACCCGTGTCCCCTGCATCGGCAGGCGGACAGAGTGGTGTTTTTAATATTTAACTTGAATCATATTATGGCTTTGTTCAAAACTTATTTCCAATGGCTTCATGTCTTACTCAGAGTAAAGCTGAAGTCTTAAAAATGGCCTATAAGATCCTGTCATCTGGCACTCCCATTCTTCCCCATTTTGCCATCTTCCAAGCCAGTAAGATGGCATCTCTGACCAAGCCAGGAAGAATTCTCCACTTCTAAGGATTCGTGTGGTTAGATTGGGTCCCCATCTCAAGCTCCTTAACCTTAATCACATCTGCAATTTCCTTTTGCCATATAAGGTAACATATTCATAGCTTAGAGTGTGGATATCTTGGGGAGTGGAGGCCTCATCCATTCTACCACAGAAGGAAAGAAAACATTGCTATCTTTCATGCTTGTCCCTGCCAACCTCAAAGACTAACATCTTATCTCCTTCCTTTCAAAACAACTTTCTTAAAACTATGATCACTATCTGTCCCTTCCACTTTTCATTTCACTCCCACTCTTTGATCTCATGTAATTAATATAACTTCAAATTCCACCAACATACGGAAAATGTTCTCTCCAAGCCCAGCATGGACCACCTAATCACCAAACTTGTTCATCTTTTTCCTCTGTGTGTCAGAATGTGCCTGAAAAACCAGTAGGATAGAGACCTATGGCCTATTTCAGAGTATAGAACCCAGCTGCTACTCCCTGTCAGATGTAACTTGCCTCCTGGCCTCTTACTGACCCACTCTTCCACTTGCAGCACTGTGGCTTGTCCTGAACCATGTTTTCTCTATGACACTCACTCATCTTTCTAACTACTTTAATATAAAAACCTCAGCTCCCTGGTCTTCCTGTTTGGGACTCCTAAACTGGGTGTTCCTTTTCTGTGGGGAATCATTCTGGGGACAGAAACTTTGCCTAAAGTTACCTAAGTTTCTCCCTTGTTAGCTGGTCACTCTCTTTATTCAGTCTGACCCTCACTGAGGGCCCTAAACAAAACTATAGCTGCAAGGCACTGCTCTGAAGAGACTTGCTGCTATTGGGCAGTTTTGGATGCTGGCCCAGCTCTGAGTAAGGGTGACCTCTGGTGGACACAACTCATGCATTTTCTCTTGTCATGCATTATTGCAGTTTTTGCACTGTGTGTGTGTGTGTGTGTGTGTGTGTGTGTGTGTGTGTGTGTTTTAACTGTGGTAAAGTATACATGACATAAAATTTACCATCTTCACCATTTTTTTTTTTTTTTCTGGTACGCGGGCCTTTCACTACTGTGGCCTCTTCCGTTGCGGAGGACAGGCTCCGGACGCACAGGCTCAGCGGCCATGGCTCAAGGGCCCAGCCGCTCCGCGGCATGTGGGATCTTCCCGGACCGGGGCACGAATCCGTGTTCCCTGCATCGGCAGGCGGACTCCCAACCACTGCGCCACCAGGGAAGCCCCCATCTTAACCATTTTTAAGAGTAGAGTTCAGTAGTGTTAAGTACAATCACATTGTTGAGCAACCAGTCTCCAGAACTCTTTTCATCATGCTAAACAAACTCTATACTCATTAAACACAAACTCCTCATTCCCCACTCCCTCCAGCCCCTGGCAGCTGCCATTCTATTTTCTGTCTCCATGAATTTGACTACTCCTAGGTACTTCATCTAAGTGAAATCCTACAATATTTGTCTGTTTTTTTTTTCTGGTGATTGGTTTATTCCTCTTAGCATAATGTCTTCAAGATTCATCTACGTTGTAGCATGTGTCAGAATTTGTTTTCTTTTTAAGGCTAAATAATATTCAATTTTATGAATATACCACATTTTCTTTAACCATTCATCTGTTGACAGACACGGGTTGCTTCCACCTTTTAGATATTGTGAATAGAACTTCTGTGAATGTGGAGAACATATATCTTTTTGAGACCCTTCTTTAAATTCTTTTATGTATATACTTAGAAGTGGAATTGCTAGATCATGTGGTTATTCTATTTTTAATTTTTTGAGGAACATCCATGCTGTTTTCCATAGTGGCTGCACCATTTTACACTCCCACTAACAATTCACAAAGCTTTCAATTTCTCCACATCCTCAGTAACACTTGTTATTTTCAATAGTAGCCATCTTAATAGGTGTAAGGTGGAATCTCACTGTAGTTTTGTTGTTGCTGTGTTTTTCACTGTGTTGCTGTTTATTGATCACTAACCATGTGGTAGACACTGTGTAAAGTGCTTTATATGAACTCCTCACTACAATCCTATGACTAAGGCATTATTTTTCCCAACTCACTGTTGAGGAAATGGAAGCTCAGAGAATTTAAGTGATCCTTCTGGGACACTAAGTGGTAGAACTGGGATTTGAATCCAGGTCTGTTTGTCTGAGGTGTGTACTTTGAATGGTGATGCTCCCTCGGATCCTGTGTGCCTGGTTTCTTTTGGGTTTCTGTTGAATTCAGTTGTAAAATTCTTGAAATCATCCCTACTTTTTATTCCTGTCACTAGGAACTGTGTCCATGGCTCCCAGAATTGACACATTGATGAGAAGGAGACCAAATTCCCAGAATTTTGTGGACTAACACCTTTGGATTCTGTTGTTCCTCTTCTTCAGTCATTGAACACATATGTATTTAGTGCCTCCTCTTTGATGTGCTAGTTCTGGTGCTGAGAACACAGTAGATTAGACAGAATAGCTCATTGCTTTCATGAACTTTTTCTCCCAGCTTTATTGATGTGTGTTGACAAATAAAGGTTGTATACATTTAGGATGTACAGTGTAATGTTTTGAGATTTACATATATATAAATGATTACCACAATTAAGCTTATTAACATATCTAGCACCTCACATAGTTACTATTTTTCTTTTTCACAGTGCGATCTCTTGAGATCTACTCTCTCAGTAAATTTCAAGTATACAATACATTATTATTAGCTATAGTCACCATACTGTACATTAGGTCTCCAGACTGATTCATTTTATAACTGAGAGTTTGTACCTTTTGACTACCTTCAACCCTGGTAATCACCATTCTACCCTCTGTTACTATGAATTTGAATTTTTATATGTCACATGTAAGTGAGATCATGAAGTATTTGTCTTTCTATGTCTGGCTTATTTCACTGGGCATTATGTCCTGCAGATTCATCCATATCACAAGTAGCAGAATTTCCTTCCTTTGTAAGGCTGAATAATATAATCTAAATAATGACTTGTTGATCTCTCCAGTGATTCTGTGCAAGGAAGTTTCTTGGTCAAAAACCACTGAGGATGTTTTAATAAGGATCTTTGAAAGCTGTATAGGGCTAGACAAGGAAGAAGGTATTATACCAGGTTAAAGGTGACACCTTTGTGCAAGGGTGCTTTTTATCTACCTTTCCTTTTTGGCTCCTCCACTGCTGGAGGCCCATAAACATGTTGACTGCCCCTGTTTTTCTCTTAAATATCATGATGCCTCTTCAAGTTCAGCAAGTCTCAAATAAGCTCATGCAACTGACTCCTCTTTTTCTTTCAGTGGTACTATTAGTGGGAGCACACGTGTGGTCAAAACAAAGTAAGGACTATTTAGCTTGCTGTAGAAAGGGAGAAAATATCCTAGGAAAACCTCAGAAGCATTTCAGTGAGGGGAATTGGAAAGGGCTCTTTATTGGATATGGACTTATTTTGCATAATTTTGAGGAGGAATTAGGGAAGTAGAGGCCTGTTCTTGATTGAAGGCTATCAAGAAGAGGGCATTATGCTAAGTGAGATAAGTCAAACAGAGAAAGACAAATACTGTATGACCTCACTTACGTGTGGAATCTAAAAAAGCTGAACTCATAGAAATAGAGACTAGAATGGTGGTTACCAGGGGCTGGGGTTTGGGGGAATTGGGGAGATGTAGTTTAAGGGTACATATTTACAACTAGAAGATGAATACATTCTGGAGAGTTAATGCACAGTGTAGTGATTATAGCCAACACTACTGCACTAGAAACTTTAAAGTTACTTAGAAACGAGATCTTAATTGTTCTCACCACAAAAAAGAAATGGTCATTGTAGAATGTGTTAGAGCTGTTAGCATTCACAAAAAAGAAATGGTAATTGTGGAATGTGTTAGAGCTGTTAGCTAATGCCCTGGCAGTAATCATATTGCAATATATAAATGTACCAAATTAGCACATTGTATACTTTAAATTTCTACCACCTCAATTTTTTTTAAAAAAGAAGTAGGAACATTCAGTGACTGGGATTCTTAATAAATTTTATCTAAAAAATTGGGGGAATTAATCAATTCTAGAATTATCATTGGTGAAGAATCCACTCGGAGAAAGGAGATTAGTCAGATAAGGGGAAGTTTAGCCATCTTGTGGCCAGAGAATGGCCTATGTCTTGCTCTGAACATGGTGACGGAGTGGCCTGAGAATTTTCTATTTCCTGTTATGAACATTGAAGTCTGTTTTTTCATTTTTCTCAATATCCATTTATTTCACTCTATTCCCTCCCCTTCATCCACCTCTGAACTTAGCCCCTGGTGTCTGGACAATTGGAGTAGCTGCCTCACTTTTCCCCCTGCCTCTCTCACTGTGTCCCCTCCACTCTGTCCTTTACATCATTGCTGAATCAATGAACACTACTGTGACCTTGTTATTCTTCTTCTCAAAATACTTCAGTAGGTTTCCTTGTTTACAAAAAGAGGTCCACATTCTTTATTCAAAGAAGACCACACTCTTTTTCTAATCTACTTTCCCAGGCCTCTTCTATTTTTCTCTGTATTAGTCTTTAATGTGAATATATTATTTGCATTCTATTCTTGTTGCTAGTTTGCTTGACATGCTCTTAAATGTGTATCCTTAGGCTTTAGAACAGGCTTACTCAACGTGAACCTTGAAGTAGGGATGTGGCTAATGGACAGTTTCATTTTCTTAAGGGGATTATGATGCAGGTTGTTAATAGGTCACATTTGGGAGAACAGTGTTTTATGGCTTTGTTCATGCTCTTCTCTCCCTCTGGAACACCCTCTAATTATCTGAGTAGACCACTCTTTAAAGTCTAGTTAACAAATCTATCCCTAACTGCCCAGGTTTAAGTCACTTTAAGGCTGAACTATCAGAGCATTCATTGCATGTATCATATCATTGCTTTGCTATTTTACCCATTAGAGACTATAAGTATCCTGAAAGCAAGGGCTTTGCTTAGACTTCTTTCTACCTCTTATAACTTCAAGAACAGCTGCGATTAATAAATAGTAGGTATTCAGCGTATATTTAATCCACGAAGAAGGACAATGTAATACACTGATATTATTAAATCTGTTTTAAAAAATTTTTAAATCAATGGAATAGACTTTCCCCAATACTGATCTCCATTTCATATTAATCATGTGTTGACATTTAGTCAACTGTAATTATAAGTTTATAATTACAAATTTTAAAAAAGCAACATTGAAATTTTTTATATTTGCTTTGGAATATATGAATTTGGGGAGAGAAAGAGTGAGAGAAAGAAGAGAATTTTTCTTTACTTAATCTATATTTAACCTATGTGCATTTTTATTATAAATATGAAAAAATTTAGGAGATAAGAACCTCATTTTATTGGTTGAAAGAATTGTTAGATTGAATGTGTGGTTAGCAAAAGTATATGCAAAGTTTACAAACTTTTTAGGTAATTTCTCCAAGAAATCTTATCATGTTTTAGGACTTCAACCTGGTTGATTTAAAAAATATATATATTATTTTTAAAGTTTTTTTTCACACTTCTTACTGCTTTCAGTTCAATCTTCACAGCTTGAGTATACACAAATGGGTTTCCTTTCCTCTTTTTAAAAATATTAATTAATTAATTAATTAATTAATTATGGCTGCACCAGGTCTTAGGTGCAGCATGCAGACTCCTTAGCTGCAGCATGCATGCGGGATCTAGTTCCCTGAACCTGGGCCCCCTGTGTTGGGAGTGCAGAGTCTTACCCACTGGACCACCATGGAAGTCCCTCCTTTGAAGGGGCATAGGACTTTAAACACAACTGCCTTCGAGGCAATTCCCTTTTCTTTAAGGTATAACTACCACCTCTGCTATCCTGCTACTGAACAGAGTAAATTGTAAAATGTAATCATCCACAAGCCTCATTTCTTACTCCCATTCCTTTGAGTCTATAAGAAAATTACCTTACATCTGCTACAAGTGTGCCATAGTGGAGGTACTTTTATCAGCATCCTTTGTTCTGAAGAAAATACATAAAACTTTCACTGTGGTCATGAGTGTGTTTTTTCCGAATTGTCCCTGGGTCTATGATCTCAGCAAGGATGTAGAATTGGGTTTCCTTGATGGTAAGAGAGTCAGTTCAGCTGAGTACTCTGGGGTTCTGATTGCCATCTGGAAAAGTGCAGGCTTTGTGTTCATGATCTTATTCATGTACAACTCTTAGACTCTATGTTCTAAGGTACAAGGGGCTGAAAGGGTATAATGCCAGCAATGCACTGTTACCTGACTTACACATTTAGACTGGGTGCTCGAAGCTGCAAAACATGGAGGAAGCACCATTGATCTCTGTTGATAAATCAGTCCCAAATTCTATTAGGTATTTTTGCTGATTTTAAGAATAGATTTCTCCAACATGCTCTTTTCTGTCAGAGAGTAAAGAGACTGCCTGTTATTTGTTGCCATGAGATGCTGGAGAGACAATCAATCTCCAGGATAACTGAAAGAGATGGAGCACACTCACTCTGCTCTCTTCATCACGGTGTGCCTGCAGAAACCCAGGGCACCGGTTATTGCTTCCAAGACCTCCTTCCCTCTCTTTATTGATTGTCTATGAAATGTAAAATGAACAAATGAGAGAATAAACACTAGTATATAAAGAAATATTTGTTCCACGATCAAATAGTTTGTGCAAGATTGAATCACTGACCTTTTGACTGCCAGATTAAACACGTTGTAGTACAAGCAACTAGAGGGACATTTTCATGTTGAAGGTGAATTTGTGACAGTAGAGGGAATATAACAGATACCAACGAAGCATGAAGGGCATTATTAGTGTTACTCAACCTTAACAGGGATGAAGGTCTGAGAAAAGTCTAACAAAAATGTTCAGTGTTGTAGCGGGCATCATAGGTATCTAGTCTTGTGATTCTCAACCTTGGCTGTACATTAAAATTATGTAAGCATTTTTCATTTTAACTTTTTATTGAAATATAATAAATAACATGTTATTTTTGAAATAGAATGTACAAACCACGAGTATTTAGCTCAATTAATTTTTTTCAAGGTGTATATACCCATATAACCACTACCAGATTGAGAAATAGAACATTCCTAACTATCAGAAGCCCCCATGTTTTTCTTAGTCATTACCTCCCTGTGGAAGGAACCCCTGTCCTGACTTTGAGTACTGTAAACACTTTATAATTATCTTCGAAATTTACATCCATGGAGTAATAGTGTATTATGCTCTTCTGTATCTGTGTTTTTTTTTCCTGCTCGACACTGTATTTGTAAGAGTCTGCAAGTAGCAGTAATACATTCATTCTCAATGTTACCTAATGCTCTGTTTACGAATATGCCACCATTTATTTACCTTTTCTACGATTGATGGGCATTTGAGTTGGTTGGAGTTTTTGGCTACTGCAAACAGTGCAGCCATAAATATGACTTTACGAATATTTTGGGAGAACACATGTAATTATTCTGTTGGATATGTATCCAGTCATGCAATTGCTGGACCATGGTATATGTGTGTGTTCAGTTTAGCGTACACAACCATTCACTTTCAAATTAGTCCTACCCATCTACACTCAACTTCTAGCTGCTCCACATTCTTATCCATCTAGTTACTTTAAAAAAAAGTCAATACCTTTGGGGAAAAAAAATGAAAAAAATGTCAATACCAAAGGTCCACCTCGGGTTCCACACAGAGCAGTTAAATCAAGAGTTCCTGGGGGTAAGACCCAAGGACCTGTATTTCTAAAAATCTCCCTAGTTAGCACTAATGTGTACCAGAGCAGAGAATTAAAAATCAGTACTATTCAGATGAGGTAACTGGGGTATGAAAGCATGAAATGCTTTGCCCAAATCACCTAGACAGTGAGAAACTGGGGCTAGATGCCAAGTCTGCTGATTTCTGCTCTGGACTTTGTCTTCAGAACCAGTCTCACTTGGAGATACTTCCTCACTATTCCAATCTCATACTGTGAAAATGAACTTTGATTTAGCCTGCGCATTTAGAATATTTTTTTGTTTACAAAGCAGTTTTTCAGGTTTTGTGAGGTAGGTAGAGCAAGTATGCAGGACTGGCTACATAATTTGTGGAATCCAGTGCAAAATGAAAATTTAAGGGCTCCTAATTTTAAGATGATTAAGTATTTCAAGACCGTGACAGCAGAGCATTAAACCAAGCATGGGGCACCCCCCCACACCCCCGCAAGAGTGGGGCCCTGTGGGATTTCATACTCATGAAGTTGGCCCTACAGGTGTTATTATCTGCAAGTTAGAGATGAAAAAGTAAGGCTCAGCAACTTGGTAAGGGGTCAAGTTAAGAGTAGAGACTGGTCTGATGATGCCTGCTTTGCCTTTCTGGCCTAGAGGGTGGGCATGTCCTTTTTCTCCAGGATTTTCTAAGATAAAATGAATAAAAATGGTATAGACTACCTGCAAAAAGCTTACGGAGGGAGCACATCTTTTTAAAAAAGCAAGGGGGATCACTGTGCAAAATGAGTAAAGAATACATTTTAGGAAAATGAAGTTCAGTTAACTGCTGTTAAATCTGCCACCTGGGCTCCTTGCCTTCACTGTCTTCTTGGACTTCTCTGCTCTGTTTTCTGAGACATTTGGGTAATCAACGCTAACCAGATGTTTGGATTCTTCCAGTACATACCTTCATAAGCCTTGTGTTGGGGGTGGTGGAAGAAATAGATGGAAATGTCTATTCTTCTTATTGAGGTAAAATCTTCCAACAACACATGGAAATGTGACAGAACTATCAAATGAGCATGGTGTTGGAAAAAATATTATAAGAAATAATTCTCAATTCTAAGTGTTGTATGACAAAGCAAGGATAATAAAAACCTACCACTACCATCTCCAGTTAATGTGTCCCCCACCACCTACCATCTCCCCTAATTGTTCTTATAGATTATTCTATGACTGATTTCAAAAACTAGAGATATGTTGTAATCAATGAGCTACATTATCAAATATCTAATGTGACTAGAGTAGTCTTCCCTTATTCACACTTTCACTTTCCAAGGTTTCAGTTACCCCTGGTCAACTGGGGTCTGAAAATATTACATGGAAAATTCCAGAAATAAACAATTCATAAGTTTAAAATTGTGCAAATTCCTGAGTAGCCTGATGAAATCTTGCTGAGTCTCTGGGGGATGTGAATCATCCCTTTGTCCAGCATATCCTGCCTGTTAGTCACTTAGCTGCGTCTTGGTTATCAGATGACCATTGTGGTATCACAGTGCTTATGTTCAAGAAACCCTTATTTTACTTAATAATGGCCCCAATGCACAAGAGTAGTGATGGTGGCAATTTGGATATGCCAAAGAGAAGCCATGAAGTGCTTCCTTAAACGGAAAAGGTGAAAGTATTCAACCTAAGGAAAGAAATAAAATCTTTTGCTGAGGTTGCTAAGGTCTGTGGTGAGAATGAATCTTCTATTCATGAAACTGTGAAGAAGGAAGAAGAAATTCATGCTAGTTTTGCTGTCATGCCTTAAACTGCAAGAGTTACAGACATTTAAAAGTGCTTAGTTAAGATGGAAAAGGCATTAAATTTAAATTTGTACAATAAGATATTTTGAGATAAAGACCACATTCACATAACTTTTATTACAGTATGTTGTTATAATTGTTCTATTTTGTTATTAGTTGTTGTTAATCTCTTACTGTGCTTAATTTGTAAGTTAAACTTTATCATAGCTATGTATGTATAGGAAAACACACAACATATGTAGCATTCGGTACTATCCATGGTTTCAGGCATCACTGGGGCTCTTGGAACATTTCACCCGCAGATAAGGGGGGACTATTGTATATTTGGAAATAGGGCCTTTAAAGAGATAATTCAGGTTGAGGGCATTAGGATGGGCCTTAATCCAAAATGGTGGGTGTCCTTATAGAAAGAGGAGATTAGGAAATAAGAACACACAAAGGAAAGACCACGTGGAGACTGAAGGAGAAGACAGACATCTGCAAACCAAGGAAAATAGTCTCAGAAGAAATCAACCCTGTTGACACCTTGATATCTGACTTCTAGCCTCCAGAATTGTGAGGAAATAATTTTGTTGTTTTAGCCATCTAGTCTGTGGTACTTTGTTATGGCATCCCTAGTAAACTAATACAGGGGATAATATAAGAACGTTGACTTCAAAATTGTTTTGTGGAATAAATGAAATTGGGCTGTTGGTTAACTGTGAAATGTGAAGTGGGTATTAGTTACTGCTGTGGCCACTAACTTACTTTTACATCTGCAGCTCAGAGTCTACCCGTCTCCCTTTATCTCCTTTCTCATCCCACTCTCCAACTTTGCCCTTAACGTAGAGCATGCCTCCTAAAGACAAGATGATTTAATTCAAAGTGGTTTAGGTATTTCTCCCATTGTATTTTTTAAAATTAATTAATTAATTTATTTTTGGCTGCGTTGGGTCTTCTTTGCTGCACACAGGCTTTCTCTAGTTGCGGCGAGCGGGGGCTACTCTTTGTTGCGGTGCTCGGGCTTCTCATTGCGGGGGCTTCTCTTGTTGCGGAGCACAGGCTCTAGGTGTGCAGGCTTCAATAGTCGTGGCACATGGGCTTAGTTGCTCCACGGCATGTGGCGTCTTCCCAGACCAGGGCTCGAACTCCGTGTCCCCTGAATTGGCAGGCGGATTCTTAACCACTGCGCCACCAAGGAAGTCCTCTCCGATTGTATTTTTGTGCTTGTTTATCTATTTATTTACTAACTTACTTATATTTTAAATAAGAAGCCTCAAAATCCCTTTCTTTGTTGAGAGGTCAAATCCAAAGTAAATTCCTGGATGTAAATGTGCTCCCGGGTCTGGTGAGTTGTCTCTGAATTGCATCTGTTCTTACCTACTTCCCATTCATCATTCATACTAAGACAGAAATATGAGAAACAGGACAGATTGATGTTTTCAGGGGTAATCCTCTGACAGCCTTTTTCTCTTTTGCTAAGGACCATTTTTCTTTGTTAGCTATCTTTAATAAGAGCCCTCATTTTATTCAATAGACTGTGCTAATATTACCCTGAGAATAGTTAGTATTTATATAGCAGAGTTTCCCTAGAAGCTCAAAGCACTATATAAATATTGTCTCATTAAAAACTCATATATCCCCATGATTGGGTCGGTGGCTGCTGCTATTTCCCTGATGTGCAGTTGGAGAAACAGAGGGTGAATGACTTTTGCAAATTCAGAAAATCTGGGAGGGAAATGCAGAAAAGCTTCACCTTATCAGGTTTGGTGATAAAGCCTCAGGCCAGCTCCCCAGATTTTCACAAACTAAAAGGTATTCAGCGTAAAGCCACCAGCCTGTGTTCTGATGATCCGTTGTAAACATCAGGATCATTGCTTTTCTTTGGGGTCTGGGGCCCAGTGTTTTAGCTGGTGAAGGCTGAAAAGCACCTTACAAGTAGGACTTGACTGTTCTGGGTTTTTTTTTTTTTTTTTTGGTTGTTCAGCTTGCCATGGATCACTGCTGATTTATTCAGATCACTTTGGATATTCTTTCTGAGTCTTTTCATAGCAATAACTACAACAAGGTCCTACCATATCCTTTCAGTTTACCAATAGTTTTGTTCTGGTCTAGTCAGTAATCTCCTAAGTCAAGGGTACAATTCTACATCTAGTTTTCATTCTTTTAATACATTCGTTTTCCTTTGTCTTTATTTCCTCCTCTGCAAATCCTGCATGGGTTAGTTACATGGCTGCAAAAACTAATAATATGCTTATCAAATTAACAGCTATAAAATCACTTAACAAAATCTACATAATTAACAGCACAGAATACCAATATAGCTGTACCATAAAGCAATTGAAGACAGGTACCGAACATGAAGGGACTTCAGTGTTAAGCTTGCTTCTTCCCCAGAAATGTACTGGTTAATGCAAATAGTAGTGGAAATAGTATGCAAAAACAGTCCAAGTCTGAGAAAGAAGCCAGAGGGGAACCAAGACACTGCAGGTAGATTTCCTGCTTATGGGTCAGGGCTGAACTGAAATTGTGACTGCAGGACTGACAGGTTTTTATTATAATATTCATCTCTCTCTAAAATCTGGTGAACAGCTTCCCTACTGACTCAGATAATGCCTATTGCTGAACATCTGCAGCTAGAGAAAGGACTATTACTTTTGGCTGAAAGCTTATTGATAGAGGATACTTAATTAGAAAAGAAGCAGCAGGCTTCGCCTGCAATGACATGGGAATATGCCATGGAGCTTTTAATTCAGCATTTTCATAGCACAGCATATTCAAGCGTACCTTGCTTAATTGCTTCTTGAAAGGTTTTGAGATTTGTCCCATGAAAGACAGTATTTCTGAGGTCTTTGTTCTTTTTTTTTTAATTAATTTATTTAATTTATTTATTTTTAGCTGCATTGGGTCTTCGTTGCTGTGCTTGGGCTTTCTCTAGTTTCAGCGAGCGGGGGCTACTCTTCGATGCAGTGTGTGGGCTTCTGATTGCGGTGGCTTCTCGTGTTGCAGATCATGGGCTCTAGGCGTGTGGGCTTCAGTAGTTGTGGCACGCGGGCTCAGTAGTTGTGGCTCGCAGGCTCTAGAGCGCAGGCTCAGTAGTTGTGGCGCACGGGCTTAGTTGCTCTGTGGCATGTGGTATCTTCCCGGACCAGGGCTCGAACCCATGTCCCCTGCAATGGCAGGCGGATTCTTAACCACTGTGCCACCAGGGAAGCCCAAGGGTCTTTGTTCTTTACAACGTAAAAATACTTCTCCTTCTTTCTTTTCTTATAAGTTAGGAAAGACTAATTTTTTGTGCTATTATCAGATTCAAGATTGTAAAAGCATCATTTTCTTTCAGAAAAAAATTTTAAGCAAGATTACTAATTCCTTATATTGATGATTAGAAAAAAACAAAGGATAGAGCAAGAGCGTTTTATCTTCTGACAAGTAATACTTCACTTTTTCAAGAGACATGTGCTATAAAAGAATTTGTTAAGGAGAGTTTGCAAAGAATATATACATTTAAATTAAGCAAATGCTAGGCTTTCACATGAGAGTGAAATCCCATCAGCAACTAGCTTTTAAAAGACACAAGTCAGAAACTGTATACTATTACAATTCCAAGAAAATTTTCACAAGAAAAATAAATATTAGTCATAAATTTCAAAATTCATTTCACAGATTTTATGTTAAAAGCATGATTATAGATATTTTTCGAGGTTAAAATATTTTAAAGTCCTACAAATCCCTAGTTACTCTATTCTCTGGTGCTTATTTAATTTGTTCAAAGATATTATCTCCTGCTTGGCAATAACATCTCTTCCCATAGATGATCTTTTTTTCTTTTTACATGAAAAAATTTGGTACTTTTACACTGTAGGCAGAAGTGAGGGAGTGACAGATCTGAGAAAAATCCAGAGACAAGATCAGGCACAAGATCAACAGAAATGGCAAAGCAGGCGAGACACTTTGATTGACCTAGTTGTGTCGTATGCTCACCCCATGTTCTGGAGGAGCCAGCCTATCCAGTGGGGTTCTGCTAGGCAAATGTGCCAGGAGGAAGGGGTGAGAGTCAGGGCTTGGGAGTCTGAGGAAGCCCAGTAAACATTTGTTACTCTCACAGGTGCAGTGGCCTTTCTCAACATTAGAATGCTCCTATGACCTGATAGCTCATCCATTTATGGCCCTTACTATATGCTAGGCATGTTCTAAGCACTTTATATATATTAGCTCTTTCAATCTAATGATTAGAATGGGTTCTTATTTCTTTTCACTCTCACTCACCCTACATACATACACCTATAAACACACACATATATATGTCTTGTACATATATATGATCTATATGTGCATATTAGCTTTTGATCTTTAATCAAAATAATATACATATATTATATGTATATGTGTATATATTATTGTCTGTGTATATATTCTCTTCTGATTTTTTAAAAAAATCGAGCACATTTACATCCCATCTCCTTTGGCAGCCCTTCTCTGTGAAACCCCACAGTGGTGGCTCCTGCAAGGCTACTGACGTAGGGACTCCCTAGGCCATGTCCACTTACAGTCATTATAGAGCTTTCTACTTGTCACACAACTGCATTTTAAGCTATTTGAAGGTGGTGATAATTTCTCACACATTTTGGTGTGCCAGGTAGCTCACACAGACCTGGAACAAAGTATATGCTTATCTGTTTGCTGAGGAGTTTGATCCTGACCAGAGCTTTGAAGAAGGAGTAGAACTGTTGTTGGCAGAGTTCAAGGGAATTATTTATTTCCTAGATCATGATTTATATTTTGCTCTGTCAAAGCAAGATCTCTTCTCAAGACTAAAATTCCCATCACAACTGAGGATATAAATATGGCTAGAAACTGGAAAATGAGATTATATAAATAATTAGACATTTATTGAGAGAGTAAATGGCTGTACCGACTTTCCCCCATGAAATTGGCTTTGTTCTTTTTTATTTATAATGTAAAACTAACTTATATGCTTTTATAAAATATTACTTACTTCCTTCACTTGTAACTTTAAAAAGTGAATTCCACCGATCAGTGTAATCATAAATGACTCATAGATCAACTGAACAAAAAAGGGCTTTGAGTATCCCCCATTTTGCAAATGAGAAAACTGAAACCCAGATATTTTAAATGGTTAGGCCAAAGTCACACATTAGGTCGCTAGCAGAGCCAGGACTCTGATTTAGAATATATATTTTATTCAATAAAAATTCAGGCCTAGCAGTTACGTTGCTCTGAATAAGAACTCAATAAATATTTCTTGGGTGAATAAATTATTCTTATTGAGCATTGATTAATCAGAACAGAAGTTGGCTACATAACTGGCACAGCCACAGTGGTGTATATGGACTAAATGTCAGCTCTGAAAACCATGACACTAACCACTGCATGTATCAAGTAGGGCAGATACTCAGGGCTTAGGGTTCATTTAATTCAACCCCCTCTTTTTCTAGATGTGTCCCAGGCCCACATTCAAATCAAGAAGTGGAAATCAGATTATTAGTTCCTGGTGGTCAGTGCTTTCTGCTATATCATGTATAAGTGTGTGGATAGAAATGAAGTGAGGTTATAGTAGATAGAATAATTTGGTTGACAATAACCAAATGGCTGAATAATGAGGCAGAGGCAAGTTAACCTGATAGGCAGAATAACTAAAAGGGTAACCTAAACCATGGGCAGTGAAAGAGTGAAGATGAAACGAATAAGAAACTTAAGAAATCAAGAAGGTATAGTGAACATGAAAGTCTATAACTAAAATGCATCATTTAAAGTTATAGATCACGGAATCCTTAAAACATTTCCTAGAATGGGTTGCTTGGTGTTCAAACTAGGACAGACAGAAGGAAGGAGAATGTAATAGCTGTAATTGACTTGCCAGCCCATATCTTCAATCATATTTTTTGGTTTCAGTATTCAAATACCTCTGTAGAATCCCAAATCACTGATGCCTACAGTAGCAGAGCCCTTGGCAATGAGATAAAAGACGTTCTGTGAAGAAAATTAAGCTACTATTTGAACGTTTTTCCTCTAAGATTTGAACTGTTACCCCACAAAGAGAAATAGAATGAGGATTGAATGCCCCTACTCAGTTACGAACCAGAGTGGTCATGCTAGGGAATTAGTTTTATCCTCATTTATCATTGCAGAAGGTCAGTAAGTTATATGTGAGAGTTAATACACCTAGAAATAATGGTGTAAGGTTTTCTTTTAGGATTTGTAGATTATCAACTTTATGACTGAAACACAAACAATTAGCAGAGTTAAAACTGTTTTTCTTTTGCCAGCAGAAATAGGGGATAGAAAAAGTATTACAGTTATTCATTGCCTTTCTATGTAAGGCTTTCTCTACTAGTTTTTGCTTTTGTTTTGAACCTTGTGTACGCATTACTTTTATAAATCTTTTTTAATATAAAAGAAAAGTGCCATTTATTTATTTATTTATTGTGGGGCTGTGGGGTGTGGGGAATGTTCTGCTAGGAGCCAGAAATTTGAATGAAATGGAGAGTTTCTCCAGAGGACATGTCAATAGCCCCTGATCTTTTTTTTTTTAATGAATGGAGGTGTCAACCAATAAAATTAAGATATGTTTGGCTATTTTCCCAATGCCTCCCCTTTCTCTCTAGAGCGACTGAGTGATTCATCCCTGCAATAAAAGTTTTAGCAGAGTACGTGTGATGAGTGAAAAATTCTGTAATGTCCCTCAAAGCCAAACCCAATGCTTTTTGTTAGTCACTATTTAAACTATATTACCACTCCCTCAATTTATGTAAATAATGACTAATTTGCATTTACAAACGTTTTAATATTATACTAAATAAGCACAGTTATATAATACACATCTGAAAATCCATTGACTTCCTGAAAAGGAAAAGCAGCTCCTCATACACCTCTTAAATTTTTTAATCTTCCACATTATTAGGCACTCTGAGTGTATGTGCCACTCAGTTTGCCTGAGTTATAAATCATATGAATGTCTATACCCATTGACCATCCAGGACACAATAATGTTATCGATCATCCACACTTTCACACCTAGGCAATTATCACTGAAATGATCAGACCTACTGAAATCTGAGCCATATGCCACCAACTCATAAATCAAAACTGGAGCTCAGTGAAAGCTTGAGTGGCTCTGTACCCTGAGACAGGCTGCAAGGTTTCTTCTGCCCCATTATTTCTTGTGTACCCTGGGGAGGAATACCTTCACTGTGAATCCTCTCATTGGCTGTATCCCAAGAAGCCCAGCTATGATTTGACATTCACTCTGTTAATGGAAGGCAGTGTGATTCAGACAAAGGAGAAGCTGGCAGCCTCACTCTGGAGTGTATGAATATTTAAAACAACGTTAACGTTGCACATGAGTGGTAAATAGTGATTTGTCATGCCTAGACTGAGTGGATTTTGCATTTATTTTGCCTATGTCTTTTGAATGTCTAAATAAAGAAAAAAAAAGAGTCCTTAAACCTCATAGGCATGTCATTTCCACTATAAAACATTCTGTACCTTGTTTCATTCAGTCAATTGACAAAAATTAATAATTTATACTAAACAAGGATTGCATGTGAATTCTTAATTTCTAATTTCATATTGCAGTTTCCAGGTGCATGAGCTGGACTTATAATCACCAAGTTTTCTATTTCCTAATTGCAGGGTCTTTCACAGATAACTTACGCATATTGGATCTTTATTTCTTCAGATCTAAAATAAGGGCTTGGGTCAAAACAGAGGGCATATGTTATTTGACCAGCACCTCATTATCAAGGAAGGCCTTAGAAACATAATAATTAGTTTTTCAGTTTTAGAGAACAGATGATTTTCTTCCTAATAATAATTCATGTTTTTGGTATCTTTTGCAAAAAACATTACAAGATCTAGGGACCAAGATACTGGGACCAATGATCATCTGAAGGCAAGAAGCTGCTGAACCATTTAGATGACGGTGTGTGCTCTCCAGTGTGCCACAGTTCTCGTGCTCCTTATTAGATTCCTCTAACACTGAGGCTTAGTAATAGTTGCCATTTATGCAGCCCTTGCACTACTGTGTTTTCCTACAACTGTTCTGCTTTGCTCATTTATATTCCCTATCTTGTGAGCATGTGTTTGCAACCTTTGGAGCCTAAACTCTAAAAATTCTATGATTTATTTCTTGAGAAAGGTCAAGAATAATTTAACTTTACAGAAAGACATTTTTTTAGTCCTAAGGTGTTTTTTAAAATTACTAAAAGTCATGTTATGTTTGGTGGTTTGCAGTAACCGTATATGAAGGACACTGGTACTTTGCTGGCATGGGCTGGAGTCCACCCAGGTCCTAGAGGTTGCCTGTAGTTTCTTGCTCCGTGGATTTCAAAATAGCTGCTAAACACAACAGGCTAGCAAGGAGTCTGTCCCTCCAGTCTGCTCAAATGGAGTCTCATAAAATTTAACCTAATCATGGGAGTAACATGCTATCACTTTTGCATAGTCTATTGATTAGAAGCAAGTCGCAGGACCCACTTGCACCCAAGGGGAGGGCAGTGTGTACATTAGGAGATGGGAATCATTGAGGTCACACTAGGATGTGTCTGCCACATATGGTGAAATATTTTTTTACTTCAATAAACATTTTTTCAGCACTTACCACATACAGCCTTCATTCACTTAATGAAAAAGAAAGAAAATTATAGTGAGTACTTTCAAAAACACAAAGTTGAAAAAAGTTAAAACTCCTACTTCCTAGAAACTTACATTTAACATGAAAGTCAGATCAATACATTTAGAATTCTATTTATAATCTAAAAAGTATCTAAAATATGTTCGGAATGTGCTTCTGAGAATCTCTTAGATTAAAATACGTGCACTAGACTGTATTTACTTATGACAGTGGACTAAAATTTTCAACAAGTTGTTTAAACATATTTGGTTCTTTTGCTTCGCTCTTTGCTTTGTTTCTTTTGCTTAGTTTACCAGCAAAATGAGTTCGATGATTGTTGTAGATAATGCCTTTCATTCTCCACTTCACTTTACTAATGTAAGTATGATATAAAATCAACAAGGAAAACACAGAATAGGTGATCAATATAGGTTATTAAAACCTTTGCTTATTTTCTCCTTTATGGAGCAGGAAGACAATTAGTGGAGAAAGCATGTTAGAGATCCTTCGTAGTTATTTATAAATGCTTTAACATCACCCTGAGTTTTTCATGGTGGATTTTCTATAGAAAATGTATTGTATCAAAAGTAAGACTCTCTTACTGCCTTATTTTAGCTCACCACTGCCTAACACATCTTACCCCTGTTCCCACGCCCAACACCTTCAGGAAAAAATAAATCACATTTCTAGTGCTAACACAAATTTCTACAAATCAGATTGCAGTCAGAGACTTTAACTGCAACAACTTCTAAAAGATGCAAACACATGATACACATGGGACTATATATAGTCTCTACTTAATGTGATTGATAGCAAAACCTCATCGGGCCCTAATGAGACCTGTGATCACTGCAGAGACAGCGTATGTTCCCTAATTAGGAGAGAAGAGTGTTTTTCATTGTTTCATTATGACATTTTTAGCGGGGAGAAAAATAGAGCATAGTTCGTATTGTGCTTAAAATTATTTACTAAAATTTGTCCTGTGAACTCCTCTCTCAGAGATAAACTGCTATATATTCTAGCTTCTTGTCAATGTATGTGTATGTGTAAACAGCAAATTAAGGAATGTCTTATCTATGGACGAGCAACTATTCCCTTGTTTGTTGAAAATAAAGCCATAGCATTTGCCCAGTTTTTTTTTTTTGGTCATTTCTTGGAGTGGGAAAAATATGACCATGTTTGTCTTTCTTATTCATATTTTGTAGATCAGACAGTCCAATTTAAATTGTTTGCTTAAATCAACTTTCAACCTAAATTCTTGCCAGTCTGTTCTTTTTGGCATTGAGGGTGCTGCTCATTTTTATTGAAGTTAAAAAAGAAAAATGCTCAATTTGACATATTTTTCTCTTCATTTATCAATGATCTGCAGGATATTTAGACTTGGTGACTAAATGGGTTTTATTCCTATTTTACAGAGAAAAACAAGCCTTAGGATGTTGAAAGTCCTGCCTAGTGCCTCCTGGTGACTAGCACTTGGGATGAATAAAAAGGAGAAGCATGAATATAAATGTGTTGATTATGACAGTGAAGGAATCAGGAGTTTTTATTTTATTGCCTCAGATATTCCGTTTGCACACACGTGTGGATAGAGTAGATGAGTATTATAGATTCATATCTTGCATTTGCAGCTGGGAGAATGCTGTATGTAAATAAGACCATGCATATATAGTCCATTCCCAATCATCTGGGAGCTGACTGACTGAATTTTCTGTGTTTATGCTTCTCCTCCAGTCATTTCATCAGATATAAGACCCCATCAGGCAACTGCTTCATTTGCAAATACCTCCTCATTTAAAATTCCCCGTTAATATTTGTTGGGCCTACATTGTGAAATAATGAGGTGTCAGTTGTCTGTTCCAAAATTACCCTGTGAATATTTTTGCCTCTGTTGGGCAGCAGTGTCAAATATGTTAGTGTGTCAAATGGTGTGTTAAGTGGGATTGCAAGGATACAATGACTAAAGAGAGATTTTTGTGCTAAGTCATTTTGCTCATACCAAAAGGCTTCTTAATGGTCAGTTTCTTACCTGATTCATTCCCAGCATGCTACAGCATCAAGGATTTTAAAGTCTGTTGTAAAGAGTATAGGAATGAGGCAGAAACAACCAAAAGGAAGCCTTAGAAAACTTTGTGTGCAAGTGAATGGATGAGCCAGAAGCTTGGAATAGGATAAGTGTCAGTTGAGTTAGCCTGGGTTACTCTCCAAAGTGAAAGTGCACTCAGATTGTTTCTTTCCACTGGAGATTTGCTGCTGACAGTGATGTCATAATCCTGGGTATTGCACAACCCCGCACTTTATAATCAAGTGGATCAAGCTGAATTGCTTAGTCCTTATTATATGTGTCCTGTGGGGTAAAAGCTGAATAACACACAATATTTGCCATTGTGAAGTATATAGCCCGGTGGGGCTTACTGTCAAAAGAGTAAACCAATAAATATACAACCAAGAGAAAACTGTAAAAGGCGCTAATTGAGCACTAAGTGAGGTATTAGATAACAAAGACCTATTTTTTGGAAGTCAGCTGAGCTGGGCTCTTAGTCTGGCAAAAAAAAAAAAAAAAGGAATGTGACGTCTCAGAGAGTGAGTAGATCAACACAGTAATTATTAGAACCGTTTTGGGTTGAGTTCCCAAGAAGCAGAGCCTGAGAGGGTGATTTATTGAGAATGCTCTTGGAAGAAACCTGGAAGGTAGATGAAGGAAGCAGAGAGGGGTAGGGGAAGAAGCCAGGTATACATGTGGTCTCAGCCTGATCCTGCAGGGAGCTCTAGGGCATGACTGGCATCACTGAGTTGTCACACTTTGGGGGTGGGTCAGGCGGTGTATACTGTATCAGTCAAAATTGGCTGCAGGATGTAACATTTCTTGGTGAGTTGGCTCCTGTCCCCTGAAGGCAGTTTTCTGGAGAGGCACAGCTGTGAGCTATTTGCAGCTCACTGTGACAGCAACTCAGGGATGGATGGGTGCGTGGGCCCGGTGCAACAATGACTAATTTTTATTGCATGCTTAATGTTTAAGGGTCTGGCACTCTTACAAGTGTTTTACATATAGAAAATGTATTAATTCTATGAGGTAGATAATAATATTTCTCCATTTGAAATTTAAGAAAACTGAAGCACAAATTAGGTGAACTAATCAAGGTTACACATCAGAGAAGTGGCAGAGCCATGATTTGGACACATTCAGTCTGATTTTGAAGTAAAGAGAAGCTATCCTGTCTCTCTACTGCATGGCTGTAGTGAGCAATGTTATTTCAAAAATAGGCTAGTAACAAAATTGGATCTGATTTGTCTCATTTCTTCATAGAAGTAATTGTCTAGGTTGTGATTAAATTGCCAGCTAGTCTACAGGAAATGAAATTTGTGCCTTCCAGGAAAACATCTTCTCATATCCCAACTGCTGGAGCAGCTTCTGGATGTCAACTCCTCTCCCATTTTGGGGAAGAGGCAAGACCACATTCTTCATATTTCCTAATGTCTGCTTCTCTCTTCAGGCTGGCCATGCTTCCCCTCACTTCCAGTATTCCATGTTTGTTTTGTGAGTGCATCATGCTCCCTCCTGCCACAGGATCTTTGCACATGCTGTTCTCTCTAGCTGGAATGTGATTCATGCTAAATAAACCTCCTCACCCCCAACTATGTGCTTAGTTATCTCCTCATGATCCTCCTGATCTTCTTGATCAGGCTTCATTTACTCCATTTCCTACCCGGTTGTCTAGGCCAGGGATTTTTTTATAGATTCTCATTTAATTATGTCCTTTTCCTTCAGAGCTCCTATCTCATTTCATGTTTATACATATATTGGTGGGATTGTTTAATTAATGCTGTCTCCTCTTCTGGACTGTAAGTTCCATGAGGATAGGAATTGTGTTTGCTTCACTCACTATTATACCGACACAGTGCCTGATATATTATGGATATTCAATAGATACTTGTTAATAAATGAATAAATGAGGGAAAGAACGCCTACTGTCTGCTCCTCTGTTTCTTCCTGAAGACCACTGACAGGCTTGCCTCTCTGGCCCAGCTGCTTCTTGTGCTCTGAATTTGGGTTTACCTTAAGGACCCATGTCCATCAAGCAGGCATGTCTTGCTCCAGGTCTGGAACCCCTTGATCCGATCCAGCTTGTGCCAACCAAGCTCTAAGCTGCTCTAGAGACACCTGCTCCCCACGCTTTATCAGTAGCACCATTCAATTTTGAATTCGACACATTTGGGGAATAAGGACCTAATGCAGACTATCACCATATTCTGTTGCTGTAAGAGTCTTGTGTGCACACATTTAGAGTTTCACAGCTCCTGTATGTTTCAAGGTCCCTCTTTGTTGCTAGCCAGATCCATGCACTCATTTTAGGAGTGTGAATATTTACACTGTTATTTTAGTAAATACCTTAAATTAAAAAAGACAAGTGTTTTAAGGCTTTTTAATAATGTATCCCAATTATCTATGAAAAATTTGTTCTGTTGATATGTGTTTTGTTAGCAACAAGTTTAAGGGAAATCTAAAGACAGGATTCATAATGCGTGACTTACATTAGAAGTTTCATTGACTTTCATTAGGAGTTGAAAAAGGCGGCAAGAATATGTCTTGCACCTGTATTTTCAATTATATTCTCAAATTGATTTTTCTGTTGTAGACCCAAGTTTCAAAGTAGAAAAGTTGAGGTGGATAATACTTCATTCCTCTACATTTCTCATGTTACATTTCTCATGTTATTTTACTGACATAAAGAAGATGTATCTTACTGATTTGAAATACTATTTGGAAGGGTTATTATAAAAAGGAGTTGACTCTGTAGATGCATTAGTTTATTCATTCTTTTTTCAAGAAATATTTACTATACATCAAATAAAATTTGTTATTATCTGTTACTTAAACAATTGAAAACTCTGTTGGAATTGCATCCAGATTTTGCTGAAGAAAGCACATTATTAAAGTTCTTAGCAAAGTGTTCATTACTCTTTGGACTTAACGGCCCAGTAGGTCATTTCCATCTCTGCCCTGAGCAACTTAACATTGAATAGGGCCAGCTCTGGGAGGGAACACTGCAGCTGCTAAAGTGCAGAGAAAAACTGAATATAACACTGGGATAAAAAGATAAAGCATGGCCTGTCAAATTGCAGTTGAGAAGCTACACATAATGTAATGGCTTGTGTAGGAATTTAAATATTTAAGACAGAATGCACCACATTTGATATTTATCCTATTGATAATTCTTCTCTAAGGTCAACAAGATGCTCCAAAATTCTTGTATTTTTATATTTTAAGAGATTGTCATTATACCTTCAGTTTCCATATAGATCTAGAGAGAAAACAGATGTCTAAAATTGGAACCCTGAAATAGCTCTGTCTCATGGTGCAGCATGCATTTCACAGTGACCCACAGTTAGAACCCAAGAATTCCCTTTATGACAAGTAAGGTAACCATACAATTTGTTGGTCAAATGGAATAATTTTGAGAAAGATGGTGTTCTGAAAAATTATGCCAGGACAAAAACCTGGGACCATTTCAAGTGAATTTGGATGTAAAATCAACCTAGGAATGAATAAATTCGGATCTTTAGTCACCTGTGATTTCATGGCTGCTGGAGACTATTACTTTATATTTTAGTTTGCATTCAGGTAATATTTTTAAAGAATTTTCTTCATGCTAAGTCTTTGGAAATATTATTTATAGATACAGACTGCATAAACCCATACACAAAGACATACTCATTTATTCACTCATTCATTCACCTAAGTAATATTAATTGAGCACTTTTCTATGTTTCAGGAAGTGTGCTGGATTTTGGGGGCAATGTGGTGAGAAATCATGAGCCAGTGTACTTACCTTTTTTTTTTTTCTGAGTAAATTCTGCTGTTTATTAAATAGCTGTGTACCAATGGTTTTTTAAAATTTTTTAATTTAATTTAATATATTTTTTTGTACAGTAGGTTCTTATTAGTTATCCATTTAATACATATTAGTGTATGTATGTCAATCCCAATCTTCCAGTTCATCCCACCACCACCCCCCCACCTTGGTGTCCATACGTTTGTTCTCTACAACCTGTCTCTATTTCTGCCCTGCAAACCAGTTCATGCATATCATTTTTCTAGGTTCTACATATATACATTAATATACGATATTTGTTTTTCTCTTTCTGACTTACTTCACTCTGTATGACAGTCTCTAGATCCATCCACGTCTCTACAAATGACTCAGTTTCGTTCCTTTTTATGGCTGGGTAATATTCCATTGTATACATGTACCATATCTTCTTTATCCATTTGTCTGTCGATGGGCATTTAGGTTGCTTCCATGTCCTGGCTGTTGTAAATAGTGCTGCAATGAATATTGGGGTGCATGTGTCTTTTTGAATTATGGTTTTCTCTGGGTATATGCCCAGTAGTGGGATTGCTGGGTCATATGGTAATTCTATTTTTAGTTTTTTAAGGAATCTCCATACTGTTCTCTGTAGTGGCTGTAACAATTTATATTCCCACCAACAGTGCAAGAGGGTTCCCTTTTCTCCACACCCTCTCCAGCATTTGTTGTTTGTAGATTTTCTGATGATGCCCATTCTAACTGGTGTGAGGTGATACCTCATTGTAATTTTGATTTGCATTTCTCTAATAATTAGTGATGTTGAGCAGCTTTTCATCTGCTTCTTGGCCATCTGTATGTCTTCTTTGGAGAAATGTCTATTTAGGTCTTCTGCCCAGTTTTGGATTCGGTTGTTTGTTTTTCTTTAATATTGAGCTGCATGAGCTGTTTATATATTTTGGAGATTAATCCTTTGTCAGTTGATTCGTTTGCAAATATTTTCTCCCATTCTGAGGGTTGTCTTTTCGACCTCTTTGTAGTTTTCTCTGCTTTGCAAAAGCTTTGAAGTTTCATTAGGTCCCCCTTTGTTTATTTTTGTTTTTATTTCCATTACTCTAGAGGTAGATCAAAAAAGATCTTGCTGTGATTTATGTCAAAGAGTGTTCTTCCTATGTTTTCCTCTAAGAGTTTTATACTGTCTGGTCTTACATTTAGGTCTCTAATCCATATTGAGTTTATTTTTGTGTATGGTGTTAGGGAGTGTTCTAATTTCATTCTTTTACACGTAGCTGTTCAGTTTTCCCAGCACCACTTATTGAAGAGACTGTCTTTTCTTCACTGTATATCCTTGCCTCCTTTGTCATAGATTAGTTGATCATAGGTGTGTGGGTTTATCTCTGGGCTTTCTACCCTGTTCCATTGATCTATATTTCTCTTTTTGTGCCAGTACCATATTGTCATGATTACTATAGCTTTGTAGTATAGTCTGAAGTCAGGGAGTCTGATTTCTCCAGCTCCGTTTTTTTCCCTCAAGACCACTTTGGCTATTCGGGGTCTTTTGTGTCTCCATACAAATTTTAAGATTTTTTTTGTTCAACTTATGTAAAAAATGCCATTGGTAATTTGATAGGGATTGCATTGAATCTGTAGATTGCTTTGGGTAGTATAGTCATTTTCACAATATTGATTCTTCCAATCCAAGAACATGGTATATCTCTCCATCTGTTTGTATCATCTTTAATTTCTTTCATCAGTGTCTTACATTTTTCTGCATACAGGTCTTTTGTCTCCCTAGGTGGGTTTATTCCTAGGTATTTTATTCTTTTTGTTGCAGTGGTAAATGGGAGTGTTTCCTTAATTTCTCTTTCAGATTTTTCATCATTAGTGTATAGGAATGCAAGAGATTTCTGTGCATTAATTTTGTATCCTGCAACTTTACCAGATCCATTGACTAGATCTAGTAGTTTTCTGGTGGCATCTTTAGGATTCTCTATGTATAGTATCATATCATCTGCAAACAGTGACAGTTTTACTTCTTCTTTTCCAATTTGTATTCCTTTTATTTCTTTTTCTTCTCTGATTGCCATGACTAGGACTTCCAAAACTATGTTGAATAATAGTGGTGAGAGTGGACATCCTTGTCTTGTTCCTGATCTTAGAGGAAATGCTTTCAGTTTTTCACCATTGAGAATGATGTTTGCTGTGGGTTTGTCATATATGGCCTTTATTATGTTGAGGTAGTTTCCCTCTATGCCCGTTTTCTGGAGAGTTTTTATCATAAATGGGTGTTGAATTCTGTCAAAAGCTTTTTCTGCATGGATTCTGAATGAGATCCTTGCTGGGTAGAGTATTCTTGGTTGTACGTTCTTCCCTTTCATTACTTTAAGTATATCATGCCACTCCCTTCTGGCCTGTAGAGTTTCTGCTGAGAAATCGGCTCTTAACATTATGGGAGTTCCCTTGTATGTTATTTGTCGTTTTTTCCTTGCTGCTTTCAATAATTTTTCTTTGTCTTTAATTTTTGCCAATTTGATTACTATGTGTCTCAGCGTGTTTCTCCTTGGGTTTATCCTGTATGGGAATCACTGCGCTTCTTGGACTTGGGTGGCTATTTCCTTTCCCATGTTAGGGAAGTTTTCAACTATAATCTCTTCAAATATTTTCTCGGGTCCTTTCTCTCTCTCTTCTCCTTCTGGGACCCCTATAATGCGAATGTTGTTGCATTTAATGTTGTCCCAGGGGTCTCTTAGGCTGTCTTCATTTCTTTTCATTCTTTTTTCTTTATTCTCTTCCACAGCAGTGAATTCCACCATTCTGTCTTCCAGGTCACTTATCTGTTCTGCATCAGTTATTCTGCTATTGGTTCCTTCTAGTGTAGTTTTAATTTCAGTTATTGTATTGTTCATCTCTGTTTGTTTGCTCTTTAATTCTTCTAGGTCTTTGTTAAACATTTCTTGCATCTTCTCGATCTTTGCCTCCATTGTCTTTCTGAGGTCCTGGATCATCTTCACTATCATTATTTTGAATTCTTTTTCTGGAAGGTTGCCTATCTCCACTTCATTTATTCGTTTTTCTTGGGTTTCATCTTGTTCCTTCAACTGGTACATAGTCCTCTGCCTTTTCATCTTGTCTGTCTTTCTGTGAATGTGTTTTTTGTTCCACGGGCTGTAGGATTGTAGTTCTTCTTGCTTCTGCTGTCTGCCCTCTGGTGGATGAGGCTATCTAAGAGGCTTGTGCAGGTTTCCTGATGGGAGGGACTGGTGGTGGGTAGAGCTGGCTGTTGCTGTGGTGGGCAGAGCTCCATAAAACTTTAATCTGCTTGACTGCTGATGGGTGGGGCTGGGTTCCCTCTCTGTTGGTTGTTTGGCCTGAGGCAACCCAACACTGGAGGCTACCTGGGCTCTTTGGTAGAGATAATGGCAGGCTCTGGGAGGGCTGATACCAAGGAGTACTTCCCAGAACTTCTGCTGCCAGAGTCCTTGTCCCCACGGTAAGCCACAGCCACCCCCTGCCTCTGCAGGAGACCCTCCAACACTAGCAGGTAGGTCTGGTTCAGTCTCCCCTGAGGTCACTGCTCCTTCCCCTGGGTCCCGATGCACAGACTACTTTGTGTGTGCCCTCCAAGAGTGGAGTCTCTGTTTCCCCCAGTCCTGTCGAAGCCCTGCAATGAAATCCCACTAGCCTTCAAAGTCTGAATCTCTGGAATTCCTCCTCCCGTTGCCAGACCCCCAGGTTGGGAAGCCTGACGTGGGGCTCAGAACCTTCACTCCAGTGGGTGGACTTATGTGGTATAAGTGTTCTCCAATCTGTGAGTTACCCACCCACCAGTGATGGGATTTGATTTTGCTGTGATTGTGCCCCTCCTACCATCTCATTGTGGCTTCTCCTTTGTCTTTGGATATGGAGTATCTTTTTTGGTGAGTTCCAGTGTCTTCCTGTCGATGATTGTCCAGCAGCTAGTTGTGATTTTGGTGTTCTCACAAGAGGGAGTAAGAGCACGTCCTTCTACTCCACCAACTTGGTTCAGCTCCAACCCCATAGCTCTCACCATATGTGGTTTTAAAGTTTTATTTTCTCTGTCTCAATGGCTTCCCTAACTTCAAAATGCTCTATATAGAATTTAGCCCAGTGCTGAATGATGCAACAGAAAAAAGCTTTAGTGACTTCTAACAGATTAAGCCTTGGACAATAGGTCCTAAGCAGAAAGCATGACCCCATATCTGAAAGGGTAAAGCAAATGGCTGTGAATAATGTGGCTGAATGCAGGAGGAGAGCAGAGCAGCAAAAAAAAGTTTCCAGACATTTCTGGTTTAAATCCATGGCTATCTTTTTATGTATGTGCAGTGAATACAAGATTTTCTCATTGGCTAACCTAAAATGCCACAAAGTTCTGACTTTCATGTTATTTCTTTCCATGGAGTATTTCACTGCATTCCTCTTTTCCCTGGGATAAAAAACTCTTTATTTCCTAATTGCTCAATGGAGGATCCGCATGGCTTGGATAATAATGAGCTGGCACAAAGCCTCGGTTTCTGGAAGGCTCTGTGGATTCGAAGAAGTCACAAGGTTTGCTAAAGTGAATTCCTTTTTGCTTGCAATCTGTCCCCCAGGTAATGTAGACCAAAGAAGAAAGATGCGACTTCAGGCATTAGTGGAAAGACCTCATGATCTGGAAAGGAACTTTGTTCAAGTGAGGGCATGTCAGTCACAGAGCTTTTAAAAAATGAGTCTCAAAGTTCATACGTTTTAGCGAAGTGCCACTGAAATGACTTGACACGAGCTGGTTGTATAACATAAAATCACCTTTCATTGACTAAGCCAAAGCATTCACATTAGAGATTCAGCTGGAAGCCTGCCTAATGTTTGAGCGATTATTTCTACAAATCCAAGATAGATGGTGTGAATACTAATTGTCTGACTAACAAGAGGAGAAGCTGAACAACAATGAAGGTCACTGTTGATATCCAAAGATGAGCACTCAACATGGTTTGGGGCTGGAGGCTCCAGTCCTCAGAGTGCAGGGTTGGCATTCTGAAGATCATTGTTCCCAGAGGTGTGGGTGATGGACTCCCTTCTCTTGATTCTTCCCCACAATGTGAACTGAGAAATACTTTCAAGGGCATAGTTGCAATGTTGTTCTCAGTCATATTACTAGTATTTTTAAAATTCAATGACCTATCAGTGGAAAAGCACCAGGCTCACTGAAGTCATTGTATGCAGAGGAGTTAAAAGATCAAGGCTGATTATCAAGTTAGTATTCTGTTGTGCATTTTAAGGATTATCATAATGTAATACTGAAATGCTAAGTAGGAGCTTAGGTGTACTGCCTTTGCTGGTAGTATTTTCATCTCCAGAAAACAGTTAGTGGTCTTTGGAGTTTTAATGTTGATAAATTTTTAAAGGTTAGAAAAGTAGAACAGTACTTTAGGTAAAGGGTTGTCTCACATGGCATTGTATATACACTTCCACTAACATATTTGTTAGTAACATTGTGATTTTTTTATCATAATTTACCAGATTATTAGGTATATTTTTTATCTATGACTGTGTTCCCAGAATAGGCTCAATTATTTATCTACTTACTTTGAATGGCCATGTATATTGCAGGAATAGAAGCGAGGTCTTAGAAGAAGAGAGGGAATAGTTCTTCCTACTCCCGTTCTCTGGTTTGTCCTCCCACTGTCCCTCTACTTTTTATTGGCTAGAACACATGTCACAAGAAGAATGATAAAAAAGATAATGAGAGTATTCAGTTGGGTGAAGAGAAGACTTAGAAGGAATGTGCAAACTGTCCTCAATGTTTTCAGGCTTCATGGATTTATTGAATGGATGGATAAAGGGATAAATGAGTGAATGAATGAATGAAGCACTAAGTGGAATGCACAGGGAAGCACATACAGTGACTAGAATGACACACATGCTCTTCACCCTTAGGAAGCTCACCTTCTACTGTGGATGAACACAGATGAAAAGGAAATTACTCTGTGGAGTGGTAGGTAAAAGAGTGAAGAAACTTGTTCTGAGTATCTCCATAGGGCAGAACCAAAGCAAGTGTCAATGTTTATCAAAAGTTTTATTTATTTTTTAATGTACTGTATATCAAATGGTTTCCCAAATCTAATACTAAATTTAATTCAATTTAATACATGTTTATTGAAGACCTGCTATGTGCAGCCTCCCCAGAGCAACATGGAGTATGCATCCGGGTGATCATATTAGAAGAAGCAGCATTAAGGGTGAGGAGAACACTATTAGGCACTTGTACTCCAGAAGGTAGTTAGCGTCCATCTCTGCAGATGCACTTGGAAGTGTCTCAGTGTGGCATAGTCCACGTGTTCGGCCAGAATGTGCAATTCATTCAACTAGCATAGGTTAAATATTTTTTCCTATCTAGTTTGTGACAACTGACTTATATGCATAATCTTCACTATATATTAACTTTTAGTGAGAGTAAATGGTTCTGTGAGATGTAAACTGCTGTTTACTTTTGACCAAAGAAAGAGGAAACGCATGTCATATATATATATATATATATATATATATATATGCCATTTATTTTATTACTTTATTTTATTCCTTTCTCTAAGAACTTGTAAAACAAGTCCTTTTCTTCTTCTTCAAAGGATCAAACATGTTATTAGATTTTTTTTTATTGAATGGAATCTTTTATTTTCTTTTTTTTTTTAAATAGAGAAATCTATAGTTCAGAAGTTAGGTATGAGACCAACATTTGTAATAATTTTTTAACTAGTCTATCAAACCAAAACTGTCTATATCCTGGTTTCCCAATTCCCCTCACATCCTTTATGTAGCTATTCTAGTATGAATTTGCTGTCCAACATTAATGAGAGCCATCCTTGAAGATGTCTTTTCATGGAGATTCTGGAAAAATACTGTAATGCAGTAATGAAACTTAATGACCTGTGTTGTGAGCCTTGACCTTGATTCCTTTGAGAAGTTACAGATGAAGTAGATGTCCAAAGGAAAGCTCCAGAATTAGAATGGCTATTAAAATTACTGGCTAGAAGCCATCAGTAGTTAAAAGTGGATACTACTACCTTTGGCAGGGAAGCAAATTGTTCATCCTATGCACAAATAGAAACTCATTCTCTGACAATGTTGGTCTTTTAATGGAGGATATCTTCAAGGCAATGATGCTACTTTGTTCTTCTGGTTCCACATGTAGTTCATTAGCATGTAAATGGTTCATTCATTGTTTGATTTGGAACTGAGTGGAGGTCAACACATACCAGAACTACCTTGCTTTTTACAATTACAATTTCTATTAAATGCGAAAGGCTTAAGGAAATTTGTCTAATAGCAGAATAACACCTGGGGAAGGCAATTAGCTATTTTTAATATTCAGCATTTTTATTATAATGAAATGAATTTAAAATGCTGGTGGGTGAACATTCTATTTCAGTAGCACATGGATAATACCGAAATCCCTGGAAATCTGAAAACATTAAGTTGGACTTGACATAGACAAATAAGGTAACACAGAGAAGTGATTGAGTGCAGACTGTGAAATTAGGTAGCATCCATTTAGATCATGACTCTGTAGGCTGTTTGAAGTTGGGAAAAACCTCTTAATCTCTCTGTGTATTTTTTCCTCATTGTAAATTAGGGATAATTAATAGAACCTGTCTCATCAGACTGTTTTGCGAGTTAAAGTGCTTAGAATAGCTCCTGGTATGTAGTAGGCAGGGGTGTGCTGGTAAATGGTTAACAACTGGCTTTCCAAAAAGAAGTTCTGATGTATAGTGCTTGCCAATTTCTATAATGTAAATATTTCCACTATGGAGTAAATACCCTCAAGATGGCATCACTAGATGCTCAATTGGAAAGAGATATGCACAACTGGCTCTCACTAGCCTATGTGACCCAGCTCCAGCACACTATTGATAGTAAGCATTAAATAATCTTAGTTGTTGTTGTTTACACAGTAAAATAATAAGACACTTAAGGACTTTTAACTCATTAATCAGATGTGCCATATATTATGATCATCTATTTTGATTGCATATTTAGTTTATGATTTACAACACAGAAGTCTAATATGCAATATACATTTGCTTTAGTTTGCTGGTGGGATTAAATTCTGCATTTTGTATTTATTAGCTTGCAAAAAACTCTTTAATTTACATTACTGTTTGTACCTAACATTTGCATTCTCAGGTTCAGTGTGTTTACATTTTTGATTGTGATGTCTCCGCGCAGAGTTTTACTTTTTATTTATGTTCTCATTGTCAGGCATAATCAGTTTTGAAAAGGAAAAAAAAAGAGAGGTAAATTAAAGGAGCAGCTTGTTAAGCTAATGCCTTCCAGATGAGGCAGCAACTGCTCACTTATTAGGTTGTGAGTTCTCAATAGGTTTCCCATGTTGACTCTCCTTGCAAGCGTCTCTCTACCGATCTCAGGCAATGTACAGTTCAGGCCTCCTTCCTTCTAGGATGGCCTTTTAAGAGTGAAATATCAGCATCTGTGACAAGTAATAGAGAAGGAGGCTGAAAGCCTTGTCTTGCAGAGTGGCGGTAATCGTTTTAAGTCTAAAATTGCAGCCCAATTAATATATCTGGTAAGAACAGGTATTTACATAAAGAGGGTTCAAAATGTGCATAGAAAAATTTAACTTATGTGTTAACAAAAGAAATTACCTTTATGCTGAGATTTGACAGCTTATTATATTAATTAATAACAAAGCCCCTCGTGCTAGACCAGTACCAGTTTTTCTTCAGAATAGTTAGAACAAATAATTTATCTCAACACTGAAATTGTAAATACAAAAGTATATAACTAACACTTCTTTGGAATTTAGATATACACAGCTGGCTATCATGTTATTATCTTGGCTTGCCTCCTAGCTGGAACCAGGAGCTGTATGTCATTCTGGTTGGACTTTCATGATTCTGAAAACAAATTTATAGTTCAATTAACTAAAAAGTTTCACTAGTAAATTTTGGAGGATGGTTTTGAGGAGTTTGGGAGAAGGAGGCCACTTTGCTTTCAAGAGTCACTTGCGATTTTTCCTCAGAAACCTAGAGGGGGTTGCTTTGGAGATATCTTTACCCAGCTAAAGTGACAGGGACCAGGGTACAACTATTACACGTTTTATTTTTCAGATGTTGCTAATAGTATTAGTAGCAATTATGGAGGCTCTATTATGTGCAAAGCACTAGCCAAAATTACTCATCTCTAAAACAACCCTGTCAGGTAGATTATTTTTATTCCAAATTTACAAGTGAGAAAATTGAGGTTAAAAATGTTTATTAACTTGCCAAAAGTTATGGTTACCAACGAAGAAACCTACTTTTCAAAATTCTACCTATGCTTCCACAGCCCCCTTCCTTTCTCTATATAACACTTCCTCTAATAAGACCTTGAAAAACAAGACTTCTAGTAGAACTTGTTTTCAAATATTTTTAAGTTGTGAATTTTTGTTCTCAAAAAATCTTAACTTGTTCAAGAAGCAATGTCTATTCTTCAAATTTTGTCATCTCTCTCTATCACTGTACATAAAAAAATTCTTTTGAAGAGTGAAGATGGCATATTTGGAGTCATAAAGAGAGAAAAGATACAAATTTAGAAACATAAAATGTAGAACAATGCCTATATCATCACAGAAGCACTAAAAACCTAACTATTGCTACTGTGATACTCCATGACTAACTACTTTTCATGGGCACTTGGGTTCCAAAAAACACAATTTATAAAGCCAAGATGTTTCATTTCCTTCAAATTAGTTATACTGATAACTTCAAGGGTATATAAAAAAAAAACTACAGGCATACCTCATTTTGTTGCCCTTCACCTTATTGTGCTTCACAGACACTGCATTTTTTTTTACAAATTGAAGATTTCTGGCAACCTTGAGTTGAGCAAGTCTATTGGTGCCATTTTTTTCCAACAGCATTTGCTCACTTTGTGTCTCTGTGTCATATTTTCGTAGTTCTCACAATATTTCAAATTTTTTCAATATATTTGTTATGGTGATCTGTGATCAGCAATCTTTGATGTTACCATTGCAAAAAGATTACGACTTGCTGAAGGCTCAGATGATGGTTAACAGTTTTTAGCAATAAAGTATTTTTTTTTTTAAGAAGATGTTGGGGGTAGGAGTTTATTAATTTTTATTTATTTATTTTTGCTGTGTTGGGTCTTCGTTTCTGTGTGAGGGCTTTCTCTAGTTGTGGCAAGCGGGGGCCACTCTTCATTGCGGTGCGCGGGCCTCCCACTATCACGGCCCCTCTTGTTGTGGAGCACAGGCTCCAGACGCGCAGGCTCAGCAGTTGTGGCTCACGGGCCCAGTTGCTCTGCGGCATGTGGGATCTCCCCAGACCAGGGCTCGAACCCATGTCCCCTGCATTAGCAGGCAGATTCTCAACCACTGCGCCACCAGGGAAGCCCTAAAGTATTTTTTAATTAAAGTATGTGCATTGGTTTTTTAAGACAATGTTATTGCACATTTAATAGACTATAGTAGAGTGTAAATATAACTTTTATATGCTGTGGGAAACCAAACAATTCATGTGACTCCCTTTATTGTAATACTTGCTTTATTGCAGTGGTCTGGAACCTAACCTGCAACGTCTCTGAGGTATGCTTGTAGTTGGTAAGTATTGGGACTATTTTCAGGATTGTCTCGATATTATTTGGAAAAACAAAATATTTGGAAAAACAATCAGTCACCAGTGAGAATCAGCTTTTCTATTTTGGAAAAAGATAACTTTGAAAAGCTTGCATTGCTACAGCACATGGTGATTCCTATTGTGTACTTCTGGGTCAGGAGCTCAAACTTCAGACCCAAGGTAGCTACCATATTTCATAGAATCTGAGAAAGTAAAACAGCCACGGAATATTTGGCACACCTTGATGAGAAACTGATTAATTTAGCCCTCCTTTTTCAGTTGTTAAAAACTGATGGTTCATATCTTTTCCAGAATTGTTTAAGTGCAAACAGAAAAGCTAGTATAGTCTGAAGTCAGGGAGCCTGATTCCTCCAGCTCTGTTTTCCTTTCTCAAGATTGCGTTGGCTGTTGGGGTCTTTTGTGTTTCCATACAAATTGTGAAATTTTTTGTTGTAGTTCTGTGAAAAATGCCATTGGTAATTTGGTAGGGATTGCTTTGAATCTGTAGGTTGCCTTGGGTATTAATTACTGATTCTTTCAATCAAAAAACATGGTATATCTTTCCATCTGTTTGTGTCATCTTCGATTTCTTTCATCAGTATCTTATAGTTTTCAGAGTACAGGTCTTTTGCCTCCTTAGGTACTTTTATACCTAGGTATTTTATTCTTTTTGATATGATAGTAAATGGGATTGTTTCCTTAACTTCTCTCTCTGAGTTTTTGTTGTTAGTGTGTACAAATGCAAGAGATTTCTGTGTATTAATTTTGTATCCTGCAAATTCATTGATGACTTCTACTAGTTTTCTGGTAGCATCTTTAGGATTTTCTATGTATAGTATCATGCCATCTGCAAATCTTCTGTGGCCTGTGTTGCATAATGGAACCACGGGCAGGTGAGTCTCATCTCTGGGGGTCAACAAATTAGGAGGGTGAACAGAAAATCCTGGGAAGGGCATCCAGAAGAAATAAGCAAAGAAGTATCTTGGCAAGACTGTTCAGAGCTGTTGTGAGATGCTAGGGAAATGAGTGGTGGCATAGGTGTTAGCACTGGGCAAACATCAAAAGGCCATTTGACATTGAGACCACTTTCATTGTTTATCCTCAGATGATTATTTAAACTAGTCAGTGCTCTTCTGCCTAGAAGTACCTTTTTAAAAGCTATGATATAGTTCTCTAACTCTGTAATTCTCTAAGTCTCTATAACTTACTTTAGGAAAGTAAATTCAAAAAACATTTTTGCAGGAGATAGGACAGGTTATGTATAGTAAGTACTTTGAAGATGAAAATGGAGAACAGACTACTAAGGATTTTTCCTGTTTTGATAAGCCATACCAACCTTATGCTTCAGAGAAAGAACTTGTCAGGTCCTGTTCAAAAGTCCCTGGCAGCAATACTTCTTGCCATACTTGCCAATACTTCTCCTGAGATGTAGCTTTAAATACTCTTCATAAACTCAGTGATTTTTATCAATGACTAGTAGTTAAAAAACCCATATGATTTTGGACACTTTTTTTCAAAGAGGCTTAAAATCCCAAAAAATTTAACTAAAAATTTCCTTGCAAATTAACAATAAATCTGATGGCAAGTTGAATGAATATATCCTCAGATTTCTTTTTCTTGTTTTTTTAAAAAATTTTATTCTTCATACTTACTAAAGGTTTTCTCTCATGTTTAGGCCTCTAGACTAGCTAATTTGTAAGGATGAATTACAAATTTCTGAAAAGTTGACAGGAATTTCCTGAGTTTAAATGTTAAAATTTCCATCTCGGGACTTCCCTGGTGGTCCAGTGATTAAGATGCTGCACTCCCAATGCAGGGGGCCTGGGTTCGATCCCTGGTTGGGAAACTAGAACCCGCATGCATGCTGCAACTAAGACCCGGTACAGCCAAATAAATAAATTAATAAAATATTTTTTAAAAAATTTCCATCTTTTCCCAACAGTTTAAAATGCAATTTTAAATTCAATTTTGTATGGTTCTATGTTGGGTCCATAGAATAAATATAGATTTTTAAAAATTTCTGTTATTGTAAGATATCAAGAAAGTAGATATATAGAATAAAAGGTAATTTTGCATATCAAGTTAACTAATAAAGTACCAACTTTTCTTTTCCAAGGATAATAGTGTTATTCACTCTTTATTTAGATGAAATTTATTAAATAAATGTGTATCCCCAGTGGAGTCTGAAAGACCTGAGCTTAATTTAAGCCTATCCATATAGCACTTCATTACCTAATGTCTCATATTACTCTTAATTTATTCTGTTCAAGTCTTGGCTTCCTAGGAAAATCACAGGCTTCCAGAGGTTAAGAGTTTGGTCTTACATTATTATTGTACCTTCATAGCACCTAACAGTGAATCTTGGGTATAGAATATGCTTAGTAGTTATTTGGGGCTGGGTAAATCTTGAATTCCACACTGTGTATTCTGTACAGTGAATTGCATTTTGTATATTTTGAATATGATACATCTTCTACATCCAGGGTCTGCAAGCTGCAGCCCAAATCCTGGTTACCCCCGTTTTTGTAAATAAAGTTTGATTGGAGCACAGGCATGCCCACTTAGTTATGTATTGTCTGTGGCTGCTTTTTTTTTTTTTAAATTAATTTATTAATTTATTATTTATTTTTGGCTGCATTGGGTCTTTGTTTCTTTGCCCCTTGGAGGGAGAGGGGGCTGCGGGTACTACTTTACATTGCGGTGCGCAGGCTTCTCATTGTGGTGGCTTCTCTTGTGGCGGAGCACAGGCTCTAGGCGCGCGAGCTTCAGTAGTTGTGGCTCCCGGGCTCTAGAGCTCAGGCTCAGTAGTTGTGGCACACAGGCTTAGCTGCTCTGCCACAGGTGGGATCTTCCCGGACCAGAGCTTGAACCTGTGTCTCCTGCACTGGCAGGAGGATTCTTAACCACTGAGCCACCTGGGAAGCCCCTCTGTGACTGCTTTTATATTCCTATGGCAGAGCTGAGTAGTTGGGACTGAAACCCTACAGCCCACCAAGCCAAAGTATCTGGCACTTATAGGATTATAGAATTGCAACCCCTTTTTTAGATAGTACTTATCTTTGATAGAAAATGTAAGTACTTAGGGTCTGAATTATTTAATTTTTTACCTTCCTTGGAAGTAAATTAGATGATAATACTTCCTGATGCTGAATATTTTAACTAAGATTTTCCAGTAAGAACAAGTATCAAAAAGAGAAAAAAATAATAATGGAGCTTGTACCATTTTTCTTGCCACAGCTACTATATTTCAGATTGAAGATAGAGAATAGATACATTAAAACACACCTTAAAAATGCAGTTTGGTTTCCTGCCAGGATAAACTTTCATTAAAGCCAAGATTCAGTATAAATTAAAAGCTTGAAACAGCCACTTTGTATTAGAGAAAATATACAGCTGCCTTAAAAAAGGATTGAATTGGCTGGTTGTCATAAGCTGCTCTTTGAGGCTGCCAGTCTACCTAAAGTGTATTCATAAAATACACTTAGCATTGGTTAAAATAATGGTTTACTTAGTGATCTTAAAAACAATTATTTCATTGTTACGTTGATTTTACAAGACAATGTTCATGTTGAAAAGGCGAAGAGCAGCCCTTTACAGTCGTTGCTACTTTAAGATAATTTTATCATGTTGTAGAAAGTTAACAAGCTTCGTCTTTATTTATTATTGTTTCAGATGGAAATAATGAACAGCTTTTATTTAATGCTGTCTTAAAAGCCAAGAAAAATACTATTAAAAGCACTTCATATAAGAACTTATTTTATGAATATTTTAAAAGCAATCAATGAGTTTTGACCTACCAATTGTGTCTCATATTTCCTTGATTTTTAGATTTTTTTTGTTGTTGTTGTTCTATTCCATACTACTTGTTGGTAGATGTTTAGATTGGGGAATGTATTTCCCCTGTATGATTGAGAAGACACAAAATTATTTTTCTTAATCATAATAGCTAGAAAATTTATAAAGAATAACACTAAGATCAGAGAATTAAAAGAGATCAACATTTCATATTGATCACTAAGAAATAACTGTCACATATGGTACATTTTCTATATGTTAGTATTGTACTATTTATAAATTATTTCTGGTATAGCTACTCTTGAATGTAGGTAATAGTATTCCTATTTTGTAGATAAGTTTCAAAAATGCTAAATAATTTGCTTATATTCAGGGCTGGACTAAGTCTGTCTGACCAGGTAGTGTTAGGGACTTATTTCAGGGGTTTCCTGCAAGAATAGAGTACAAAATGGCCATTTGGTATTGTTAGGAAACATCACATTCTGGTAGAAGGTAGCAGCATAATGATACTCAGAAGAGAGTTGATGGGAGCAAGTAGTTGTTGGTCTTTGAGTTCTCAGCCTAGTGACTAATTTTTATTGAGAATCTTCTATTTTCTGCATATTTCGTGTTTTACATTTATTTTATTATGGAATTTTATAATGATTTGGTGAATGTTTTCCAGGGTCAAACTGCATTATATTTGGTACAATGTTAACATCTACATCTTTCTGTTGCCATTTTTTGACCTATAACCACAGGTTCTGTGACTTCCTGGACTTCAATAATATGAGTTGGAAAACCATAAAATCCTTGTAGATAAGGTTTAAGTTGAGTGAGATTTCAAATCATCTCAGCAGCATACAGAATCTGAATATTCGTTCTTGGATGGACATAGGAGAAGAGTAAGCTAAATGCTCCTTTTCTCCTTTTGTGTATATGGCAGTAGATATATAAAGATCATGATTTTTTTTGAAAAATATTTACATTAAAACTCCAATTGGTGGTATCTCCCATCTTCAGATGCTGGCTTCCTAGAAGAGTTCTGAATATCACTCAAAAGCCAGCTTCTCAGCCTTAACACCCAGCTCTCTGCTTAATTGAAAGAGAAAATTTTATCTTATGAAAGATAAATCCATAAAAAATTATAATAAACAATATTTTCACACTATAAAAGTCTGAACTGTAGTAAAAACATAAGGTAAGAAAAAAATCACCTAAATTTTCAACCATCCAGTGACACCCCAAATAGCATTTTGTATTCTTTATGGGCATTTTCCTATGCATATATACCAAGGTATGCGTGTGTGTGTGTGTGTGTGTGTGTGTGTGTGTGTGCACGCTTGTGTGTGTGTATGCTTGTGTGTGTGTGTGTGCTTGTGTATGTGTATGCTTGTGTGTGTGTGTATTGAGACAAAATCTGAAAATATTAATAGAGATTTCCTAGTGTTGTCTGGAGTCTTCCTCCTTCCAGCTTCTCCATCAGGAATAGCCTTTATTACCTCAGGGGAGATAATTTGCCCCAGGGAAGGCATCACCCAAAAGAATATAAAGAGAACATAGAAACTGATTGACTTTTGTAAGACAAAGTGCTTTTTTATTTACAAAATATGGAATTTTTGAGAGGAAAAGATTTTTTAGTGAAAAAGTTGGGTGTTGAATGTCAAAGAATAAACCCACCATTTCTTTGTATAGTTCATATATAACAAAATTTAGAAAAAAGCCTTATAATCTAAAAACTATATCCTGTCCTGTAGGAGATGAAGGCATCAGCTGTAGGAAAAAGCAGAGAATTAAGATGTTAGTTTCCTGAGCAGAGACCCAGCAACCTACCCACTCACAGCTGAGTATTGTGGGGAAGGTGCTCCAGGTGACAAGAGTGAGAGGAGATCCCATAGCAGAGAAACAATTATCTAGCTTCTTTTATGAAACTAGTGGAACCTGCAAGTCTATGCAGCATCTTTGCATCCAGCACGGTAACTAGTATCAATGACTGAATGAGGTGTCTTCTCAGTGGCTTGAAAGCTACTTCAAGAGCCCTCTACTCTTCCCCCTTGATATGGGAGGGAAATCCAAGTGTATCATGTGTCCTCAAGAGGGATGTGGAAGTGGCTAGGATCCCACAGTTCTGGAGAGATCTCATGGTAAGAATGAGGAGGGGGCAAAGTGACCAGTATGGACCTGGTGACTGGAAGGCAGAGGGTGATGAGGCAGGAGAATGTGTGGGATAGTTAAGACTGGTGTGTGCTGTACACATCAGTAGAAGCCAGCATGGACAGATGCCCATCCTTATGGCACAGACACCTCCCTCTAGTGTCAGGATGACAAAGAAACTCTCCAAGAGCTTAGATCACCCATGGCAGAAGGGAAAGTAAAGATGGAGTGGTGGGTGGGAGAGGGGAAGCGGGATGTGTGAATTTTAGAATGCTGAACTTATTGAATATATATCCCCCCAAATAAATTTTAAATTGGAAATAACTGAGTTTAACATGAATTGGAAAATTTAAACTTTCTGCTACTGAGAGGAAATGGGACTTCGAAAACTCAGAAATAAAAAAAATGTTATATGCTTGTATAATCTGTGTTTTTGACTAAGAAGTTTGTACCAACTATATAATCTACTTTACACGCATGGAATCATGTTAAATATGTTGTGTTCTAACTTTTTTTTCCACTCAACAATATGTAGTAGCTATTTCTTCATGTCAGGACACACAGATATTCAACATTCTTTTTTTTTTTTTTTTTTTTGCGGTACGCGGGCCTCTCACCGCTGCGGCCTCCCCCGTCGCGGAGCACAGGCTCCGGACGCGCAGGCCCAGCGGCCATGGCTCACAGGCGCAGCCGCTCCGCGGCACGTGGGATCCTCCCGGACCGGGGCACGAACCCCGTCCCCTGCATTGGCAGGCGGACTCTCAACCACTGCGCCACCAGGGAAGCCCAGACATTTTAAAGAATATTTTAAGAAGTTTGGTATGGGGGATATTGGGGAGGAACAAAGGGAGAAAACAATTAAATATTCATAGCAAATGTGAATGTTTATTCAGCACCCAGCATGATGAAGCTCTCAGTAACATCAAAGAGAAGAAGAGCTCAATAATTAATTGCTGATGGAATAAGCGATTGAATTAATGATTGAATGGCTCAATGACCAACAAATCTTCTGTCAAGGAGTCAGCAGGTGCCTGTGCTATAGATGGCTGCTCTCTAACGGTAATAGGGCGTCTGATCCCTGAATTATTGTGTTGCAGCAGCTACTGAGTTTACTTCTATGTTTCAGCCACTAAAATATAAACAAGGCCCAGATTGACCTCCTACTTGTGCAGACCTGCCTGTCATGCTATGGAAACATCTAGTTACCAAGATATAAGGATAAGGAAAAATGACAGCATGAGGGAAACAGAGGAAAATAGAAACTTAAAGGGATATTTATAAGAATATGAATCATTCATGGTTACTTAACAGAAATACATTTTCTGCAAGTGCTGTGAGAGCAGAGAAACCATGAAATGTGGGTTAAGACTTTGAAAGGCAGAAAAGAGGAATTCTGTGCAGAGAGAATGGCACCAACAAAGACAAAAAGTGGGAAAGAGCAGGAAGTGTTTAGGGAAGAGTACTCTGAGTGCTGAATGCTTGAGAAGTAGTAGATGCTAAGACTAGAAAGAGAGGCTGCTTTGAATGAGACTTGAGGGGAGAATAACCTTTCATTACAGTTTAATGAGTCTACAACTGTGCTGTCTAATATGGTAGCCACTAGTCACAATAAAATATGCCATAAGCATAAAATACACACCAGATTTTGAAGACTTAGTATGAACAAAACAATGTAAAATATCTCATTAATAATTTTATACTGATGACATGTTAAAATGATAATGTTTTGGATGCAGTTAAATAAAATGTATTATTAACTATATATTATTACATATATATTATGAAAATTAATTTCACTTGTTTCTCTTTACTTTCTTCATTGTGGCTACTATAATGTTTAAAATTACAAACTTGGCTCACATTTGTGGCTTGTATTCATGACTCTCATATTTCTATTGAATGGTGAAGTCCAGACTTTTACATGGAAGCAATGACTACTTGGGGTATTGAGGGGTTAGTGGTGATGGCTTGGACTTGTTAGGTTTGGGGTGACATTGGCTTAGCTACTCGATACAAGAAAGTAGAAAATATAGGATTGGAGCTTGTAGAATGGAAGCTAGAGACATCTCACACATCAGTGTTTGTGAGGCTACGTTGTGAAAATATGCATATGAATAACATCTAGGGAGGAAATGTCTTTGGAGGACAGCTAGGAGCAGAGGACCAATCTGAGCTATGTCAGGTTGAGCACGACTTTTGCCTTTGAACTTTAAAGGCTTTGAGATATAATTTCTAGAAAAGGTATTGGCAGAAACAACAAAATCAAACCACCACCACAACAGCTCTTTGCATTATTTAATGAATGCTGCATTGTTAAGGAGCAATTTCAAAAGAATTCAGAAGGCTGAGTGATTTTCTTCCCTCATCTGTACACAAGTAAAGAAATTAATCTATAGTTAATCAATGAAAGGTATCATGAGAGATGGAAGAGTAGAGAAAAGAAATGTAAAATAAATCAATTAGAAAGTCCAAATCTGAAAGGATTCTCTGTGGCCTGCTATGCCTAAATGTACTTACGGTTGTAGAAGGAGGTTTTTTTTTTTTTTTTTTGCGGTACACGGGCCTCTCACTGTGTGGCCTCTCCCGTTGCGGAGCACAGGCTCCGGACGCACAGGCTCAGCGGCCATGGCTCACGGGCCCAGCTGCTCCATGGCATGTGGGATCTTCCCGGACCGGGGCACGAACCCATATCCCCTGCATCGGCAGGCGGACTCTCAACCACTGCGCCACCAGGGAAGCCCAGAAGGAGGTATTTTTAAAAAACGAATTAATTGCAATCATTAATTGTTCCTCTCCCCAGAAAGAAGGCAGAGGAAATACTGGCAAGCTGGTAAATCTCCACCTCAAGGGATAATTTGCTAGGCCTGGCATTTTTAAGCATTTACGAGTTCTACACACTGCTAGTGATGATGGAAGAATGAACAGTTTAGCCTCCTGTCCTATGAGTGACTGAGATCTTGAAACTTTTCATGATTTCACTGGTGACTATACTGATGGAAGGGCTTGCATCAGAAGCAGGCTGTGCCCAAGCTGACTCCAGGCAAAGCCAGAACTCTCCCCAGAGCCAGAGAACACCATTCACTGAAAAGGAAGGGCCACACAGTGGTGGTGCTAGGAATCCCACTGCTAAGGCTGGCTGCATAATGGGGACAGACTGAGAGAAGTGTGGACATTTTATATTTGAAAATCCAAAAGAATAAAAAGCAAACCATGAAATCCTAGCTTAGCTTTATCCTTTTTATAAACTCTGGAAGAGAAAAAGCATTTTGTAGTTTAATCAAGTGAGGAATGCAGTGCACACATTTTTTAGACATTAATCTAGATGTTAAACAGTTAAACCTACTATAAAAGTAATAGCGCTTTTAGGATTCATAAATTTCCATCAGATTAAGACAGTCATTCAAGTTTATCTTCTTTCCAGTGTCTGAGGAAAACACTGTCTCGTCCTTTGAACCAGGGACAAAAACCTCTCTGTGATTTTGGCCATGGGCTTTCAAACTTTAGGATGTATTTAAGAATCACTTAGAGAACTTACTAAAAGCAGGTTCCTGGGTCCCTGGATAGTCAATAGATCTTTAATAGTAACCATAAATATGCTTTTTAAACAATCACCTTGACACTTTGATGCAGAAGGTCTTGAACTACAGCTTTAAGCAACAATTTTCTAGGATAATACATCTACTTGACACCTTAAAATAGAATGTTAATTTGGATGAGGCACTGACTTTTTAGGATCAAATGATGCTGATTAGGTATAGAGACTCAGTATCTCTTGTTGTTTTTGGAAACCATGATTCCATATTAAACCAACCAGTAGTTAAATATATGTTTGAAGTCACAAATACTGTTATCCATAGAAGTCAAAGTATAAACACATGAAATATCTACATGAAAATTTTAATCTTGTTTCCTTGGTTGTTAATTAGACCGTATAACTCTCCATGGTTTTACTGGTTCTCAAGCACCTCAATATCTTGAAATACCTAGCAACCCAGTTCCTGTCTTTCCAGGAAGTGAGAAGGCATGGATTTTCAATAAATAAATAGTAAATGATACGGCATACAGTTGTGGGTTATAACAAACATTATACAATCTCTATCACTGATACCTCTCCTGTGTGATTTTATTCACTAAGTTACCCGGTGTGAAGGGATGCTGTTGTGAGATATTAACCAATTTGCACTCTCCTTTTCTCCACTGCTGCCACATCACAGTAGTCACTGGGATCTATCCTCATTTGGCTACCAGATACAAAGCCTCATTACTGCAAGGAACTGCTTCATAACACAACCAGAAGACATAAACCTTGGACATAAGTCAGAAAGGTCTGGAAGAATTTTTGAGGACTCATTGCCCTACTGTTGTTGCTATAACAAATTACCAGAAACTTGTTGGCTTAGAACAAAACAAATTTACTGTCTTACAGTCCTGAGGGTGAGAGTTCAAAATGGGTTGGCAGGGCTGCATTTTATTTGGAGTCTCTAGGGGAGGATCTTTCCTTGCCATTTCAAGTGTCTAGAGGCTGCCTTATCCCTTGGCTTATGGTGTCTTCTTCTATCTTCAAAACCAGCAGCAGAATAGCATCTTTAAATCTCTCTCTGACCCTGTCTTCCTCTCATAAGGACCCTTGTGATGAGACTGGCCCACCCCAGAATCCTGGATAATCTCCTTAGCTCAAGGTCCTTAACTTAATCACATTTGTAAAATCCCTTTTGCCCTGTAAGGTAACATATCCACAGGTCCCAGGGACTAGGACATGGACATCTTTGGGGAGCCATTATTTTGTCTACTTCATCTACCATAGATAAAACCTTTGGACTGGTAAACAACACAGAGTTTATGGGACTTCAAGAGAGTTTGGAGTTGGAGTAAGTCTCAAAAAAACCTCTGTACTCCCTGCCCATTTCAAGTTAATTATGAGAATATCCTAGGCAACCTTGGCCATGTGAGAAGAGAGGAGATTTTTTTCTCATTTTTAGAGAAGAGTCCACGAAAGATTTCCTGCCCTGGCTTGGTGCAACACTAGAGGGATTTATAGGGGAGAATTTGTATTTTAGATGTAGCTGTATAGCAGCACTACCACCCTTGATTCTCCAGTATCCTTAGGGTGGAAGAGGAAAGCATCTTTGAATTCTCTGTGACACAGAAGTGGTTAGAGATGGCTGAGAAAGGATGAACTAATTCAGATGGATCTCAGGAGTATAACATATAGAACAGAGTACTGTGACCAATGATCTGAGACCTGTATGCCAACTGGGAGGTATGACCATTGTGAAGACAGATTGGATGGTTGTTGTTTGTTAAGTAGCTGTCAGCATGGACAAATGATGATGATCAGGAACCACATGCCTTCTATCAATGCTGTGATGCTGTGTAAACTCTCCAGGATCTTAATGCCCCTCTGGAGGGAATGGGAAGAAAAACCTTGAATTGACTCAGTACTTGCTTGCAATGACTAAGTTTGTTTGGAATTAAGTTTTCTGCCATTAGGCAGAACAGAGGCTCGGAATAGAGATTAAACTGAATTACTTTATAAAGTTAATTTTTGTTCACACAATTGAGTATTATGACTTAACCATTTTATACCTCTACATTTTAAAAAAATCTTCAAAGTTTTAGGTATAACCTCATAGAGGTACTAGGTAAAATTAGGACATCAGTAAAACTTCTATGGCTCTCATTCATTCTTCCCATATCTTGTTTACTTTTGGTTCCTTTTTTAAGCCTCTGTCTAGATATCCCAATGACTTGTGTTTATCAAAAATTTAGTGCTCTAAAACTTATCTCAATAAGGGATTTATTCACTTATATAACTAGAAAATTCTGTGGAAAATGTGAGCTTTAGGGTTAGTTTGACCCAAATATTAATAACTTAAATCACATCATTGAGGTGGCAGTCTTATGTCTCTGTGGTCTTTCATTGCATTCCTCTGCATATTCACATTGTCCTTAGGCTGGCTTATCTCAAGGCTGCCGGGTGTAGTATCCATGACTACCAGGTTTTGCATAGACCTAGGGGAAGACAGGAATTTTCTTCTGCTAACCATGAAATAAATATCCTGAGCCTTACTTTTGCAAGGGTAATAATTTGGTTAAAACATTAATCAGTGGAATCCCACGTTCTGATTAGCTTAAGCTTTAGTTATATTATCATACTTGAATCCAAAAATGACCCAAATGGCTTAGATCCATCAGAGTTCACCTTTGGAGTTGGAGAGGGGTCAGTCTTTCTCATATCACCTAGCTTCTATATAAAGGGGGAGGGATGAGAGAGATGATTTCCCTACAGTTGCCCTTAGTGAGAACCTTCTGCGTTTCCTTCATTATCATATTAATGGTTTTATATAACCTCCTCAAGATTTCTAAAGCATCAATTTTGTTAATTTGATAAGCTAAGGTGTTTCATTGAGGGTATTCACAAGAAAATACATGGCTCTTTAGGGTCAATAGGCTGCTTTTATTGTACTAGAAAATTAGAGTAATTCAGGCATAGTAAATAAGACCAACTCCGTGGAAGATTATCAGGGAGCACCTTTGGGGTACCACAAATTAAATAATTCTTGACTGAACATTAAAAAAAAGTTTTGCATTTTTAAAGGCTGGAGGGACAGTGGCTGCATCAGTCAATGAGGGACGTTCCTGGCTCTGACTGAGGCACTTTTGGATGAGTCATTGACAAACTAGAATAAAATGACACATATCTTATGATATGACTCATATCCAATACTCATGTATTGGAAGACTCTTAACATGCACACTATCAATCCTGGGGGAGTGATTTCATTCTATATTTGAAAGTCAAATTGGGAGCCTCTTATTTTGCAAGTCTATTTGACACAATAGGCCATAATGGGTCTTTTAGCTTCTTTGGGTCCAACCTACTCATAAAATTATTCACTGTAATGGCTTCTTTGGAGCAGTGACAGGACTTGATATAAATGTTTTTTAGGAACAGCCAGCTTTACTGATTACATCTCCAATGATGGAAATAGAAACTTTAGGGATGGCAAGGATTTTGGAGACAAGGCCCTGCTTTATCAGATGACAAGACTACAAGTCAGAAAAGAACCAATGAGAGTTATTGATTCAGAGTTCATGCTATTCTTAGAGCCTGAAGGATTTTTTTTTTTTTTTGGCACAAGGTGTTTTACGTAGATTGGAATGTACCTTTAAAAGTATATTCAAAATATGGTGCACAAAGTTATATGAATATTTTTGTTTTATGTACAAGGTGTACAAACACCAAATACATATTTGTTGGATGGATAAAGTAGGTACATTATTTTACTTGCTCATTTTTCATGATTTTTTAAAGTTAATTAGTGATTCTGAAATATGTCCTAATTTCTTCATAGAAGACATGGAGGAGCAGTTTACCAAATTCTATTCCTGTGATAATTTAGCCAATTTGTATTTTACTTATTTTCTGATAAACTTTCTCAAGACGATTCCGTTTGCATTTCAGAACATAATAAAACTTACTAATTTGTTTGGCACCTCGTATGCTTAGAATGAGCATAATTAAGAGTATCTAAACACAAGATCCAGTATCACACTTAGGATTGAGCTATACTAACAATACTACAGTATGTTTCCAGAGCTAACCTACCATCTGCTTACCCTGATGAAAAGCTGTATGAAAAAAAATCCTACAAATGGAACTCTGAAAAAATAAATATCCTTTTGTTATTAATTTGTACTTTGTGAAGGAATAGATAGGTGCAGAACTAAAAGTACTAAAAACCAAGTAATAGCAGACTCAGAGTCCTTTTATACTCTTCGTAGGATGTTAGAACTGTTAATGTTAATCAAAGTAGTTTTCTTATCATACATAAGAAAGCTCAAGCAGGATAGAGAATTCATTCTTGGGCTCACAGTTGCTAAATATTAAAACTGATCTTTTTGGCAGTTGGAACCATTTTGACATTTTCTCTGCAGTTTTGAAGCTAGAAGTAGGATCAGGATTTGGTATTTGTAGTCCTCTAGCCCAGCTCTGCTGCATTTGGATGAATATGCATTTTATTCTATGTGCAATGGGAAGCCTTTGGAGGATTTTTATATAATAGAGTGATGTGGTTTAATTTACATTTTAAGAAGAGACTCTTATTGCTACTGTGTGAGCAGAGGATAGACTGGACAGGAGCAAGAGGAGAAGTAGGGAGACAAATTAGGATGCTCCTATAATAGGCAAATGAGAGATGTAGACTTTTAGGATGGAAATGATGGCTATGGAATAGAAAAACTGACACATCGATAATATTTAAAAATAGAATAATAAAATGGCGGTTAGGAGACAGGGAAAATGGACAATAATCCCTAGATTTCTGACTTTGATAATGGAATGGATGTTGGGATGGTGGTGCTATTTACAGGTGTGAGGAAGTCTAGGTCAGGTAGTAAGTTATAAGGGTATTTTTGGTGAGGAATTAATATCCACATCTACACCATACTACCAGGTTTGATTTAATTGCCCTTCCTTTATGCTCTGATGGTAAGCATAGTTTTTGTTTGCATTGTGAAATAAATTTCTAATTGCCCACCCAGTGTTAATTATCTTTTTTCTGCCCTTTACAACAGAATTTTAGTTTTGTTGGTGGCAACAACATGTTCTGATAAAATTTCATTTCCCTGCCTTCCATGAAGTAGAGGTGACCATGATAGAGGTGACAAATCTCATCAATGAGATAAGAATACTGTTGGGTAGGGTTTCTAAGGAAGCTTAAAAGGGACACAGATTCAGATGGCACATGCTCTATTTTCCTTTTGCATTTCTCCCTACTTTCTGCCTGAAATGTGGTTGCAATCACTAGAGCTGTGACCATAAAAGAACAACCATGATAGACCGAAAACAATACCATAGACCTCTATCTTGACATTGTTGAGTTACTCCAGTAACCCTGAGTTGATTTCATCTATATTTCTTGTTATGTGAGAGGAAAATGAAGCTTATTTTGTTAAGCCACTGTTATCTCTGTTTTCTGTTGCACACAGTTAGATCCAGACTAACTGATAGCATTCATCACACTGTGTTGTAAATTGTGGTGGTTTCCTGTCTTCCTCACTAGACAAGTTCCTTGAGTTCAGAGTCCTAGCTTTATCTATCTTTGTATTCATGGCACTCAGCACAGGATTAACACATGATAGTCACCATAAAAGTTAGTCAAAGTAGCTTGATAAATAAGTACATCAACAACATAGGTAAGATAAATAAGAGGTGGAATAGAGATAAGCCTAGAATGCTTGGATTTACTTACCTCCTGTATCCCAGTCTTGTGATGAGAAACTTCGTAACATAATGTTCTTCCTTTACCCCCAGTTAATATCAAAAGAAATTTCAGTGTTCCAGAGCATTTTTCCCACATAAACATGATTCCATAAGATATCTGTAGTCATTCCAAAATTCTGAAGCTTATATGCATATATAATATGCAAAGCAGTTTCATGTTGGGTATCACATTTAACCCTGATTATAAAATTTTCATTTTACTCATAAGGAAAATAAGATCTAAAACACGTAAGTGATACAATAAAAATAACAATAAATGTTGGTGGCAGAGTTGCAACAAAAAATCAAAAGCTCTTGAAAACTGTACCAGTGTCACTTTCAACACATTTCACCAAGGACTTTTTAAATAATTAAAGAAATATTAAATTTAGATTAAATATCATGTAATATATAACTGTAGAAATTATGTATAATGCAATTAATATGGTATAACAATGCAAATGTGTAAAATATTGATGTATGCAAATTAGATATATTTAATTTTGTTATAATTATTTGATATCAAAACCGAGTGATGCTCAGTTGAGCAGAGTTTTGAATTATAGTCATACACTGACAAATGGGATGCTTAAGTGTAATTTTATGGGTTCCTTCCTTCTATGTCTTGTCTAGTTTAGATTCTTGTAAAATTAGCATGTGTCATCTCCTGGGAATACTGAGGTGAAAGTAATTTATTTGCAGTAGAAGTTATGTAAAGCTTCTCTAAAGGCAGTTCAGTATTGCAACTGAGCACAAAGCTGAACACAATTGGACACAAAGTCAGACTCATAAAGATCCCATCAAATTTAAGCATCAAGATAAATAATGATATTAATGGATTATATATATTATATAAAAAATAAAATTGATGAGTTTATACTACTAATAAATGAATTAATGAAATAACAGGAAAAGGAATAATCTTTACAGTAGAATGCCAATTAATAAATATGAAAAGTATCATCAAATAAAAAATCACATTTTCACAGTTGATCAAGGCAGAAATCCTTGATAGATACTAAAATCATCTGGTGAAAGTTTGTGGGGGGGAACAGGAAATTTATATAATGTCAAAGTTTTCCCCAATATTATTACTTACTAATTACAAAGAGGAATAAGGTACTTTTACGGTAGAGAAATATGACAGACGATAAGTGGTCAAAGTTAACATTACCACTAACGGAATGCAGTGGGCACTGATGTGCCACCCATTTGGGGCTGAAAGATGCATTCCCATAGCTAGAGTATTTAGTCAGACAGCTCCCAACTGTCAGTTCTCTTTGGAATTGGCTTGGCTGAAGAGATCACTTCACCCACGGGCACACCCTCTTCCCAGTGTGGCCCTCATCTAATGACTGGTCAAGTCAGGCGCCTAGTTCCCTTGTCTAATGCTGGACAATTCTGAAGGGCTACCGCAGTTTCACACCTCTCTCAGGATCGGCTGAGCCTTTTGTTGAGACTGTATCACAGCCCAAATTCTCTCTGTGCTAAAATCCATCTTTATTTCCTTTCTTTCCCTACTGATGATCCCAAGAGCAATTCTCTCTTTTTTTTTTAAAATATTTATTTATTTATTTTGGCTGCACCAGATCTTAGTTGTGGCACCTGGGATCTTCGTTGAGGCATTTGGAATCTTTTTTTTAGTTGTGGCGTGAAGACTTCTTAGTTGCAGCATGCATGCAGGTTCTAGTTCCCCGACCAGGGATGGAACCTGGGCCCTCTGCATTGGGAGTGCAGAGTTTTACCCACTGGACCACCAGGGAAGTCCCCCAAGAGCGATTCCTAATAAAATTCCTTCAAGTTAGTTTCCCTATTAGAGCCTGCCTCTTGGGGAATCAAATATATCACATCAAACAAACTGATCTCAAGTGCCTCTGGATATGCTTCACTCAGAAGAGTATACATCAGTTATGTAGTATTCCTGGCAAAAATGCAAAAACTGGATCTATTTATGCAGAAATATTCAACAATTCTAAAGTGAAGTATTCTACAAAACTGGTCTGTACTCTTCAAAAATGTTTATTTCATTTATATTCTCTACTTTTCCTATACTGATCATTAAATTACTAGACTAAAAAAAAATTGAGGAAAATGCCATTCCCATTACTTGCATAAATAGTGGGTGAAGTTAAGATAGGTAAATTATATGTTGATGACAAATCACATATGTATCTTGCATACTGCAAGATTCTCTCTCCTAAGAGGTTATTTAGAAATAATTGTATAGTTAGTCTGCATAAATGGCCAATTTTAAAGAATTGCTGGAGCAACTGAATAAGTAACCTGAAATTGTCTCTGCCAGAAACTTCAGATTTGAAAGAAAGAAAAGTGACAGATTTTCCCTACTTTAAGAATAAAGGGGGAAATGACATTTTTTTCCTGAATGGTGAGAAATGGCAGGGATGTAATGAATGATGGAATGGAAGAGTAAGCTAATAAAATGGAAAGACATATGGTAATAAGGACCTGAAAAAAGGAAGAATAAATGGGGAAATGAGAAACTAGGAGTATTCTTCTTTCTGTAATAATGTTATAGCCCAAGTATAGTGAATTTGAACCTATTATCCAGAAATAGCCGTGATTATGGATCAAGGGCAATGCTTGATGTTGGCCTGCAGGAGGTATAATTTTATGTTCATGTTTCTATCGGTTGAGGGGAAAAATCTCTATGAACTCAGATCCTATTCAAGATATGAAAACATACCCTTCTCTTTTTTGTAACCAGAAAAGAATATATGTACTGCATGGAAAGAGACCAGAGACCAGATGTTCAAATTAGAGATGTGTGTGTGTGTGTGTGTGTGTGTGTGAGAGAGAGAGAGAGAGAGAGAGAGAGAGAGAGAGAGAGACTGTGTGTGTGTGAGAGGGACAGAGAGACAGAGACAGAGAAACAGAGAGAGAGATGGTAATTTTGTTAATAAGTGGAATAGTCAGCTGACCGATACTCCAGAATTGCTGGAAAAACAAACCTCCTTAACAATTTTTCAACACAGAGATATTTCTAAAGCATAATTTGACCAAACAAATAAGTAGCAGGTTGAGACTAAGGGCACTTAAACCAGAAATTGACATAGCAACAGAGCTTCATATAGGATAAGAACAATGTAAAGCAATAGCGAGTCAGCAGTTTGGTGACAATGGAGAAGAATTATAATAAAAAATAGAAAATAAGAAATTTCTCATAGCTCCTCAGGTCCCTGCCTTCACCATGACGTTGTCTACTGCTTGGTGGCCCCACGTAGACCACAAAATGTAATGTAGGTATTTCTTATAATTTTCCCTTTCCAAAATTACAAATGAATAGTACTATTTGAACCAATTAGAACTTTTAAAAAATGATTTTTGAGAATGTGAATCCCATAGAAAGATACACGTAGACAAGTAAGAGTCAGAAGCCAAGACACTAAGCAGAAGCCATGAGGCGCTAAAAACAGACCTGCGAGGAAGCTGGACCGTGAAGACAGATACATCAGTGTTTTCACTGGCTCTTTGGAGTTTCTATAGCATTCACAGTGCTGCTCCATGAGAGGTGATAATACCACTGTTGAGGCTATTCGTTAAGACCTGTTACCTCCTCCATTGCGCTTAATAATTAAACCCCATCACTTGAGGAAAGCAAGCATGATTTTGTACAGGCAACTAAAAAGAACCTAACAAACCTATAGATTTCACTCACATTTGATATTCCCTCAGTATTTGGCAGAAAGCTTGAAAATGATGTGGGCTATTAATCATTACTCCCTTACAAAAGTATAACTAAGCATTTTGACTCTTCACCAAACCGCGTTCTGTCTTCCCAGAGCAAACGCATGTACAAACCAGATCCTCTGTGTAGAAAAGGAAGATGATTGTGGTGCTGGATTTACTTTTCTGTTGCAGTATGGTGACAGGGCAACTCCTTATTAACTTCTAAGAGCAACTTCCTGGAAGTAGGCTGTAGCTTAATGATGTATAAAATGCCTAGCAATACCCCAGTGTGCCCTTTTCAGATTGCGACAACTTCAAGACCTTCCCTCTTTCAATTTTTTGTCAACCAACCTACAAATTTAACAGGATAATTGACTCTACTGAGGGCCCAAATTGATGCAGGACAAATGTATGTGATGAAATGATTCGTTACTCTTAACAAGAGCTTTCTGGAAACTAATTGTTTATTTTCTAATCTAGAAAACAAAAGTGATTAAAAAAACCCACAGTACCATTCCAAACAAAATGTAACCCTAAAAGAAAAACCTGTAAAAATTAAGACTCCACAAATTTATTGATCTTGGAAACACTTTTGCTCTGTGGGTGTGTCTTACGGAGATGCTTCTCTTGATTTTTAACAGCCTTTACACTGTTCCTACTGGTATTTATTTATTTGAGATTGGCTCATTATAGCTCTTCGGAGGTTATGCTACGACAGAACTATCTCAGTGTGAGTAGTGGAGCATTTATGGGGGCAATTGGGGCCATTTTCAACCATAGTGTGGGATTTTGAAAAGCCTTTCAATTTTCTGATGTAAAAATAAAGAAGATAAAGCTAGGTAGAACAGCAAGGGTTTCTTTTGTTGTTGTTGTCATTTGTTTGTTTTTATTTAATAGTTTTAAAGAAGGAGAAGCAATGCTTAGAATCATGGGGTAATGCTCCATTTAATCCTTATGCTTGCTTAAGCTGAGAAATTCTTTATGTCTAATATTGCCAGTAAATTGTATTGTATTGCTTTTATATAAAGCTGACCACCACAGGTAGATTTTCTTAGCCAAGAATTAGTCTATTATTGTGTACTGAAGCATTTTGGAACACCTAAGATCTTATAGGCTTAAAACAAAGTGAAGTCATTTAGGTACAGGCGGTAAAGGTAAATAAATCTTCATTTAGTTGACAGACTTGTTTCAAGTTAGTTATGGGGAAATGGTTGTTGGGCATTTGGGGGAATTCATTGATATGGTTTCGTATTTTCTATACTTGCTGTACAACCCCATTTCTCCACACTGGCAATGTTTTATTTTGTAGTTTATTTCTGAATCAGAAAATATATGTATTTTTAATTTTATTTTATATTGGAGCATAGTTGATTAACGATGTTGTGTTAGTTTCAGGTGTACAGCAAGTGATTCAGTTATACATAGGAGAATTGGAGAACACGGAACGGAACTAAGACTCTTTAGAAATTTATTTTATACTGTTAAAAAGAGTGTCTTTAGAATACTCATGAGTTTTCCTCCAGATGGGAAGACGTTACCTTCTTACAGTCCTATGAATAATGTCCACATAGGCAAAACTAATAGGAAAGGAACAAACAACAGCAAACTTTGTGGCACGCTTTTTCTTTAAAACAAAAGACTATAACTAGTACCAAACAGGCCTTTTTCTCTGTGCCAATAAGAACAAAATTCACAGAACTAATAGAACAATCCTAAGAACAGCAAAATAAAGACCTTAGGACCTCTACACTGAAGAGGAAATATTGCATAAACCTTCTAAAAGCAACTCAATCTTTCCGAAGGCAAATAAATTGATTAGGGCATGACCTTTATTTCTGTCTGGAACCCCTAAAGGATATCAAGACCCTGATGCCATGTTTGGGACCAACATCCAGAGTTAAATGTATCCTTCCATAACCAGTAGGCATTCTGCTCCTTGACAGATGACCTGTTGACATGAGTGAATTTGTGGTGCTTGCCTGGTGACTGTGTAAGACGCAAGAAAGGAGAAATGTACTTTTAGAGGATGTTCTGAGCTGTCTAAGGCTTATTTTTTCTGCACCACTCTCTTTTCCGCAATGAAGATCCTCAATGCCTTCAAAAGTCCTCATCTACTGTCCTGCCATGATCTCAAATACAGTGTATTTAAAAGTAAACTCATCTTCTTCATGTAAACACACACACACACACACACACACACAAAGTGCTCATGAATTAAGGGCGAAGAGGCCAGCATTGGAAGACAGGGAAGACTTAAAATCTTTGGGTTGTATGCTGTTCATTCTTTTGAGACTCTGAGAGATTGTTACAAATGTCAAAAAGCTTCTAAAATAAGGGTGGCTAATATTTTGGAAATATCAGGAGGAAATAGAAATATTTATAAGTGCCATTTATAAATGTCAAAATGGAAATAGCCTTATGAATCTCAAGAAGGAGGAGGGAAGTGCTGAGGAGAGGAGAGCTTTTTAAACTTAGATTCCCTACTTTATTGAACAGGAGAATGTCAATGAGAAAACAAGCATGCTTTTCAAACAACTAAAGTGTTAGTGTCCAGAACATAGTTGAGAAGTAACAACATGAAAACAGTTTTCTAGTCTTCCATTTCTCATATTCACCTGACACTTCTGAGTAAATGAAGTGCATTTATACATATTATTTTATTCTTGAAACAACCTCACAGTTTAGCGATTTTTATTGTGTTGAATTTACAATTGGGAAAATTGAGGCTCAGAGAGCTAAAGTGACTGCCCAGTACCATACAACAGTTGAGACATTGCTGGGGAGTTTCTTATGTAATAGTCCCTGTGCAATGGAGATACAGACATGAATGAGATGCAGGACTTTCTCCATGTGAACCTTCTTTCCAACCTGGGGCTCTCTTGTGATATAATAGCTGGGATACAAATGCATATGTATGCATAATCTGAGATAAGAACAAAATTTTGTTAATGCAAGAAGGAAAGAGGCACTAACTGCCTGAGGCAAATAGGGAAGGCTGTAGGAGAAGTAGGAATTTCCCCGTGGAGCAGAGGAATTCACATATGCAAAAGACACTGATCAATGAGACAGGACCGAGAGTTTGCCAGACTGGAACAAATGATCCAAGGAGATGAGGAAGGAGGTTGGGAGGACCAGAGGTTACCAAGGGCTGAATCTGGAAAGGAAGGTGGGGACTAGATACTGAGGGTTCTTACATGCCAAGCTCTTTTTATAACCTGAATCACAAGGGCTTTGGGAGGACAAGTAAAGATAAATACAAACTTAGTTCTTGGAGAGTCAAGCCTTAGAATCCACACTTTAATTTGACTCATGGGCTCTGTAAAAACTAGTTATATTGAATAGAAACCCCTTCACTTTTGAAGTTGCCTTTGGCTTCCAGCTTCAGAGAGAAATCATTACATCAATCTAAGTGTTTGAACTAAAAGATGAGTTTGTTGGTCTCAAAGAGTCATACACTTCTTTGACTGGAAGATTTTTACACTTTATTTTACTCAACATCAGGAATTCTCTATGGAAATATTCACTTCCAGTTGATCAAAAATCAGAGAAACAACATAAAGCAAATTCAGTTGAAAGAACTAATTACAGAAATGTGCCTTTTGGAGTACTCTTTATAATCCTGTTAAGTCAATCTCCTAACATCCTGTCAGGCAAGAGTCTGCAATGTTCATTCATCTGGTGGATATCTGAACAGCAGCCAGTAGGCTGCTGCCACATTATCCATGTTCCAACTATCTTTCTTTCCAGAAGTTGTCTCTTATCCCTTGTTTTATAGGAAAAAGGAATGTCAGAGAGAAAAGAAAAAGAGAAAAATGCAAGCAGTTGCTTTTGCTCAGTAAATTAATTCCACCACCCTGTTGCTATAGTTATATCTTCTCTTGATCCTCTTTCTACTTCCACACCCCTTGTAGCACTGCTTTTCTTCCCTTCCTATTACACCAAGTTATCATGTTGCCTGGATCCCATTCACACCGTGATTAAACCTTTATTTTGGGGGAACTCAGAGTTCTCAGTGTTATAGAAACAATAAAATACTACACTCTTTTCTCTTCTATAAACATCTGATTGGTTAAGATGAGGAAAGTTTTGTTATAAGTGAAATTGAGACTGGCCACTCATGAATACAGCATAAAAGGGATTCATAAATCCCAAAATCACAATGAGAAAGCACAGACTTCATTTTACTTAAGTTGAGACATCGCAAATCCCACACTGGAGGTGTGTATAATAATAGGTTACTAAATCTCCAAGCTAGCTCTGTCCTTGGTTTCTCTGGAGACTGAGACCAACAATTACTATACAGAAAATATGCATCTAATGCGACGTGAGATGTTCAGCAGGGAGGTTACACAGTAGCCACTTCTCTCTACTGAAATACATTCAAGAAAACACAGTCCTGGGGCTGTGTTCCACAAGTAGATTAAGAATTTAATGCAATTTCCTAAGTGAGAAGTCCTCAGATGCCATCTCAATGCCCTTTTGTCTTTCAGGTTTAAATTGAACAGAATATGTATTTATAAGTGAAGGAAAACTGAAAATGGCCTGCAAAATGAATTGGGGGAATACAAAAATCAAACAAAAACAATAGCAATGCAACTGTTCAAGCACATGCCTAGGGAAAGTCTGCTGCTTAACTGCTACTTGGTTTGCCTTTTGAAAGTTGGTAGATATCAGATCACATGTCAAGAAGGTAATTTATTTGCAGTATTGAAAAAATAGCCCTTCCTTATGATTAGAAATACGGAGAATATTATGTATCACTTTTGTCGATATAAAATGTGCCCTGTGCTTAGATATTACAAATATTCCAACATGGTAGTTAAAATGTTTATTATAACTTAAAAAAAAAAAAAAGAAACGAAAATTGCCCTTCCTTTCTCTTTAAAGTGTGGTTTACTGCATTCCAAATTTTTCCCTTCATGAGTTGTACCTATTTTCTTGCCGCCTCCACTTTCTGGTGTGGCAGACGCATTTCAGCTTTGTCCTCACTAGAAATTCCAGATCATAGTGCTGTGGCAACCGGTGCTGTTGTCGGGTCCTTCCACGGACGCCACCCCACACATTCTTCTAACCCATGACTATTTCTCATAATTTCCTGATTCTCTAAAGGGCAGGGCAGAGGGCCCTTGTAAGGCTGACAGTTGTTCCAGAACTGATGCTGTCACAAGAACCCACTCTAGAGGCCTACAGGCATTTTGGGTTTAGGTGCTAATATTCATTCTGTACTGAAGATTGGAAGTTTGTAAACTTGTACTTTTTTTTTCAGTCAGTCATTCCTATACTTACAAGTGATATTTATGAAAAACACCTCCAAAGTGATGCGTTACTAGCATTGCCACTTAAATATAAGCTCTGCTTTTCCTAATTCCTTGAGGTACAAATTTCTTAGGGTTAATTGATCTCAAGTTCTTTGTTCTTTGACAGCAAAATTAAACACACACACACCCCAAAAATAAGAAAAAAAACACTCTCTGAAAAGAAAAGGAAGAGGTTCATTTTAAATTACACTTGAGGCTTTCTAACACCTTGCAGTTGGAATTCCAGGTTACCTCTGCCTTATTCCCATTTAGAAACTCCAGTGACTGTTTTTATGGATGAAAAGGTGATTCAGTTTTTGGCTTGTTTAAACTTGGATTCTTAGCTTGGAGGTCTGCTAGATACAACTTTTGCATTCATTTGTTTATGTATGAGATAAATATTCACTAAATGCCTATATGTCAGATACCGTTGAGATACTGAGGGTACATCCATAAACAATATCAACAAAAATTTCTTTTCTCATATACTTACATTCCAGAGAGAAGCTGTAGAGAAGTCTAAAATCTTGTTTACAGTTAGTGATCAGGAAAACTGGGTTTCAGTACTGAGTTATTGAGTGGCTTTGGCCTAATCCCAGGCTTCTATGGACCTCATTTTTCTTGTTTGTAATATGAAAGAGTCAGACAGGATGATGTTGTTCTGTAGGCTGGTTGCAAGTATGTTTTGTTTTGTTTTTTTACACTGGTGTCCTGATAATGTGTCTGGTAGCACTAGGCATCTTTAGCTTAAAGGAATACATGGGATTTGTGAATCTAGTAATTTTTTGTCTGTGGCCATTTATTCATTCCTGCATTTAATAAGTGTGTAATGTGTATCTTCTGTGTGTGCAGAAATCGTGCTTAGTAAGTCAGGGATAAACAGCTTAATGAGACAAGTCTCTCTCTTCACGGTCTGGCTGAGGAGACATTCGTTAAAGTAACTAGCAGAATTCCAGTGGGATAACTGCTATACTTACTAGCAGTCTGAAGAAGGTGCAGTGGGAGAAAGGCTAGAGTACAATTGATTCTGCTCAGGAGATTTAGTTAAGACTTGCAATGGAGGGGACATTTGTCCTGGGTCACCAGGGATTGGATAGGTAGAACAGAGAGGGACTTTGAAGCAGAGAGAACAGTGATCACAATGATATGGAGATGAGAAAGAGCACTGTGTTGTGAAGGGCAAAGGAAATAAAGAGTTCTTTTAACATCAAACTTAAAGGGTCAGCGTCCAAGGTGAGTGAGGGGAGATCAGAAAGCAGAGCAAATTGAGATTAGTTAGTGAAGATCCTTATATGATTCATTAGTAAATTTTAACTTTTATCATTAAGACAAGGAGCTTGAATTGAAGGTTTTTCTGGGTCTGGGTCAATGGTATTAATTTGTCTGATGAGTTTGTTTTCAAAGCTAGCTATACTGTAGGATACTTAAGAGTATTCTAAATAGGCTGTATTTTTTGTTCATACAAAATGTCAAGAAAGACCAGAGGGACAGACAAGTTTGCCTATTTATATGCATAATCAGTTAACTAATAAAGATGAATTCTATGGGATATAAGCAGTGAGTGAATTTATTTTTCTTTAGTATCTCGACGTTAAAATTCTGTTTTTTAAATTTCCCATCCCCTTCCCTTGGAGACTTGGGATTCAAGCAGATGTGAAAGCTTTCAGCCACATTCAGCTCTAAGGACAGTCTCATTTTGATCATTATGGACACTTTCGAAGTAATAAAAGTCCATTACAATCTTAATTAAAGCTTCAATTCCAATTCCAACTTAAAAACATCTTCCCTTACCCCCATTAAGCCTGACCCATGAATTGGGAAACTTCTATGGGGAAGGGGGTGTGGTCGGTTCTTTTACTCTTTGTTTTTATGTGTTCTGGATTCTTCAGGGTTTTAGCACTGGGAGGAGGAATTAGTGGAAAAGCACAGCAGTCATTCCCTAAGCTGCTCTGAGAGTTTCCTCTTCACACCATGTCCTCTATGAGGCTGATGTTAAATCTCTGGGTCTCCTGTGGACCCAGATGTGCATTCTTCAGAGCCCCTGCACAGACCACCCCTCTGCAGTCGTCCAACATGGGTGACGTGCTCTTTTTTTTCTGTTTGTTTTTTGTTCTGTTTTCTTTTCTTTAATTGAAGTATAGTTGGTTAACAATGTTGTGGTAGTTTCAGGTGTACAGCAAAGTGATTCAGTGATACATACACACATATCTATTCTCTTGTCCCCACCCAGTCTCCCACTCCTGGCTACCTTGACTTAGCAGATTTCCTTCTTGGGTGGGATACCTTCAAAATGTCTCAAATTTGTTATTTTTTGTGGCCTCCACTTCGTCATCAGGACACTTGTGCATCTTTACCATACAAGGAGACTTGTCCTACTGCTCCCCTTTCTCCCTGCTCTGGATCATGGGGTGACCCAGGTATTCTCCAGCATTCAGAATTACTCATGCAAGAAATGTAATCTGGTCCCTCACTTCAAATACAACCCCAGACCCTGGAGGAAACATGAAAATTTCTCCTACCCTGGTCTGGAGAAGGCAGCTGAGCAAATGTCCACCAGGGGGATTGAATCACCAGTCTGTTCTTATTGGCAAGTCCAAAATCTGTAGTGTTTATTTTTCTTAGAGGCTCTCCTTTTACCTGGTGGGTGTATGGGTGTGAGAAGCAACAAGTCCATAGCGCACTGAGGGAGAAAGGCATAGCACTTCTTTTAAAAGAATCCCCTGGATAGAAGTGAGGGTGGAAGGACTAGTTCTGCTGCCTCATAGCAATTGAAGAGATGGGGAGTGAGTATCTGGCAGCTTTCTAGAGTCTTCTCTCAGAAAATGGAAGCATCTTTTATTGCCTTCAATTTTGAAGCTTTGGTTAAATTTGTGAGAAACAAGGAAAAAGTCCCATTTCATATTCTCTTACGAATGCTTTTTGTACTTTTCCAGTGTATTTTTTGTCTTAATGTTACATAATATTCACTTTGACAATTCAAGCCTGTCTTCCTGGGACTATGGGAGCTAATGAAAGGCTAGATATTTTTTAAAGTGGAGCATCATCTTGCTGGGAGCCAACAGTGATAAAGGCAATATTAATCAAAGTGAAACCTCAGAAGGAATGGGCCACTCCAGGGTGTTGGATTGGGCACCATTTGCAACCACCTTTCCCCATTTAGAGAGTTGGGCCCAGAGCTTTTCTACTGAAGGACTGGACACTGTTTCATCAAAAGAGATCCTCACCTGGAAAACGCTCCCTTGTAACGCCAGTCAAGTGATTTCCATACTATATACCTTAAAACCATTTTTTCTATAATAAAAGCCAGACCCATCAACTGGAATCCTAGGATTCATATAGAATCCAGATACTGAAAACCATCTTTATTATACTATTTCATAAATTAATAACTTCTAATAACGACTTTTCACATTCTGGTATCGATTAAGGCACATGGTGGCAGTTTGACCACTTAGTAATCTGTAAATTTGTGGTTAAGGCATGATTGACAGCTATGTTTGGTTTATCAGCTGACAATTCTGATTCAGATAGTTCTGTTTCATTGTCTTCCTGATGCATTTATTGAGCCACTGATGAGACTGTCTCTTCAGCTGGTTTCTGAGTTCTATGAAGTAGAGCAACATCTACAGGCTTGTGATAAGGAGAGCAGAAGGCAATGAAAAAGACAAGGAGAGGGCTAAGAGAGTAAGTGTAGTTGAGTATAACAATTCAAATAGACTTTTAATTTTATAAGTGAATTTTGGAAACTATTTGACATCTTATGTGTGAAATTCACACACAAAAAGATACAGGATGAGGGGATGAGATTGGGGTTGAGCTCCTGCTGCAGCCACACTTCTGCATTCAGAGTCATGCTGGGGATTCTTCTCTTGAAGGCTTCAATGCAATGTGTAAGTTATCACATCTATATGGGAAAGGAGAGAAGAGGCATAGTGCACATTTCAGTGCCAGATGTGCAAAGAATCATTTTGTTTATACCAATAGTTAAGCATGGAGACACCAGGATAGTTGTATGTATTTGTTTGTCCTTGACTTTATTAAGGTTCTGGTTCAAACTTTATTTGTTATGGATAATACTCATCTTACTTATAGCATTTACCCAAATGGAAGGTTCTTTTCAGTACAAGTTCCTTAATTCATAAGCAATGTGTACCAGATGTGGCTTAATTCCAAAGGAGTGAATTAAGCATGTTATCTTGGTTAGAAATCCGCTTATCTCCTCTCTTCCTTAGTTGCTATGGCAGCCTAGTGTACTTGAAAGAATAGGGATTTGGAAGACAAATAGGGCTGGCTCCTAATTCTGACCCTGCCATTTAATTTTTTGTCATATTAAGTAAGTTACTGAACCTCTCTGAGTCCCAGGATCCTCATCTATAAAATAGGAAACATTAATTTAGCTTTTGTGGACTATAAGCACATGTATCATTTAAACCTCACAGAAATGTTGAGGTCAGTGTTATTATCATCTTCATTTTATGGAGGAGAAAGCGGGGGCTAATGGGACTTAAGTAACTTGTCACACAGCTTGTAAATGGAAGAACTGTAGTTTGAATTCATGTCTGTCTCTCTCCAAAGTCCTTGTCTCAACTATGTTTTACAGCCTGAATACCTCTTTTTAAGAAGAAAAATAACTTTGATGTAATGCATCCTTGACGATATTATTTAAGAGAAGATATTTTAGAACTTCTTTTGTGGAAAGTGATTGAAGCCCAATTCAAACCATCTAAAACAAATAGGAGGAATTATCAGATGGCAAATGGGGTAGCTACATGGCCATATACCTGCTTGGTCAAGGATGAGAAACAAAGACCTTGATGACATTAGCACTTACTGTCAGTCCCTTATCTTTGCTGGTCTCTAAGCTAAGGCTTTTTTAGGATTCTCCATTTGGTGAGGAAAAAGATTGCCTAGTATCTCTGGGGATATGTCTTTACTACCTCTGACAAAGAAGAATGTTTTCCATGAAAGTTTCAGCCAGATAAACCCTAAGGAAAACTCTAAGTGGCCTGCCTTAGATCACATGACAGTTCTTATCCAATCATTGGGGCCAAGGCACTCAGTTTACCAAGGTTTTACCAAGGGTGAGCCATTTGCTTACTGTGACCAGGAATATGGATTTTACCTTCAGAAGGAGGAAGGAGAAGCAGCACTGAATAACCAGTAGTGACAACCACAGAATACTTAAATTATAGTGATATGGTGTACAGTTACAGATGATTTAGCTAAACTTTTAAATTTTTTTCTAAAATTTAAAGAATTTTCCAGATTTTTCTTTTTATTCTTAAGTGTGTTTTTAATATCAGTAAATTACAGAGGAAAATAATTATTTTATTTTGTAACTAATAATCTTAAAGCATTTTATTCATCTTAGGTTAAACAATGCATCTGTTAATTTGCGTAACTGGAAATGTCCCTGAGAAATGTCTTTTCTGATTTGGCCAGGGTGGAAAGAGAACTTACACACATGGTACAGTCATTCTGAATGTCCAAAACAGAAGGACATTACGGGGGCTGGTGCTGTTTGCTTCCTGTTGTAACGTCATATATTTAATGGGCAAAAAGTGGGAGAAGCTGGCAAGCCACTCAAACAGTCTCATTGTGTGGTACCTGGGAGAGTAAATGAAAAGTCATATAATTTATTGAAGTAGATATATTTACAACAGTGCAAAGTACATCTAACAGCAAATGATTCTGGTATGCCTGACTAATAAGCAAACAGTCAATATTTTAAATGAGAAAGTGCAAACATTCTATCTTCATATTAATAGTCGTGAAGAAGAAACAGCTGTTACATTAGTTATCACTTTCTGGATCCAACACAGTATTGTCATTTAATTTCTTGGACCCATATTTACTTGGCTACAGCATCACCACATGATTTAAACCCTGCAAAGTTTGGCTTTACCACTAACTCCAGGTGCAAAATTTTACACTAAGCCTCTATTCCCTTTTGAATTGAGATTCTTCCCAAATATAGGTTATTTTCAGGCAGTTTAAAACTTTGAGACCCAGGCCTTCTTAGTGAATTCCACTTGTTGTTTCTTGAACTTTCAAGTGCAGGGGCTGGAAATGTACTGAGTTTCCTGGACCAAGATGTGAGCACAGTTCCAGAGTTTTCACTTTCATTATCATTCTATGTTATTTTTTAATATGTTTGTTTGCTCTTTAAACTACTAACAGTCTAATACGATAGAACCAAGATGTTTTCAGTTGCAGTCACCAATAAGATATTAGGAAATATTTCAAAGTAGACAAAGTATGTGGCACACACGTGTGCACACACACTTGTGCGCACACATGCACACATGCATGCATGCACACACCAATAACTATATGCTGTTCTTTGTCAGTAAAAAGCTGTTTGAAAAGCTTTCCACTTTATTCATGCCACACACCTTTATTTTAGCTCAAGTTCTTAGATGACTAACTCTGCACACTAGATTCATAGAGCCTAGTGGAGAACCCACCAGCACCCCTACCTACTATGATCACCACCACTATGAACAATATTAGCAACTGCATAATCCAAAGGTCTTCCTTCTTTCCATGCTCTGTTTTTTAAAATCAACTCTTACCGTCCATCCCTTTTTATTAATACCAAGGCTTTTATACAAGAGGGTAAGAGTCATTCCTTAAAATACTCTACAAAGGTTAAGAATTCATTCAGTAATTCAAAAGTATGTATTGAATATTTGTATTGTGGGTCCAGCTGTGAAAAAGACAAATGAAGTTTCTGAACTCCTGAAACCTGAGTTTTAGTGAGGAGAGGCAGGAACAAGTTAATAAAAAATAAATAAGTAAATAAGTAAGTAAGTGACTAAATAAATAAATATTTCCAACTTGTAAGTGCTATGAAAAATAACCAGTCTATTTTACAACTCTGGAAAGTGTTTGCATTTTAAAAGTCACTTGTTAAATTAATTGATTCTGGAGTACTGGGAATTTGTGTGGGAATAGATGTGCCTGACACCCGCTCCCATCAATTCCTCTGCTTGCCATTACATTTTGTTTTCAGCATTCAGAATTTTCTTTTTAGGCTAGCTTGTAAAAGGAAGGGTGTGGGCCGGCTATTTGACTAAAGGGCCAGATAGAAACAGAACCATGCAGTAAAAACAGAGCCAACAACTTGTGTGTGTCTAGTGTGTTTTATAGCAACTTTTTATCCCATGTACTCCTTAAACACACACAGCAGAAACAGAGAAGGGAGAGGAGAGGAGCAGGGTATCACTCTGAGGGGTGCTGCACTGTGTGGGCACATGTCCCATGTGGGAGTTAAAATATATCCAGCAGTTGAGGCCTCCTTGGATAGTGGGGTAACAGATTCAGACTTTACAAAACTTGACGTTGATGTCATTTGTGCAGATACTTATCCTGGCAGCTTGTTCTAAGCTTCATCCATGAAACTAGCTAGGGCTAAGATGAAAGAATATATTTGTTAGAAATCTAGGCTATTAGTTTCAAACCGGGCAGCTGCCCTATCCCACAAGAATTGCCTATGTTTTCCTATATTCTAAGCCCCAATATTGAAAGATGAATTTTATTTAATGATACACAAAGTTTTATTCTGTGTACAATCTGACTTCCTAATAAATGTTTTAGCCTCACAGAGAGAGAGAGAAACAGAACCATAGGTAAGAAGGGAGCCAGCAACTTGTGGGTGTCTAATGTTTTTTATAGCACACATGTGTTTTATAGAAAAGACGTGGTGGGGGAGAGGGAGAAGGAGAGGGAGAGGGAGAGGGAGAAGGAGAGGGAGAGGGAGAGGGAGAAGGAGAGGGAGAGGGAGAGGGAAACACCAGAGAACAGTATCAAAGAAAACACTGAAGAGAGTTTCAAGAAAGAAGATGTGATTGATCAATAGTGTTAAATGTATCTGCAAGACCCATAAAGAAAGTGTTTATTTAGTAATGTGAAGTCACTAGTGACTTTGGCAAGAGCAATTTCAGTAGAATAATGGTGGCAGAGTCTGGATTCCTTTGTTGAGTGGTCTCTGAGAAAGTAGAGTCAGAACACAAAGTCTACCCCTCTGTGAGGTCTGGGTCCTTAGGAAGGAGAGAGGTAGACAGTGTCAAGAGAAACTCCTTGTAGATTGGGGGAGGCTTTGGCCTGTTTTTAGGCTGAAGGGAAAAAACCAATGAGGAGAAAAATTCAGAGATAAAGGATCATTTGGCAAAAATCAAAGAAAAAGCAAGAGGTATGTAATTCAAGGTATAGATAGAACGTTGACCTTAAACAGGAGGAGGAAAATCTTTTTGTGGCTAGAGGAAAGCTGATAAGATGGCTGTGACTATGGACATAATAGGTAGTAGTAACAAGAACTTAACAGAGATCTTACCAGATGGCATTAATAGGACGCAAGATCATCTTTAGACAGTGTGTGGAGCAAGGATTCCTTATGGGGCTTAATGAGAATGGAAGTAGTGTGGGATAATGACTGAAGATATTAGAGGAGGGAAACTGATATTACTGAGGTCGGAGATTATGAATTTGTAGTGGCACAAATCTGCACTCTTGGATAATTTTCTCCTTAAGTGTTCAGCCTCTTGATTATGAGAGCAGAGAGGGCTATTTATAGCATTGATCCAGAGGCAGGGTTTTACCAGGTAGGAAAATGGAAGAAAAAGGGGGATTATGGATTTAATGAGACTACAAACAGTGTGGTATGGCTCAGATGATTTACCTTAGTGTAGTGTCCATGCTGGATGAGGAAGGATAGGAAAACTAGTGGTCTAGAGTTTGAAGTTCTCGAGAAAATGTTGAGTAGAAATCTATTATGACATAATCCTTGGTGCAATCCTGGGAGTGGGTAGCTGAAGTGAATTTTACGAGGTCAAGAATTTGTGAGGAGGAATGCGTATAGGAGAGAGTTTCAGATAAATATAGAAGGTAGAAAAAGCATTCAGAAGATACGACTGTAACAATGGAAAGAAATTCCACAGATATGGTGAAAAGAGTTGAAAGTAGGATCAATAGTTCTAAAAGAAGCAAGGGACGTCGGGGTGGACTTACGCTAAAAACTAGTTGTAGGAATGAGAGTGCTGCTTGTTTACTACTAACCTTGAATATTGTAATTCTGGCACAGAATAATTCTGAGACTTGAATTATCCAAGGTCCAAGGAAATATACTGTTCTCCAGAGTTAGTTAGGGCTCTGTTCTTGGTAGCAGGTAACGGTTGTTTATTCCTATACGGCTTTTCTGCATTACACAGGTTGGCTCTTTATATCCTGATCCAGGATTATCCAGGATTCCTGACTCTCAGGATTTAAAACAAGCTATACTTGAGTCCTGGACTTAAAATTTTTAAAACTGATGTCAACCCATTGGTTTATACTGAGTATAATTTTGGGAGGAAGGAAACGTCTATCTTCCATTTCCTGTTGTTTCTTGATTCTGTTTATCCTTGTGCAGGGACTTGTTGGCTATGTGAATTAGTTTTTTGTTTTTTTTAACATCTTTATTGGAGTATAATTGCTTTACAATGGTGTGTTAGTTTCTGCTTTATAAGAAAGTGAATCAGCTATACATATACATATAACCCCATATCTCTTCCCTCTTGCGTCTCCCTCCCTCCCTCCCTATCCCACCACTACAGGTGGGCAAAAGCACCGAGCTGATCTCCCTGTGCCATGTGGTTGCTTCCCACTAGCTATCTATTATATATTTGGTGGTGTATATATGTCCATGCCACTGTCTCACTTTGGCCCAGCTTACCTTCCCCCTCCCCATTTCCTCAGGTCCATTCTCTAGTAGGTCTGTGTCTTTATTCCCATCCTGCCCCTAGGTTCTTCATGACTTTTTTTTTTTTTTTTAGATTCCATATATATGTGTTAACATACGATATTTGTTTTTCTCTTTCTGACTTACTTCACTCTGTATGACAGACTCTAGGTCTATCCCCCTCACTACAAATAACTCAATTTCGTTTCTTTTTATGGCTGAGTAATATTCCATTGTATATATGTGCCACATCTTCTTTATCCATTCATCTGTCGACGGACACTTAGATTGCTTCCATGTCCTGGCTATTGTAAATAGAGCTGCAGTGAACATTGTGGTACATGACTCTTTTTGAATTATGGTTTTCTCTGGGTATATGCCCAGTAGTGGGATTGCTGGGTCGTATGGTAGTTCTATTTTTAGTATTTTAAGGAACCTCCGTACTGTTCTCCATAGTGGCTCTATCAATTTACATTCCCACCAACATTGCAAGAGGGTTTCCTTTCCTCCACACCCTGTCCAGCATTTATTGTTTGTAGATTTTTTGATGATGGCCATTCTGACTGGTATGAGGTGTTATCTCATTGTACTTTTGATTTTCATTTCACTAATGATTAATGATGTTGAGCATTCTTTCATGTGTTTGTTGGCAATCTGTATATCTTCTTTGGAGAAATGTCTATTTAGGTCTTCTGCCCATTTTTGGATTGGGTTGTTTGTTTTTTTGATATTGAACTTAATGAGCTGCTTATATATTTTGGAGATTAATCCTTTGTCAGTTGCTTCATTTGCAAATATTTTCTCCCATTCTAAGGGTTGTCTTTTAGTCTTGTTTATGGTTTCCTTTGCTGTGCAGAAGCTTTTAAGTTTCATTAGGTCCCATTTGTTTATTTTTGTTTTTATTTCCATTTCTTTAGGAGGTGGGTCCAAAAGGATCTTGCTGTGATGTATGTCATAGAGTGTTCTGCCTATGTTTTCCTGTAAGAGTTTTATAGTGGCTGTCCTTACATTTAGGTCTTTAATCCATTTTGAGTTTATTTTTGTGTATGGTGTTAAGGAGTGTTCTAATTTCATTCTTTTATATGTAGCTGTCCAGTTTTCCTAGCACCACTTATTGAAGAGGCTGTCTTTTCTCCATCATACATTCCTGCCTCCTTTATCAAAAACAAGGTGACCATACGTGCATGCATTTATCTCTGGGCTTCCTATCCTGTTCCATTGATCTATATTTCTGTTTTTGTGCCAATACCATACTGTCTTGATAACTGTAGCTTTGTAGTATACTCTGAAGTCTGGGAGCCTGATTCCTCCAGCTCTGTTTTTCTTTCTCAAGATTGCTTTGGCTATTTGGGGTCTTTTGTGTTTCCATACAAACTGTGAATTTTTTTGTTCTAGTTGTGTGACAGATGCCAGTGGTAGTTTGGTAGGGATTACATTGAATCTGTAGATTGCTTTGGGTAGTATAGTCATTTTCACAATGTTGATTCTTCCAATCCAAGAACATGGTATATCTCTCCATCTGTTTGTATCATCTTTAATTTCTTTCATCATTGTCTTACAGTTTTCTTCATACAGGTCTTTTGTCTCCTTAGGTAGATTTATTCCTAGGTTCTTTTTTAATTTTTTTTTTTTTTTTTGCGGTACATGGGCCTCTCACTGTTGTGGCCTCTCCCGTTGTGGAGCACAGGCTCCGGACGCGCAGGCTCAGCGGCCATGGCTCACAGGCCTAGCCGCTCCACAGCATGTGGGATCTTCCCCGACCGGGGCACGAACCCATGTCCCCTGCGTCGGCAGGCGGACTCTCAACCACTGCGCCACCAGGGAAGCCCTATTCCTAGGTATTTTATTCTTTTTGTTGCAGTGGTAAATGGGAGTGTTTTCTTGATTTCACTTTCAGATTTTTCATCATTAGTGTATAGGAATGCCAGAGATTTCTGTGCATTAATTTTGTATCCTGCTACTTTACCAAATTCATTGATTAGCTCTAGTAGTTTTCTGGTAGCATCTTTAGGTTTTTCTATGTATAGTATCATGTCATCTGCAAACAGTGACAGCTTTACTTCTTCTTTTCTGATTTGGATTCCTTTTATTTCTTTTTCTTCTCTGATTGCTGTGGCTAAAACTTCCAAAATTATGTTGAATAATAGTGGTGAGAGTGGGCAACCTTGTCTTGTTCCTGATCTTAGTGGAAATGGTTTCAGTTTTTTACCATTGAAGATGATGTTGGCTGTGGGTTTGTCATATTTGGCCTTTATTATGTTGAGGTAAGTTCCCTGTATGCCTACTTTCTGGAGGGTTTTTATCATAAATGGGTGTTGAAATTTGTTGAAAGCTTTTTCTGCATCTATTTAGATAATCATATGGTTTTTATTCTTCAATTTGTTAATATGATGTATCACATTGATTGATTTTCATATCATGAAGAATCTTTGCATTCCTGGGGTAAACCCCACTTGATCATGTTGTATGATCCTTATAATGTGCTGTTGGATTCTGTGTGCTAGTAATTTGTTGAGGATTTTTGCATCTATGTTCATCAGTGATATTGGCCTGTAGTTTTCTTTCTTTGTGACATCTTTGTCTGGTTTTGGTATCAGGGTGATGGTGGCCTCATAGAATGAGTTTGGGAGTGTTACACCCTCTGCTATATTTTGGAAGAATTTGAGAAGGATAGGTGTTAGCTCTTCTCTAAATGTTTGATAGAATTCACCTGTGAAGCCATCTGGTCCTGGGCTTTTTTTGTTGGAAGATTTTTGATCATAGTTTCAATTTAAGTGCTTGTGGTTGGTCTGTTTATATTTTCTGTTTCTTCCTGGCTCAGTCTCAGAAGGTTGTGCTTTCCTAGAATTTCTCTGTTTTTCGAGGTTGTCCATTTTATTGGCATATAGTTGCTTGTAGTAATCTCTCATGATCCTTTGTCTTTCTGTAGTGTCAGTTGTTACTTATCCTTTTTCATTTCTAATTCTACTGATTTGAGTGTTCTCCCTTTTTTTCTTGATGAGTCTGGCTAATGGTTTATCAATTTTGTTTATCTTCTCAATGAACCAGCTGTTAGTTTTATTGATCTTTGCTATTGTTTCCTTCATTTCTTTTTCATTTATTTCTTATCTGATCTTTATGATTTCTTTCCTTCTGTTAACTGTGGGGATTTTTGTTCTTCATTCTCTAATTTCTTTAGGTGTAAGGTTAGTTGATTATTTGAGATGTTTCTTGTTCTTAAGGTAGGATTGTATTGCTATAAACTTCCCTCTTAGAACTGCTTTTGCTTCATCTCATAGGTTTTGGGTCATCGTGTTTTCACTGTCATTTGTCTCTAGGTACTTTTTGATTTCTTCTTTGATTTCTTCAGTGATCTCTTGGTTATTAAGTAGTGTATTGTTTAGCCTCCATGTGTTTGTATTTTTTCCAGATTTTTTCCTGTAATCGATATCTAGTCTTATAGTGTTGTGGTTGGAAAAGATACTTGATATGATTTCAATTTTCTTAAACTTACTGAGGCTTGATTTGTGACCCAGGATATGATCTATCCTGGAGAATGTTCCATGAGTACTTGAGAAGAAAGTGTATTCTGTTGTTTTTGGATGGAATGTCCTATAAATAACAATTAAGTCCATCTTGTTTAAGGTATCACTTAAAGCTTGTGTTTCCTTATTTATTTTCATTTTGGATGGTCTGTCCATCGGTGAAAGTGGGGTGTTAAAGTCCCCTACTATGATTGTGTTACTGTCGATTTCCCCTTTTATGGCTGTTAGCATTTGTCTTATGTATTAAGGTGTTCCTATGTTGGGTGCATAAATATTTACAATCATTATATTTTCTTCTTGGATTGATCCCTTGATCATTATGTAGTGTCCTTCTTTGTCTCTTGTAATAATCTTTATTTTAAAGTCTATTTTGTGTGCTATGAGAATTGCTACTCCAGCTTTCTTTTGATTTCCATTTTCCTGGAATATCTTTTTCCATTCCCTCACTTTCAGTCTGTATGTTTCCGCAGGTCTGAAGTGCATCTCTTGTAGACAGCATATATACGGGTCTTGTTTTTGTATCCATTCAGCCAGAATATGTCTTTTGGTTGGAGCATTTAATCCATTTACATTTAAGGTAATTATCGATATGTATGTTCCTATGACCATTTTCTTGTTTTGAGTTTGTTATTGTAGGTCTTTTCCTTCTCTTGTGTGTCCTGCTTAGAGAAGTTCCTTTAGCATGTGTTGTAAAGCTAGTTTGGTGGTGCTGAATTCTCTTAGCTTTTGCTTGTCTGTAAAGGTAGTAATTTCTCCATCGAACCTGAATGAGATCCTTGCTGGGTAGAGTAATCTTGGTTGTAGGTTTTTCCCTTTCATCACATTAAATATGTCCTGCCACTCCCTTCTGGCTTGCAGAGTTTCTGCTGAAATATCAGCTGTTAACCTTCTGGGGATTCCCTTGTATATTATTTGTTATTTTTCCCTTGCTGCTTTTAATATTTTTTCTTTGTATTTAATTTTATTTAATTTTTGATAGTTTGATTAATATGTGTCTTGGTGTGTTTCTCCTTGGATTTATCCTATATGGGACTCTCTGGGCTTCCTGGACTTGATTAACTATTTTCTTTCCCGTATTAGGGAAGTTTTCAACTCTAACCTCTTCAAATATTTTCTCAGTCCCTTTCTTTCTCTCTTCTTCTTCTGGGACCCCTATAATTTGAATGTTGGTGCATTTAATGTTATCACAGAGGTCTCTGAGACTGTTCTCAATTCTTTTCATTATTTTTTCTTTATTCTGCTCTGTGGTAGTTATTTCCACTATTTTATCTTCCAGTTCACTTATCCGTTATTTTGCCTCAGTTGTTCTGCTATTGATTCCTTCTAGAGAATTTTAAATTTCATTTATTTTGTTGTTCATCATTGTTTGTTTGCTCTTTAGTTCTTCTAGGTCCTTGTTAAACGTTTCTTGTGTTTTCTCCATTCTATTTCCAAGATTTTGAATCATCTTTACTATCATTATTCTGAATTCTTTTTCAAGTAGACTGCCTATTTCTTCTTCATTTGTTTGGTGTGTTGGGTTTTTACCTTGCTCCTTCATCTGCTGTGTGGTTCTCTGTCTTCTCATTTTGTTTAACTTACTGTGTTTGGGGTCTCCTTTTTGCAGGCTGCAGGTTCATAGTTCCTTTTGTTTTTGGTGTCTGTCCCCAGTGGCTAAGGTTGGTTCAGTCGGTTGTGTAGGCTTCTTGGTGGAGCGGACTAGTGCCTGTGTTCTGGTGGATGAGGCTGGATCTTGTCTTTCTGGTGGGCAGGTCTGCATCCGGTGGTGTATTTTGGGGTGTCTGTGACCTTATTCTGTTTTTAGGCAGCCTTTCTGCTAATGGGTGGGGCTGTGTTCCTGTCTTGCTTGTTGTTTGGCATAGGGTGTCCAGCACTGTAGCCTGCTGGTCGTTGAGTGGAGCTGGGTCTTTGTGTTGAGGTGGAGGTCTTTGGGAGATTTTCACTGTTTGTTATTACATGGAGCTGGGAGGTCTCTGGTGAACCAGTGTCCTGAACTTGGCTCTCCCACCTCAGAGGCACAGGCCTGATGCCCAGCTGGAGCACCAAGACCCTGTCATCCACATGGCTCAGAATAAAAGGGAGAAAAAAAGAAAGAAAGAAAGAAAAAATAAAATAAAATAAGAAAGGTATTAAAATATAAAATAATTGTTAAAAGTAAAAAAATTTAAACAGTAATAAAAAAAAAAAAGAAATAAAGAGAGCAACCAAACCAAAAAACAAATCCACCGATGATAACAAGCACTAAAAGCTATACTTAAAAAAAATAATAAACGGGCAGAGAGATCCCTAGGACAAATGGTAAAAGCAAATCTATACAGACATAATAAGACGCAGAAGCATACACATACACACTCACAAAAAGAGAAAAAGGAAAAAAATATATATATCGTTGCTCCCAAAGCCTACCTCCTCAATTTGGGATGATTCATTGTCTATTCAGGTATTCCAGAGATGCAGGGTACATCAAGTTGATTGTGGAGATTTAATCCACTGTTCCTGAGGCTGCTGGGAGAGATTTCCCTTTCTCTTCTTTGTTCACACAGCACCTGGGGTTCAGCTTTGGATTTGGACCCGCCTCTGCGTGTATGTCTCCTGAGGGAGTCTGTTCTTCGCTCAGACAGGACGGGGTTAAAGGAGCAGCTGATTCGGGAGCTCTGGCTGACTCAGGCCGGGGGGAGGGAGGGGTACGGATGCGGGGCTAGCCTGCGGCGGCAGAGACCCGTGTGATGTTGCACCAGCCTGAGGCGTGCTGTGCGTTCTCCCGGGGAAGTTGTCTTTGGATCCCGGGACCCTGGCAGTGGCAGGCTGCACAGCCTCCCGGGAGGGGAGTTGTGGTTAGTGACCTGTGTTTGCACACAGGCTTCTTGGTGGCGGCAGCAGCAGCCTTGGCGTCTCATGCCGGTGTCTGGTATCCGCACTGATAGCCATGGCTCGCGCCTGTCTCTGGAGCTCATTTAGGAGGTGCTTTGAATCTCCTCTCCTTGCACACCTCGAAACAATGGTCTATTGTCTCTTCTGCAGTTCCAGACCTTTTCCTGGACTCCCTGCTGGCTAGCTGTGGCGCACTAGCCCCCTTCAGGCAGTGTTCACGCAGCCAACCCCAGTCCTCTCCCTGGGATCCGACCGAAGCCTGAGCCTCAGCTCCCAGCCCCCGCCCGCCCCGGCGGGTGAGCAGACATGCGTCTCGGTCTGGTGAGTGATGGTCGGCCCCGATCCTCTGTGCGGGAATCTCTCTGCTTTGCCCTCCGCACCCCTGTTGCTGTGCTCTCCTCCGCAGCTCCGAAGCTCCCCCTCTGCGTCACCCGCAGTCTCTGCCTGCGAAGGGGCTCCTAATGTGTGGAAACCTTTCCTCCTTCACAGCTCCCTCCCACTGTTGCAGGTCCCGTCCCTATCTTTTTGTCTCTGTTTATTCTTTTTTTCTTTTGCCCTACCCAGGTACGTGGGGAGTTTCTTGCCTTTTGGGGGGTCAGAGGTCTTCTGCCAGCATTCAGTAGGTGTTCTGTAGGAGTTGTTCTACATGTAGATGTATTTCTGATGTATTTGTGGGGAGGAAGGTGATCTCCACTTCTTACTCTTCTGCCGTCTGGAAGCTCCTCTGTGAATTAGTTTTGGAATTTTTCTTCCTATTGGTGTTCATTTACATGGGAGAGGATGAATCAAAGTGGAAAAATATAACTTTTAAAAGATTTTGACAGAGGTTGCTAATTGGTATTAGATATGCCTCTTACGAAGAAATTGCTTGCTGCTGTTCCATTTGGAAACCATGCTGTGGTTAATATGGAAGTGATTTTGTGTCTGATTATTGACTTACACAATGGTTGATGCTTATAGGGAAGAACTCATGTCAGTCCCCTGAAGTTTACATGCCTCTCATGTTCTTCTGCTTTGACCTGGAGTAAATCACTTAATTACCGTGCGTTTCAGTTTTGCCAGCTATAAATGTGAGGCTGCTTCGCTTAGCAAGTAGAAGACCAAAGGAGAATGAAGAGAACTGTTTTAATGTTAGCCTACCATTGACAGTAATGACTTTGGACAAGTCAATTACATTCACAAAGAGCCAATTTCTTCTCAAAAACAGCGTCCATTCTCACTTCTATGAGAAAATGGTAAAGTTTTAGGTACATAACAATATCTGTAAGGCATTTGAGCTGTGTCTACATGGTGGCTGACATATTTCCAAGGGTAAGTTGATGAATAAAGTAATAAACGAGAAGTGTCAATGTGGAAATTAAATCCATCAGTCACCCTTCTTGCAATTTTACTATCCTGTTGTACCCTTGTTTCATGTATTTGATTATGTAAGCATAACAGAATTAAAATCTAGAAGCAGGGTAAATCAATTGTAAACAAATAGTGTTTGTTTCTGTTTACATATCTATTTTCACAGGAATTTGCTTGTGTTAAAGAGTTTGTCTCATTAAGGGTTATATATTTGCCTAATATCTACTGAGCATTAACCATGCACCAGGGAATGTGGTAGGCCCTGAAGAATCAAAGACAGTAGAATGATATGTTTTCTGATCTCTGTAAGTTCATTGTCTAGTGATATCCGTTAATGAGTCCATGTATTTTGATGTGAATATTATAAAATATTCATGAAATATTATGAAATATATCTTATGTGTTGTTACAAGTTATGGACTTCTTTTGGACTTCTTAAAAAAATAGATAGACTTTATTTTTTAGAGTGGTTTTAGGTTCACAGTAAAATTGAGTGGAAAGTATAGAGTTCTCGTACACTCTGCATGCACACATACATAGTCTCCTTCACCATCAACATCGTGTACAAGAGTGGTACCTTTGTTACAATCCATGAACCAACAATGACACATCACTATCATCAAAGTCCATAGTTTACATGAGAATTCATTCTTGGTGTTGTACATTCTGTGGGTTTTCATAGATGTATGATGACTTGTATCCACCATTGTATCAATATTATCAAACAGAATAGTTTTACTGCTGTAAAAATCCCCTGTGCTCCACCTGTTTATTCCTCTCTCCCTCCAAACTCTGGGCAACCACTGATCTTTTTACTCTCTCCATAGTTTTGCCTTTTCTAGGATGTCATATAGTTAGAGTCATACAGTATGTAGACTTTTCAGATTGGCTTCTTTCTCTTAGTAATATGCATTTAAGGTTCCTCTGTGTCTTTTCAAGACTTGATAACTCATTTATTTCTATTGCTAAATGATGTTTCCTTACCTGGTTGTACCACAGTTTATCCATTCACCTACTAAAGGATGTCTTGGTTGCTTCCAAGTTTTGGGAATTATGCATAAATAAATATCCATGCACAGGTTTTTATGTGGATGTAAGTTTTCAACTCCTTTGGGTAAATAACAAGGAGCATGATTGCTCAATTATATGGTGAAAGGATGTTTAGTTTTGTAAGAAACAGATGAACTGTCTTCCAGTGACTGCAACATTTTACAACATTTCACTGCTGGTGGCATTTTACATTGCCACCAGCAGTGAATGCTCTTCATCCTGTTTCTCCACATCCTTGCCAACATTTGGTGTTTTGGATTTTAGCCATTCAAATAGGTGTCTAGTAGTATCTCATATTTGTTTTAATTCTTATGGACTTTTGACTGATATCATCTCACAAAATATTATGGTGTGATGTATTATAATAAAGGCATACTTTGAAGAGTTAGTAGGAATTTGTCAGATGGATGGTGAAGAATGCAGTAGGGAAGAAGGAAAGGCCAGGGGCATTCTAGGCAAAGAAAGCTTTTGTGAAAATGTTCACAGGTGAAAGAGAATATGGTACATAGTAAGTAGTTGGGGATAAATAGAATAAATAAGGAGGTATAATAGGCAGTCAGGACATACATTTAGATACAGGCCAGATTTTGAGAACATTTATGATTTATGTTAGATTTTATTTTTATAAAAGATGGGAGGACTTAAATAATTTTAAGAGTGATCAGATAGTTTCAACTAGAGAAACTTTATTAACCACATGTATGTACATTTTGCAAAATCACATTTAAAAAAACAAACATATGAGGAAATATTCTTTTCTTTTTAAAAAGTGCATATTGGAGTACTTGGGCATTGGTTTATTTCAGCAATAAGAACTTTTTAAAACTGAATGAAGGGTATATAAAGTAAGTGTGACAAAATGTTGATAATTGTAGTATTGTAATGGGCACATGAGGGTTTGTCACATTTGTTTCTCTACTTTTGTGTATGTTTGAGAATTCTCAAACAAGTTTTCTAAAAAGTCACAAACAGAGTTTCTAGCAGTGACAGCCAATGAAGTAACATAATTAGATTTATATATAAGTAAGGTCATTCTTTTGCATTTGTATGATTGAATTTCACAAATTAATTACCACCTGGCTGTAGGCTGTAGGTGTTTGTTACAGGTTGTCAACAAAGTTCTCCATTTAAATAGTTTTCTTCAGGGTTAATAGTTCTTTCCTGTTCAGGATTATTTTCTGGCTGTCATAGCCATATTATTTTTCCAAATAAAAGTTCCTAATTTATTTATTTGTAGGGTAAGAATGAGTTTTTGGAGGCCAAGACTTAATTAAAAAAATAAACCTCAGATCAAAATGCAGAGCTCTAGCTTTCATGTCACATTCAGAAAAAACCCTTATTATTTAGTTATAAATAACTCATAGTTGAAATATGTTTTTGAATCACAGCTAATTAAATCAGATCAATATGATTATTTATTTAGTACCTTATCAGATCAATCAAGTTTGTTTTCCCACTGTTGATAACACAGTGTAGTTTGGTTGAAAACTAGAAAAGTAATAACCAGGCATGCTACAGTTATCTCAGGTTGAAGTACCTTTTAATAATAATAGCAGCAGTTAATGTTTATAAATGCATGGTGGGTATTTGTCCCCAGGCCAAGTACCATTCATCATTCATCTCTTCAGTCCCTCTAACTCTTCTATGACGTTTGTAATATTTACACACAACTTTTTTGATAGGTGATGAGTTAATAGGTGAAGATGTTGATTGAAACTCAGCAAGATTCAATAATTTGCCCAGTTACACAGAAAATGGCTGAGCAGGAATTTGTTCCCATGAGGAATGACTGTGGAGCTTGGATGCACTACATTAAAGGTGGTACATTTGTACTACACTGCATTACTTTGTCTCCTTGGGCCAGGCATTCATAACATCCCATCACAAGGACCTACATCTGATCTTAAGATACTCAATCATGCAGCATATAACAAGAGAGCATGAGAACAGATAGACTTACCAGGTGCTATGAAGATCATGCTTCTTCTCAGAGCCTCTGGATTGATACTATAGCTAGGTTTTCAGCTAATCTTTACTAACTTAAAATAAATTTTCCACAAATATTTTTGGGTTTCAGTGCAAATTTCATAACTTATGGAAAAGCAGGGATAATAATGGGCATATTATAAAATGAATTATTTGAAGGTAGAAATTAAAATAACTGGTATTAGAGGCTCTACCTTTTTAACAGCATAGAAAAAGTTAATGAGTTGGATGTTCCTAAATGTTTGTGACAGGCTGGCATTCTCCCAAGAGTTTGAAAGGAATCCAAGGCTGAAATTATGGAAATAATAGTGAAAATGTATAACAACAGTTCACTCTACCTGAATGTTGGCAAGCTGTTAACATAGTTTTTTTCTACAGCAACAACTAGAGAAGTGACCCTGGAAACCTGGACACACAATGTCAAATCTCATTTCTATGATGATGAGGATTTAGGTAAGTATGTGGCGCTTCAGGTCGAGTGCATGTCAGGTTCACTGCTCCCTTCTGGGAAGTTTCAGAATGCCTGCCAGGTTCATACCCATCTCAGAGAGGCTCCTAAGGCATAGGTCATTGTACTCTGTGCCACGTGACCCTGCTAGGTTAATAATGGCTGACTGGTTCATGTACAGGTCTTGAGGTAACACACCAGGAGCAAGCTAGATCCGCAGGGAACAGAAAAAGGAAGATCAATGAGCAGTAGCAGGAGAACTACTATAGAATCAAACCTATTCCCAATTTCTTCATCCCAAAGTATCTGGACTCATACTTTTTCTACACAGGTTACACATATTCATCTATATTTCTTTACTTCTATAAGAAAGAGAAAGAGAGAGTAAGCTTTGTCTTACTTATGACCCTTCTAAATGAAAGGTTGTCTTTCATTTTGTTTTTTTTTCCAAGTGCTCCTTATTCTTTAGAACCAGCTCAATTCCATTTATCAATGAAGTTTGCAACAATGACTGATTTTTAGATGTATAAAAGTCATCTTGGGTTTCCCTGGTGGCGTGGTGGTTAAGAATCCGCTTGCCAATACAGGGGATGCGGGTTCGAGCCCTGGTCTGGGAAGATCCCACATGCCGCGGAGCAACTAATCCCGTGAACCACAACTACAGAGCCTGAGCTCTAGAGCCTGTGAGCTACAATTACAGAGCCCACACGCTAGAGCCCGTGCTCCGCAACAAGAGAAGCCACTGTAATGAGAAGCCCACTTGCCGCAACAGGAGAGGGCCCACTCACAGCAACGAAGACCCAACACAGCCCCCCCAAAAAAAAAGTCATGTGGAACTCATATGTCCCAAACCATCTCCTAGTCTCCTCCCTGCCAATAAAGTATTCTTCCCATAGTCCACTTGTCTAGGTCAATGACAACTCCACTCTTCTATTTTCCTGGGTCCAAACCTTTTTTTTTTTAACATCAGCCTTGATGGCTCTTTTCCCCTTACATTCCATATTCAATCAACTAACAGCTCTTCAAAATATATCCAGGATACAGCTACTTCTCAACACCTCCACTGCCACCACTCTGGTGAGAGCCTCCATCATCTCTCACTTGGATTACCGCAATAACTTCCTAAGTGGTACCCCTCCCTTTGTCTTTACCCATTTCAGCAGCCAGTTTGGTCCAGTTAAAATGTGAGTCAGGGCATGTCAGGTTCTGTCACTCCTCTGCTGGTTTCCTAATCAGAGTAAAAGTTGAAGTCTTTACAATGGCCTATAAGGCCCTACACAATTTGTTCCCTGCCCACTTCTTAATCTCTATTAATACTCTATTAAACCAGTAACACTGGTTTCTTTGCCATTCTGTGAATGTGCCTGGCACATTGTCTCTATCTGATACTCTTCTTTGGGAAGAAGAGGAGTTTGAGTCATTCCCAAGCCCCTCCCTAGTGAGAACTTGCCCACCTGAAAATGCAACCTACAGCCACGTCCATACCCTCACATTCCCTCTCCTCCTTGCCTGCATTATTTTCCTCCTTAGCACTCTTACCATCTACTATATATCGTACTTCGTCTAAGTCGTGGGATTATGGGTGATGTAAAATTTTTATAACTTCTACATTTCTCAGTTTTAAACAGTAAGCATATCCAGAGGAAGGAGCAATCACTATGGGCTAAGAGATTCAGGAAAGTCCTTGTGGAGGAGAAAAGGCTGAAGCTGCATCCTGTAAGCTTGGTAGACTGTGCTTGAAGACAAAGAGAGAACATCCTAGGTCATAATAAAACATGCACAAAAGGTGGAGGGTACTTCATGCATGATATATTTTAGAGTCAGTGAGGAGAGCAGCCAGGCTATGCTCCTCATTTATCACCAAAATGTTGAGTGTGCAGTTGGGAACAGATTGTACAGGACCCAAAAGAGTGATTTTAGTCATGTGTGTTTTTAAATAGAAGAATGCTATGAAGAAAGCAGCAGCAGAATTACTCTCCTAAATTCTTCTAGTCTTTTCCTTTCTTCCTGATATTCCCGCGTAATCCTTAGTGATCTTAGAAACAATGTGTGTACATCTTCCAGTACTTTAATGCTCCTAAATAATTCATTTTATGCTTTAATAGAAAAAATTGTTTCTGTGAAGTAACATAATTATCTGTTTCTATCAAGATCTAATTTTCTAGCCATTTCCAGTGGAATTTTTTCTTTAAATATTTTAAATAGAAAGGGAGAAAATTAATTAAAAATGATCAGTCTCGAAATAAAACTTTGCAGACTTAGAGATACAAAGAATATTAACGTTTTTGCTTTGTTTTGTTTGGCTGAAGAAACGTCAAAGGATTTCTATTATAAATGATTGTTTTATGTTGATATTTCTGTCTCATTTATATCACTTGTGTAACTGTGAGTAGAAGATACCACCTTCAAAATATATTTCTCATGTTCCATAAATGTGTTTTTCCCGTATGTGGAACATAGCTCTGATTTTAGCACTTGGCTATGTCGGTTAAGGTCAGGTCAGTGCTTCATATTGAAATGAGGAAAGATGATACAGAGATACCTCCATGCTATTAAAATCTGCCCTGCCCACTTTGGACTGAGACCTTCCCAGGAGACGGGCACCAGGAGTGAAGCTTGTTTAACAGTGGATAATTTTTTATTAAGGGACAAACGATATAGTTGGGGAAAAGACCATCTTAAACACTTTACATGATAGAATGTATAAAACATTTCCAAAGTCAGGTTTGAAGATTTTTTGAGGGGGTTGCAGAGAGTCAGTGTTTAGGCTTAAGAAAATAGGATACTAGTACAAATCCCAATGATACAGAATATCACTGAGTGGGGTAGAATTTGGGGTCTTTTTTCTCTTATGGAAAGCTCATTCTATCCATAAAGCTTCAAATGATTTTCTGCCAGTGCCTTCATTCAGAGGGCTCAGTGATTTCTAATGTAAGATGTATACTTCTGCCCTTTGGATTTATGAAATGGAATAACAACTAAATGTGAATCTAATGGATTCATTTGCATTTCTGGGAGATTCTTCCTTTTTAATACAACGGAGAACCCAAACATGGATATAATAAGCCAAGCACTTTAATGTGAGGTGATGGAGTCTCAAGTTAAAAGTAAAACACTCAGTGGGAACATAAGAAGGAAAAGAAAAAGAGCTGTACACCTGAAACTAACACAGCATTGCAAATCAACTATACTTCACAAATAAATATATAAATAAACAACATTTTTAAAGAAAGAACAATATAATCTAATGCAAGTTACAGTGAGCTAATGATACTACTACCTAATGGGATTATTATAAATTAACTATAAGCTCATATAAAGTACTTATCACAAAAAATGAAAAGAAAAAAAAGGCAACTTATAGGAATGATTATTTTATGACATTTATTTTTTAGTCATATGGAACTGTGACAGAACTGTGTGTGTGGTAATGAAGAGTCAGGGTGAGCTTACGTTAGAGTCAAGGTCCAATAGATCAGATAATTGACCAGGTGCAGTCAGATACTTAAAATTTGTCTAAATTATTCTATAATTACAGGAGAAACTGCCACTGAAAATGGCAGAGGCATCAGTAAGGTCTATTTCTTTAGATTTACAATTTTCCACTTTAACAGTATAAATGCTAGAATTTTGTCACCAGAATTCTGTCCTTTCCCCTTTTTTCTTTCCAGCTCCTCATTCTACACCCAACCCCCTCTTTGAATTTTCATTTCCATGCTTTCGAATTTGATCTTCTATCTCTCCCTATATTTTGTACTTCCTCAACACCCTTGACCCTAAGTTCTCACTTTAACTGAGCAACCTGAAACCTAGAAAAATGAAGATAGTTTAAGGGGCTTCTGGGACAACATCAAGTGTACTAATAGTTACATTATATGGGTCCCAGAAAGGGAAGTAAGAGAAAAATGGGCAGAAATCTTATTTGAAGAAATAATAGTTGAAAACTTCCCTAACATGGGGAAGGAAACAGACATCCAGGTCCAGAAGTACAGAATCCCAAACAAGATGAACCCAAAGAGATCCACATTGAGACATCATAATTAAAATGGCAAAAGTTAAAGGTAAAAAGAGAACTTTAAGGGCAGCAAGAGAAGAACAGCTAGTAGCATACAAGAAAACTCTCATAAGACTATCAGCTTATATTTCAGTAGATACTTTGGGGACAGAAGGAGTGGCATAATATACTTAAAGTGCTGTTTGCAAGCATTAGGCAAACTATGTAAATACAGTAAGGTAAACATTTCCTTTTCAGATATTCTTTCTTTCCTTTACAGAAATTAGTTTGCTTGTTTTTTTTCTTTTTTAATTTAGCATAATAAAAGATTGGTAACGTGTCAGATTTAGAAAGAATCTTCAAAGTCACCTGGTTCTATTCACCTCATATGTGAATCCTCCTTAAATCAATCTTCAGGCCAGTGGAAAGGATTTGGAATTTTGACCCTACTATTTAGTGGCCATAGTACTCGGCACATGTGGCTTATGGAAATGTGGCTTTTTCACCTGTGAAATATGGGTAGTAACAATAACCTCATATAGTTGATGTGACTGAGGTAATTACTTTGCAGTCCCTTCTGTTTATGTATAATTAGCAATATTTTGGAGGGGTTAATGCTTGGAAATTCTATGTATGTATGTATTTATTCCTCTATGTATTCATTTATTTATAAAGATAATTTCCCCCAGCTTTACTGAGGAATAATTGTCAAATATAATTGTATGTATTTAAGGTGCACAATCTGATGATTATATATATATATGTGCTTTGTGGAATGACCACCAAGATACAAGATAAGATAACACATCCATCACCTTACATGGTTAACATTTTTGTGTGTGTGTGTGTGGTTAAAATGCTTAAGATCTACTCTTAGCAACTGGGCTTGGGGAGGAAGAGAAGTGGAGATGTAGGTCAAAAGATACAAACTTTCTGGGAGTTCCCTGGCGGCCTAGTGGTTAGGGTTCCAAGCTTTTACCACCGTGGCCTGGGTTCAATCCTTTGTTGGGGAACTGAGATCCCGCAAGCTGTGTGGTGGCCCAAAAAATAAGTAAATTAAAAACAAAAACAGAATCCTCTTTTAAAGTAAAAAGTTAAAGAAAAAGGTACAAGCTTTCAGTTATAAGAATAAGTTCTGAGAATCTAATATACAGCATGGTGATTGTAGTGAATTATACATTATTATATAATTAGCAAATTTGATGAGGGTATTTTCTATGTATGTAAGCAATCCAACTATTAAAATTAATCTAGAAAAAAAGTATGTGGAACACACAACTAAAGTCTTTTCTCCAGTTTGATATTGACACACAGATAATTTTCTTAAATTTTTTTCTCTCTTCTATTTATAAAACAAACATTTAAGTGGAAAACGTAGAAAACGCAGGAGAGGATAGTGAAGAAAATTTAAGTTACTATCTGTTGAAATCTAGGGCAATCCATATAGATAAATAATTCTCTTACTCTCAGATAACAAAAAGCCCCCCAGTCATTTAAAATTACAAATAAGAGACTCCCCTTATTAATAAACGTGTCCAGTATAGGGTAATAATCAGAAATTATACATTTGCTTGCAGTTTGCTCTACGCTAAGAGCAAGAGAAAGGGGCTGGTTGGTTTCTACGGTGTCCCAACACACACTCCATCTGCCCTCTTCATCCCCACCCCCTACCCTTAGAATAGGATTTCAGTCATAAGTTAGGTAACATTCTGCCCTGCCCTTGCCCCCTACCCAAGCTCTCTATATGGTTGCTTTGAGGCTCCTCCAGGTGACAGGTGGTGAAGGAAAGTGTCCCACCCCTCCCTAGCAGCATGGAGGAAAAAGGCCACAACCCACTGACAACTTGCTTCAGATAAATTCTTTTGCTAGTATCCCTTTCTGCTCTCAGCCTTTCTAACCTATTTTGTACATAAGCGTTACAGAATCAATTCTCTCACACCCCTTTTGCCAGCCCTGCTCGAGTGGCCCAGACCCCTCCTTTGTTAGGTAGTTGACACCTGCGGCTTTTGGGCTTCTTTGAAAATGGACACAGGAGTCCAGTTTTTATATCCAGTTACAAACACTCCCTCAGGGTACATTATATGAATTGGATTTCTGCATCTAAGAACACGATCATTTTAAGACTCTAGACATATGCTAGTAAATTTCCACCTCCCCAGATAGAAATATAATATCAATTCATATTCTCATCCTCACCACCTAATATCAAGAAAAGAAAAGTGGGGCAAATGGGAAGAATGGGTAAAGGAAAACAGCAGAGACCTAAGAAGAGAGGAATGATATAGGGAAATGGGAATAGATGAGGTTTGATAGGAGGTGGGGTAGAAGCTCCTATAAGTCAGGTAAATCCATGTCGAGCCAAGCTCCAGCATAAATAAATATAATTCTTTCCTGCCTATTTCTTTAAATGAGCAATATGTTTGATCACTATTTCCTCTCTGATTCCAGCCCCCAAAGGCTTATTGCGAGCTAGATGTTTATAATCGCTTTAGAACTCTTTCCACATAGCATAATATAGCAATCTTAATTCAGGCCAGAGCAGTGTTTGCCAAGTGGTAGAAGAAAGATATTTTCTGTCTCCAGGTTCTGCCACTTATTAGCTGGTTGATCCTGAGACTGTTGCTTAATACCAGTGGGTTTCAGCCTTCTCATCCCTATAATTGTAATAACAATGTCTGTCTTGCTTAGCTCATGTGGTAATTATGAGATAAGATGGGATGGAATTTGGAATTTGTAAACTGTAATGATCTTAGAAAGATCAGATATATTGCCTTGTCAATCACCTGTCAGCACTGAGGAAGAGTTGGAAGTTTCTAACTGATCTCCCTTTACCTATTTGTGACTTGTTGACAGTGTTCATATTATTTTTTTCTCAAATGAGATTTCATATGTCAAAATATTTCATTTTTCTGGGTGCATAATAGCTACTAAGCAAGTACCCATTCTTGTTTTCATCTCTCCTCTCAGTTCCCCAAATGCGTACTATTTGGAAATATCTGTTTATGCAATACATCAGGGCTCTTTCTTTCCAAGTAAGCAGCAGAGGGCACATGTATTCAGGATATGTGCTGATTGGCATTCTCATATTTGTTGCATTCTGTTTTGTTTGCACAGAAAGCATTTTCTTTATAGCGTAATTTATTGAAAATGATGTGAATTGTTTGCCCGCTGTCTGAAATCAGCCCTTAGATTAAATAAATTATATATCTTGACTTTATTTCCACATTTAATTTAATTTTATTGATGTAAAAACAATAGGAATAACAAAATACTTCCAGTGTCAATGGTAATTAAAAAACAAGCAGAAAAGTAATAAAATGTATTATTAGATTGGATATACCCTTCCCTCTTCATTCACCTGGGGAAAAAAATCCAATCTTCAGAGAAAATGAACCATGTGATTTTGTGCCAGCAGTAATTAGCAGGAACAGCTCGATGAGAAACAGTGATGGAAGAATCAATAAAGTATCAATAAAGTAAAGCCCAGATGAGGCTTCTGTTTTTTTATATTAGGTCTTTACACATCAACTTAACCAAATGATTAAATGATATTCTTAATCCCAAAAAATGTGCCACAAATAGATTGTAAACTATTTTGACCTTTTACAACTATGTCAAGCTTTTCCAGTTTCCCTAGAGAAAGTTTTATTACCAATAATGCCTTCCCATTAAATACTATAGTTGTTTCAACAAATAGAATTCAAAGTGAAGTCTAAAAATTGCAGCAAACCTGGAAACAAGTGAAATATTAAAAAATTATATGCATATTTCATGCTCAGGTCTTGGCTTTAGGGAGAATCATGACAAAGGTGATATATTTTCATTGTTTATTTGTTTGCTTTAAGTTATCAAACTTTCACTTCGCTTAATCCGAGTTCTCTTCCCTCTTTCACCACCATAAATCAAAAGTTTGATAATGTTTAACATATTGTTAAAAACAGAACCTTCCAGGTGAAACGTGGTGACCTCGCAGCCCATGCTTCGACCATGGTTCCTCAACTTTGGCACATGTGAGATTTTGGACTGGGTAATACTTTGTTGTGGCGAACTCTCTTACGCACTGTAGAGTGTTTAGAAGCACCCTTGGCCTGCAACTGCTAGATGCCAGTAGCACTTGCAAGTAGGGATTATCAAAAATATCTCAAGACATTATTGCCAAGTGTCCTTGGAGGGGAGGGTTGGCAGGCAAAAAATCACCCCTGTTTGAGAACCACTGCCTTAGATTGAGATTTACTGTGCAGTTTAGGTGATATGAATAGAACTAATTTGATACACTAATAACCAAAAAGGAAGAAACCTAGAAGAGACAGGAAATCAGATCATACCAGACTATAGTGGTTCTCAACCATGAGTATGCATTCAACACATCGGGGATATTTACTAACTACTGATAACCCAGGCCCACCCCAGATCAGTTGAATAAAGATCCATGGGTGAGCCACTGCTAAGACTGACAAAGTAGGTTGCCCTGTAAATTTGACATGTTGCCTCTGGGGACAAAGATACACGGTGCCCTTTTTATAGGGTTATTCCTCTTTTAATTTCTCTCTTTTCATAGTTCAGCGTTGCTTATATTAGCCATGAGTTTCCTCTGGTGCAAAGGGGCTACAAGTATGACAAAGATTAAACTCTCTGTAGGAAGTCTCTGATGGGCAAGAATAAGTTCAGGTGAAGTCAAAATAATTCATTTCACTTGCAGCCACTTTCTGGCATTTAGACTAGATCAGGAATTCTTAAAGTGAGATTTCTGACAATCACAGCAGCAGTAGCATCACCTGGGAACTTAGAAATGCAAAACTTTGGATAACCCCATACCTATTGAATTAAAAACTCTGGGAGTGGGGTCCAGTAATTTTTGTCTTAATGAGGCTTCCAGGTGATTCTGAAGTATAATAAAATTTGAGAACCATGGATTAGAAACACTCTCCGTATTCACTCAGTGTTCTTCAAACTGACTCTGACAGACCCATGCTTCAGAAGACTTAGATAACTGATAAGCGCTTTTATTGAATCTTTTGAAAACTTTCACTTAGGATTCCATTTTATCAGAGATAGTTATTATTGAACTATGCCTTATTTACACAGTTTAATCCGCAGTAGAGCAGTCACAGAGGAAGAGGAGAGTTCGGGGGAAAGCAGAGGGCACCAGTCCTAGATCTGGTCCAAGTTAGTGAGCACAGATACTCTTCCAGACCTATTGGCTGCACTGTGGGCACATTCAGATCCCCACAAAGAGCTTAGTGTGACTTCCACAGGTAAAATTTGCAGCTAGTGGGCCAGGGAAAAATGACATACGAGAGCCATGCAGAAGACTAGGCCACATGCTGAAAAGGAAAATATGATACTAGACGGAGCCACTGATGACTGGTGAAGAAGGGAAACAAGGGTGCTTTGTGGTTTTCCATATTACATTAATTTTCAATGGACTAAACTCTTGTGTTCTACATCATTAAGCTCAGAATCTTGACTATTTTTTATAGGTCAGTAATGGAGGCAGGTTCCTAAGCAAGTGTTCCCTGCTAGTTGTATAATTATCTCCTAGTGAACAAGTTCGTGTTCCACTAGAACTTACTTTCTAGTGGAAAATAGTGCTATGATTTTTATGTGAATACTGAATCATAGAGAGGTAGGCTGGAAAAGTGGCTTCTAATTAAAAGGATATTGAAGGAGTCTAGGAGAAAAATGCTGTTGCAGCAGCCTAGGATGGTAGTTGTAGATATGGTGCCATGCTAGCTAGCTTTGAGGTCTAGTTTGAAGGTAGAGTTCTTAGGGGGTTTCCTGTTGTATTTCATGTAAAATAGGGGAATCAAAGATGACTCTTGGGTTTTTGCCTAATCATCCTGGTGGATGTGACCACTGAAATGGGAAAATCTAGGGAGAAGCAGTATTGGAAAGGTCGAGGAATCAAGCTGCTATTTTGACCATATTAGCTCTAAGATTCCTCTTACCTATAAAAGTGGAGATGCTGGGAAAGCAGAATGATAAGTCTAGAGCTCGGGGAAGGGGATTAGTCTTGAGATTTAAATTTGGGGATCATCTGCATATAGATGCATAAAATCTTGGGAATGGATTTTTAAAAATCACCTAAATTAGAAGACAGGAGAAAAGACAAAAGAAAAAGAAACACCTGTAGTCTGAGGTTTCTCAACTTGGTATTCCTTTAGGCTCAGTAGTCTATGTTTTTTTTTATCAAGTTGAATTCCATTTTTTCTTTAGGTTCATTTTACTCTTCATGACGGTCATATACAAGACTTTTGTTTTCTTCTTCATAATTTTTAACTGAACTATTAAATGACACAACACTCTAGCCCACTGATAATAGCTTCTCCATTACTATTATAGTATTACAGTTTCCCATAGGGACTGACAGAGGCTGGTGATCAACACTTTACTGACTCTACGAAAAAGTGTTTGGGGCAGTTTAGTAATGTTGAGCCAGAATAGTTGCTTTCTTTTTTTTTTTTTTAAAGTCTTTAAGATTCCCTATTATTTTCTTTGTTTTGGACTGCCTTTTTTTTGTGTGTGCGTGTGGTACGCGGGCCTCTCACTGTTGTGGCCTCTCCCATTGCGGAGCACAGGTTCCGGACGCGCAGGCTCAGCGGCCATGGCTCACGGGCCCAGCCGCTCCGCGGCATGTGGGATCTTCCCGGACCGGGGCACGAACCTGCGTACCCTGCATCGGCAGGCAGACTCTCAACCACTGCACCACCAGCGAAGCCCTGGACTGCCTTTTGTTTAATTGTCAGATATTTTAAGACTGACAGCCGTGTGAGTTCAACCAGAAGAACTAAACTGGGAAAATAATCACATTTTTTAATAGACTATTTTTGAAAACTGGAGATGAAGAATTAACATGCATTGGTATAGGATCACTTCCATTTTGTGGTTAAAAGAAATCTTACCCCCCAAATGATGATAATTTTTAGAATTATGAGTTGAATGTTTGTGAGTATGCATGTTACCTGTACATATGTAAACATGTAGGGGGTGCATTATTTTCTGCCAATAAGTTTTATGGTTTTTATATCAAGTAAATATATTTTGCTAATATGATCCCTACATTTGATAGTATAACCCTTTATGGGCTACACTAACCACATGGCTTCCCAGCTGGGCTGTAAAAGAATCAACAGCTGGTTTAGAGTTCCTGGGGGCTGCATTTGGAAGATTTAAGTTTTCCAGTTTGGGCTACTTACATTGCTTCTATCTTTTTCAATTCCTTGGGGTCTCTTCCTTAGCCTTGGTGCTTGAGAAAGCTTTGGTGGAAGGCTTTGAGCAGATAACTCACTTGGCTCTGACAGGCCAAGAAATTCAGTTGTCTGGAGCCAAGATAAACCCAGGGCTCAATTTTGCATTCATTTTTTAACTCAGTGAATATGATTATTCTTTAAAGATGATCGGAAAACAGTTTCAGATAATAGATGTGGACTTGTACCCTGATGCAATTCTGCATACATTTGTATTTTCTTTAATTTCTCTGTAAGAACTCAGAAAACAACTGGGTAGAAATGTTGTCTTTTTGCATCTCTGAATTTACCTTTAATGAGAGAGCAGTTTTCCTGCCAAGGGAGAAGAGTAAGGAAACAGAATCACATGATTCTATAATATTGACTTTCTATTTAACTAACAAACAAATTGGCAAGCAGGAAATGCAGGAGATCCTGTGTAGCTTAGGGAGACATCTGTTGCACGCTCAATGTGAAACTTATTTTGCCCTGAACATATCTATAGGTGCTACTATAAGGAAAATAAATATTGGAAAGATTCCTGGTATCTTGGGTTCCTTCTGTATAGAATTTCATATAGAAATTCATCCATTTGCTATAGATGCTGGGTTTTGGAGAGCTACAGAGGCAAGAAAAGGCAATACAGATAATCTTACCTTGTTAACACAAAATAATAAAAACAAATCTTCTCTTGAACTTTACATAGCACAGAGACATTAATTCAATATTTACTAGGTGCCTACATGTGCCAGGAACTGTACTCTGTGCTGGGGATATGAAGATTAGTGAGATATGGGCAACTTTCTTCAGGAAGGCACAATCTCTTGTTTTTGCTCTGAGACTAAATTATGACTAGATCAATGATCTTTAGCTTATATTTTCTTGAGTTTCAGAGATGGGAACTATAAATTTTTGAGGGTTACTTTTTTTAAACTTTTTATTTTATACTGGAGTATAGTTGATTAACAATGTTGTGATAGTTTCAGGTGTACAGCAAAATGATTCAGTTATACATATACATGTATCTATTCTTTTTCAAATTCTTTTCCCATTTAGGTTGTTACATAATATTGAGCAGAGTTCCCTGTGCTATACAGTAGGTCCTTGTTTATCCATTTTAAACATAATAGGTCAATCCCAAACTCCTAATCAAAAAATGGGCAGAAGACCTAAATAGACATTTCTCCAAAGAAGACATACAGATGGCCAAGAGGCACATGAAAAGAAGTTCAACATCACTAATTATTAGAGAAATGCCAATCAAACCTACAATGAGATATCACCTCACACCATCAAAATAGCTGTCATCAAAAAATCCATAAACGAGACTTCCCTGATGGCTCAGTGGTTAAGAATCCACCTGCCAATTCAGGGGACATGGGTTCGATCCCTGGTCGGGGAAGATCCCACATGCTGGGGAGCAACTGACCCTGTGTGCCACAACTACTGTGCCTGCTCTCTAGAGCCTGCGAGCCACAACTACTGAGCCCACGCCACAGCTACTGAAGCCCACGTGCCCTAGAGCCCACGCACTGCAACTACTGAAGCCCGCGTGTTCTAGGGCCCGTGTGCTGCAACTATTGAGCATGCGTGCTGCAACTGCTGAAGCCCGCGCGCCTAGAGCTCATGCTCTGCAACAAGAGAAGCCACTGCAATGGGAAGCCTGCGCACTGCAACAAAGAGTAGACCCCGCTCACTGCAGCCAGAGAAAGCCCACATGGAGTGACAAAGACCCAATGAAGACCAAAAATATATATATATATATGTGTATATATATATATATATATATATATCCATAAACAATAAATGCTGGAGAGGCTGTGGAGAGAAGGGAGCCCTCCTACACTGTTGGTGGGAATGTAAGTTGGTGGAGCTACTATGGAGAACAGTACGGAGGTTCCTTAAAAAACTAAAAATAGAGCTACCATATGATCCTGCAATATATCTGGAGAATATATACCAACTCCTGGTCATATATCTGGAGAAAACCATAATTCGAAAAGATACATGCACCACAACATTCATTGCAACACTGTTTACAATAGCCAAGATGTGGCAGCAACCTAAATATCCACTGACAGATGAATGGATAAGGAAGATGTGGTACATATATACAATGGAATATTACTCAGCCATTAAAAAGAATGAAATAATGCCATTTGCAGCAACATGGATGGACCTAGATATTGTCATATTGAGTTAAGTAAGTCAGACAGGGAAAGAGAAATATCGTATGATATCACTTATATGTGGATCTAAAAAGAAATGATATAAATGAACTTATTTACAAAACAGAGACTCACAGACTTAGAGAACAAACTTATGGTTACCAGTGGGAAGGGTGGGGGAAGGGATAGTTAGGGAGTTCGAGATTGATGGTTACTTTTATGTGTCAATTTGATTCTGACATGGGTTGCCCAAAATTTGGTTCAAGATTATTCTGGGTGTGTCTGTGAGGGTGTTTCTGGATGAAATTAACATTTGAATCAGTAGACTGAGTGAAACAGATTGCCCTCCCCAATGTGAGTGAGCCTCATCCAATCCACTGGGGGCCTGAATAGAACAAAAGCCAGGGTAAGGGGGAATTTGTTTTCCCTACTTAACTGTTTTCAAGCTGGGACATAGTTTTCTCCGACACTTGGACTGGAACTTACACCATCGTTCTCCACCATTGTTCTCCTGTTCTCAGGCTTTCAGACTCAAACTGGAGCTGCACCACTGGCTGTCCTAGATTTTTTTTTTGTTTTGCAGTACGCGGGCCTCTCACTGTTGTGGCCTCTCCTGTTGTGGAGCACAGGCTCCAGACGCTCAGGCTCAGCGGCCATGGCTCACAGGCCCAGCTGCTCTGAGGCATGTGGGATCTTCCCGGACTGGGGCACGAACCCGTGTTCCCTGCATTGGCAGATGAACTCTCAACCACTGCGCCACCAGGGAAGCCCTGTCCTAGATTTTTGATTTATGGGAAAGAGACATTTAAAAAAATAATTTGGTAGGGGATTTGCCCAATTTGCAGTTGGAAAGGAACCAGGGTTTGATGTATAAGCAGCAAAGAATGTAACTGGAAAACCCATAACTTCCTCTCTTAGCTTCTGCGATAAATTTTTTAACCTTTCTGTACAGCTGACTATAGTAAGCCGGGGTTGGTCAAAGGTCACTGACAAAGCAGATGCTTGGATTTTCATTTAATGACACAAAGGTAGCTGCTTGATTAAATTTCATGTAATATGCAGCCATTCTACAATACAAAACTCATCAAAAGATCAAGTGGAAAAAAAAAAAACACCAGAGGGTTATTTTGGTCTTAAACACAATCGTCAATGAGAATAACTAACGACAGGTGCACTCAGTTGCTCTGCTCTTGTGAGGGCTCACTTTGTTTTGTAAAGTTTTATGTTCTTTCTGTTTTTTAAAAAAATAAATTTATTTATTAATTTTGGCTGCATTGGGTCTTCATTGCTGCGTGCGGGCTTTTCTCTAGTTGCGTGAGAGGGGGCTACTTTTTGTTGCGGTGCGTGGGCTTCTCATTGTGTTGGCTTCTCTTGTTGTGGAGCACAGGCTCTAGGCACGTGGTTTTCAGTAGTTGTGGCACGGGGCTCCCCCTTGCGGGCTCTAGAGCGCAGGCTCAGTAGTTGTGGCACACAGGCTTAGTTGTTCTGCGGCCTGTAGAATCTTCCCGGACCAGGGCTCGAACCCATGTCCCCGGCATTGGCAGGCAGATTCTTAACCACTGCGCCACCAGGGAAGTCCAAGTTTTATGTTCTTAAATTCTCAAATAAGATATTGAAAGGAAATAATGTCGTGGAGGCATTCAAGCCCCTGGTCTCAGTGTGTACTTGTGGTGTGCTAGGGAATCACTGGCACTGGAAGCTGACCAGTGTTTGTCCACAGTGATTTTTAATCAGCACAAAAACACCACAGAAAGTTCTAGAAGATTTTGGGGTGGGACATTTTTATGGTCACATTTTTTTTCACCCATTGGTTGAAAGTTGTGAGTTTTCTGTTCTATGTGTGGACTAAATCTCCCACTTTAAGTTCATGTATGAATCTGTTTTTCTTACCACTAGAAATAGAGCATGGGACCACAACCACCATTACCTTTTACCCACAAGCTGTTTAGAAAAGAAAAAGACAAAAAGTCCAGTGTTAAAGAACTAGGATCACTTTCTTGTACTTTTTTTGAATAACTTTTTATGTGAATGCAACTGTCCCCACCCACTCCTCTGCTTTACTTGTGGATGAATGTTTACTATCACTGGCCACCTGGTGGAGTTTCTTATGAGCAACAGACATCTACATATCAATAGTTACACATAACTGGTCTGAATCTCTTTCCAACAATATATTAACTCTGTGATGGTTTAACCTCTGTGTGCCTCAGTTTCCTCAACTGCAATGTGGTAACAATGCCTTCTTGGTGGCATTGGGCTGGATTGAAATAATACAATCAACATATCTAATATTGTGTCTGACATATAGGAAATGCCATGCCTAAAAGTATTTTTTAGTTTATTCTATAAATGTTTTCAAACACCTTCTGTATATTTGGCACTAGTTTAATTGCAGGGAAAACAGAGGTGAAGAGGACAGGTGTGATTTTCTGCTAAGGTTAAATGATATCTGCAATAATTTATTAATTTATTCTACAAATTTTCATTGACTTCCAATTGCATGTGAGGTAATAGAGGAAAAATAAGGTGGTATATAAGCTGGGCTAATGTTCACTGGGACACCTCTGTTTCAAGGTACCGATTGTTTGTGGCTAGTATTTGTTCTAGTTGGTCAGTGCTATGCTTTAAAAGTTGTTAACTATTTGAATGTTAATCTTGGAGATAAATAAAATATTTAATATAATAATCCATGAAAAGTGCTTAGCATGATACTGACCCAGAATTAGTGTTCAATGAATATTAATTTTTGTTATCATCACTATTATGTAAAAATGAATTGTGTTCATAAAGAGGAACTTATACTCTTACAGTTTAGTTTTAGAGAAAAGGTATTTTCCAAATGGCCATAATATAAAACAAAAGATGGTAAATATCACAGAAAATTCTGGAAGATCTTGGGGAGGGAGATCTTGTTCCTATGAAAGAGATAGGAAAATGCAGAATAATAGGAAGCTTAGTGTAGGAAGAAGTTTTTGAAAGAGAGATAGAGAATTGACCTGGTTTAAACATCCAATGATGGGGACAAGAGGGTACTAGTCCACCAAACAAAAACAAAACAGTCTAAGGCAGGAGAATTAGGAAATAGATAGAACTATATGGGAGGATGGGTAGAGGAACCAAAAAGACAATTTTTCAGCTGCAGCACAGGTCGGACATATTCTGTCTGGCAAGGTGAATTAGAAGCATTCTTTAAAGGGTTCTTAATGGCAGCCTGGGATTTAGGTTTGATTCCACCAATAGGTAATGCATAGTAGTCAGCTGCAGCCTCACAGAACCACATAGGACAGCATAGGTCAGGGTTCTCAACCTCAGCCTTATTAACATTTTGAGTTGTCTAATTCTTTGTTGAGAAGGGGCTGTCCTGTGCAATGGAAGATGTCTAGCAGCATCCTGGGCCTTTGTCCACTAGGTAACAGTAGTACCTTTCCTGTATAACAACTAAAATGTCTCTAGACATTGCCAGATGTTCCTTAGGAGACAAAATTGCACCTGATTGACAAACATAGATATAGATGATAGTGTGGCAGCACCAATTTTTAGCAATAATCGAAGTTTTTTTTTTTTTCCCTACTCTTCACACATGGATCAATTTCTGGGCTTTGTTACCTCACTGGGAGGTTTTGATAATGCAGGAAACTACACAATTTTCCTTTCTCAGTTGTTTTTCCAAAATCAAGTCAATGAGATTATGTTGTGTGTTCTTGAGACAGAGAAGGGAAGAAGGGCTTTTGAGAAACCTTAACAAAGAGAGAAGGATTTTTCCTAACTAAGACAATTTTCCTAAATACAGGAAGGACAGAAGTCCATGGGATTATGGAGCATTGAGAACTTGTGTCTTGTTACTCAGCAAATACTTGGTGAGGTGGAGAACTTCCATGGGGAACTTCCATGGGGAATGGTTACATGAGTCCCAGCTTCTCCTAAACAAAAAGCCCACTCAACAGGGGTAATTTAAGAGAGGTTTATGAAGGATCATTTTATACAGGTGTGAGCAAGGTTAAGAAAAATCGAGAAGGGCTGTTGAAGTGCTCCTGAGTAAGGTAACTTGAAGCTGCAAGTTGAGGGAATGGTTACCAGGATCTATCACTGTAGCTGTAACCCTTGGAGAGGGTCACCCAATAAGAGCTGTGCCATATAGAGGAATGCATTTTCTCTTAACACAAAACACCACAGGAAGGTAGATAGGGGAATAAGTATTCCAACTTCTATCTTTCCCCCCTCCTTGATTCTTTTGTGTATACCTCCATTTGGCTGAATCCAAGCAGAAACCAGGGGACAAGAGAGCTGGACTGATGCGGTAGGCAGAGTCTGATGCAATATGTTTTGATTGACAGTTCTCTAATAACTAATGTTGTTGAGCATCTTTGTGCTTATTAGCCATATATTTGGATAACTCTCTATTCAAATACTTTGCCCAGTTTTAAATTGGGTTGTCTTTTATTATTAAGTTGTAAGAGTTTCATATATTCTGGAAGTATCTATCAGATAGATGATTTGAACATATTTTTACCCATTTGTCTCTTCACTTTCTTGACGATAACTTTGATGCATGTAAGTTTTAATTTTTAATGAAATACAACTTTTCAACCTTCTCTTGTAGCACATGTCCTTTTCATGTCATATACATGTACTCTTTGACTAACCCAGTGATCTACTCCTGTGTTTTCTCTGAAAAGTTTTATAGTGTCAGCTCTTACATTTAAATCTATGTTATACTTTGAGTTAATTTTTTTGTATAAGGTGAATAGTGATCTAAATTCATAGTTGTACATGTGTATATCCAGTTATCTCAATACTAATTATTGAAAAGACTATTCTTTCCCCACTGGATTGCCTTGGCCTGTTTGTCAAAGATCAATTGACTGTAAATGTTAGGATTTCATTCAGAACTCTCAACTCTATTCCACTGATCTATATGCCTGTCTTTATGCTAGTATCACAGTCTTGTTTACTGTGTCTTTGTAGAAAGTTTTGATATCAGAAAGTATGTGTGCTCCAGGTTTGTTCATTTTAGTATCATTTTGGCTATTCTGGCTATTCTATATAGTATCATATTTGGCTATTCTATTTCTATATGAATTTTAGTATCAGCTTGTCAATTTCTGCATAAAAGCTAGCTTGGATTTTGATAGAGATTGTATTGAATCTGTAAATTAATTTGGGGAATATTGCCATTTTAACAACAGTAGTTCTTTCAACTCATGAACGTGGGCTGTCTTTCCAATTATTTAGATCTTTAATTTACTCAACAATGGTTTGTAGTTTTCTGTGTAAACATCTTATACTTATTTTGTTAAATTTATCCTTAAGTTTTATTCTTTTTGGCACTATTGCAAATGGAATTACATTTTAGTTTTGGTTGTTTATTCTAGTATATAGACAGACAAACTGATTTTCTGCATATTGATCTTGTATCCTGAAACCTTGCTTGAATTCATTTTTGAGTTCCAATAGTTTTTCTTTTTTGGTGCATTCTTTGGAATTTTTTTCATGCCAAATGATGTCATCTTCAAATAGAGATATTTTCACTTCTTTGTTTCTAATCCAGATGCTTTTTATTTTTCTTTATTGCCTAATTTTGCTGTATAGGTTCTCCAGTGCAATGTTGAATAGAAGTGTCAAGAGGAGATGTCTTTGTCATCCCTCCAAAAGCATGTAATGTTTCACCATTGATTATGATGTTAGCTGTAGACTTTTTTTGTGGATGCCTTTTATCAGCTTGAGGAAGTTCCATTCTAGTCTTAGTTTGTTGAGTGTTTTTTTCATAAAAGAATGCTGGATTTTGTGAACTGCTTTTTCTGCAGCTATTGAAATGACCATATGATTTGTGTCCTTTTTCCCATTAATATAATGTATTAAACAGTGCGATTTTTATATGGTAAAACAACTTTGCATTTCTTGGATAAATCACACTTGGTCATAATGTTTGATACTTTTTATATGTTGTTGGATTTGCTTTGCTAGTATTTTATTGAAGATTTTTGCATCTATGTTTGTTTATAAAGGATACTGGCCTTTAGTTTTCATGTGTTATTTTTGTCTCATTTTTGGTATCAGGGTACTATTGGACTCATAGATTGAGTTAAGAAGTATTCCTCTTTCATCTTCTGGAAGGGTTTGCCAAGAATTATGTTAATTTTTCCTTTAAATGTTTGGTGGAATTCGCCAATGAAGCCATCTTGGCCTGGACTTTTCTTTGTGAGAAGTTTTAAAATGACTAATTCAGTCTCTTTACTTATAGATCTATTCATATTTTTCTATTTCATCTTGAGTCAGTTTCAATAATTTTTGTCTTTCTAGGAATCTTTCCATTTTACATGGTATTCTAATTTGCTCCTTCTTTAAAAGCATGATATATATCTGCTATGTATTTTGGAGGACCCTGAACTCAAGAACCTACAGTCTTATAGGGAAGAAAGATATGAACACAAGTAATTATTGTACAGTAAAACGGTTGTGCTTAAAAAGAACAATGTATGGAAAATATCATAAACATTCAGATGAGAAAGATATTACTTGCAAGTGTAACTGGCTTATGTTTGGAAGATGGTGAGATCATATGAAACTATGTGAAATATGTTATTTTTTCCTGGGTCTGGAAGGATGTTCAGAACTAGCACTGTTGGGAGACCATTTTCTATGTCTCTTGTGTTTCTGCACATATTGTCAGCAAAGACACTGGTTACATTTTTCAAGACTATCTTTTCAAGGATATTTGTATAGCAAACAACTTTGGCAGATAGAAATACTGTCTCTCTCTGAAGCAAAAAGGCAACATACTGTTCAGTATAAAAGATTTTCCTAAACTCGGGGTTCTTTTCTGTAGTGTAACCTATTGTGTATGTAGGTATTACTGGGCCCTTTTCATGTTGGCTTGTAGGAAATTTTGCTTGGGGGAAGGTTCAATGGGTAGGGTAAAGGCAGTTATACCTGGAGAAAGAGTATTGGCAAAGACATGTATGGGAAAAATGGTAGAATTGTACATAATGTTTTTGTGGGGCCGTGGTGTTCATGGACAGGAAAATATAAGCTTGGAAAAGGAACACAGGGTAGTAGAGTTTGATGCCATGCTAACGGTATTTAAGCTTATTCTGTAGGAAAGAGGAATAGCAATTGGCCTTTGAATAGGTATATTTTATACTAGGTAAGAAATAATTATTTCCCAGAGTTAGCTTAGTGGCATTTGGAACTGAAAAAATAAGGTAAATATGAAAGGCTTTATGTAAGGAGAGCAGCAATAAACCGGATGCTGTGTGTTGAGCAGAGATCCTGTCTGTTGTGGGTCCCACTGTATTTGTAATGAATAGCATGGTACATGCACATGATAGGTATACAACAAATATTATAGAATGAGAAGTTGAATGAAAGAATCAGCAAGAATTCTAACAGAGCGGGAGAAATGAGAAACATTGCTTCTATTTGTTTTAAGTTGGAGTAACAGGGAGGACGATAATATAATAAAGAGATATGGGAAATACTAGAGTGAGAACAGACTTAAAGAGCATAATAATGAGTTTATTCTTCAACACATTGAATATGATGCTTCCGTGCAACAACTCAGATGGTTCTGAATAGCAGACAGTTAGGAATGGGAGTCACAAATCTGAGAAAATTCTTTTTTTTTTTTTTTTTTTGGGTTACGCGGGCCTCTCACTGTTGTGGCCTCTCCCGTTGCGGAGCACAGGGTCTGGACGCGCAGGCTCAGCGGCATGGCTCACGGGCCCAGCCGCTCCGCGGCATGTGGGATCTTCCCGGACCGGAGCACGAACCCGTGTCCCCTGCATCGGCAGGCGGACTCTCAACCACTGCGCCACCAGGGAAGCCCTGAGAAAATTATTAAACTGATATCCACCAGCATAAAAGTGATCACTGAAGGAGAGACAAAGTGGAGTTAAAAAAAAAAAAAAAAAAGGAGAGAAGAGAAGAGAAAAAAGGGCCAGAGTTAAGAAAGGAACCTTGAACAATACCCAATCCAGGTCAAGAGGAGGAAGAAGTTTGAGAAAATAAAAGAGTAGTCTGATAAAACAAAGCACAGTTATTTCAGAGTTCAGAAGCTTAGACGGTGGAGCGTTTCAAAAATAAAATAATGGTTGCATTCACTGAGTTTCCAGCAAAGATTAGATGAAGAGGCCTAGAAAATGGTCATTCGGAAATTAGTGATATATTTTTTGAGAGAATAAATCCTATAGATTGATGAAAGTAGAACACAGATTGTAGAGGGTGGGGAATGTGAAGGTTTTTCCAAAAGGTTCAATGGCAAATTAAACTTTGGTTGACTAAGTGCTTGATTTTGGACGGAACTGGAATGTGAGTGCATCTTGTAAGTAGTGAGGCTGCATATGTTTGCTGAGACCAAAATTCATGAAATTGTTATCAATTTAATGTAAGTGATATTCTATGGACAGGGCTATCGTTGTAAATGATGGATCTGAACAATACAAAGATGCCTGGAGAATGTGGTCATGTTATCCAAACACAAACTACAAAACTATTTAATCCTAAAACTACTGCTTGGATGGAAGATCTGAGAAAAGAAAACATACTTTTTTTGTTTTTAATTAAACATCTTTATTGGAGTATAATTGCTTTACAATTATAGTTTCTGCTGTATAACAAAGTGAATCAGCTATACATATACATATATCCCATATCTCCTCCCTCTTGCGTCTCCCTCCCATCCTCCCTATCCCACCCCTCTAAGTGGTCACAAAGCACTGAGCTGTTCTCCCTGTGCTATGTGGCTGCTTCCCACTAGCTATCTATTTTACATTTGGTAGTGTATACGTGTCAATGCCACTCTCTCACTTCGTCCCAGCTTACCCTTCCCCCTCCCCGTGTCCTCAAGTCCATTCTCTACGTCTGAGTCTTTATTCCTGTCCTGACCCTAGGTTCTTCAGAACCACTTTTTTTTTTATTCCATATATTTGTGTTAGCGTACGGTACTTGTTTTTCTCTTTCTGACTTACTTCAATCTGTATGACAGACACGAGGTCCATCCACCTCACTACAAATAGCTCAATTTCATTTCTTTTTATGGCTGAGTAATACTCCATTGTATATATGTGCCACATCTTCTTTATCCATTCATCTGTCGATGGACACTTAGGTTGCTTCCATGTCCTGGCTATTGTAAATTGTGTGGCAGTGAACATTGTGGTACATGTCTCTTTATGAATTATGGAGAAAACATATGCTTCCGCACTGAAACAAAATGAATACATTTTCTTTTTTTGTATGAAGCTTTCCACTTAGATTTGATATATGTTAACATTTTGCTCAATACTATGGCAGAAGTCTGGTGTTAGTTTAGGAATCTTGAAGCTAACAAATAGACAGGACTGGAATGTGATCACTCATCCAGGACAAAGCCCTCTTCTTAGAGAATATAACAACCCAGGGTTTGCTGTTTTTAAGAGCACTAGGTGCCATGAGCAAGCCAGTTTGTTGCCACATCATCATTTACAGAACATACTGTATACAAGTGAAACTGATCCTGGAATGAACAGGGGAACACTGAGGCAGAGAGATGCTCCTTTCAGGAAAAATTGTTCTTGTCAGGATTTAATGAAATGTCACCTGATGAAGACAGTGTAGTTTATTTTTAAGATATTTAATTAAAAAACTTTTTCAGAAAAGAAAATAGATAAATCCACTAGTTGGAAGCTTCAGTTTAAAAATTAGATAGAATCCTTAATTGGATTTTAGCATGGATAGCATTCAAATACTTAACTCAGACAAGCTGCTTCTGCTGGTGGGCTCTGTGACTACACATAAAAAACTAGCTGAGGGATTGCAATGAGGTGATGTGAGCCAAGAGCTAAATGGTTATTTTCTGGGATTCCGGGGCACAACCAGGAGAGAAGATTAATAGATTTAAAAGCTGGTTAGAACATTGTTTCATAAACTACTAAACCTCCTCTCACCTTAATCAGGTTGTGTTTCTGAGCAGATAAAAAGTTAAACAGCTTTTTGTCTTCTTGCCAAGCTTTAATGAAACCCACCAATCCTGCAGATAGGTTTCAATGTGTCAGCCATGTTTGGGGTGAGGGGTAACTTGTGGACCTGCAGACGATAAGAGGACACTAACTGTAGGTCTACATGGGGTCTACCAGATGGTCCCCAAATTATAAGTAGAAGCTAAACATAGTAAAAAGCTGTTAGCAGCTCCATTTAGCAGACATAAAGAAGAAAACCTGATTTTTTTTTAATGCTGTGAGGTATCACGTTTCTTTTCTAGCTTGAGCAAGGTCAGCTTTTTCAGCAAGTGACCTTGAAGGAGTTGTGTGGGCATGTATTGCTGGGCCATTTCTTTAGAAAGCTAGGGTTACATTTTCAGTTGAGAACTTTAATTTTCTGGTTTTTGTTAGCAGGATAGTGGGGACTTGAGGACTCAGAAGTGTATCTCTGACAATGTGTGTATATAAATACCTGTCAGCAGGCCAATTCCAAGCCCCTTTAATTACTCTGGTGGTAGGGAACAAGCCTAAGAATTGACACCAGCAGAGGAGAGAAGTAATATATTTTGCAGTAACTTCAAGTATTTTTTGGGGGGAAAACCTATAGGTTATGCTGTTGTACTTTCTGAAGATTTTAGATTTTAAAACTATGGAGACCGTGCTTTGTGACCTCTTTGGATTGCTTTGTATTATCATCATGACGCAGAAAGAAGATAGGGGGTCACTTTCTCATTCATTCAGTTAAGAAATATTTACTGAGAACCAGCTGTGTGTCAGGCTATGCAGTGGGATAAGGATATGATGCATTTCAAGTGGGGTCTGTCTTCTGGATTCTGACAGGCTGGTGGAGGTGGCCAGAATAGGGCCCATCCTAGGTGTAGGAGATTAGGGAAGGCATCTTTGAGAAGTTTGCATCTAAATTAAATTTTAAGGAACAAATATAGCTAGGCAGGTATAAGCAAGGGCTCGAGTATGCCAGGTAGAACAGAATATGTGGTCTTGGAGGCAACAGAGAACCTGGTGTGCTTGTGGAACTATAAGTGGTTAACCTGTCCGAGCCATGGTGCTGTGTTTGGAGGGAGCATAAGAATTTAGAGCCATGAGGATTTAACAGTGAGTCAGATGAGGATTTATAGGCACATTAAAGAATTTGGATTTCATCTTCCTCTGAAGACAAACAGGGAGCCATTTTAGAGTTTTGAGCAAAGGAATGAATAGTAAAATCAACCTGGTTGGAAAGTGTTCAGAAGAGGAGAATCTGGATATAGGGAGACCAGTTAATTCAGTGAGTGATAATTCAGAGGCAATTCAGTGAGTGATAATGGTGAGCAATGACAGTAGTTCCAGCTGAATTAAGATACAATTGTCCCTCCTTAGCTGTGGCAGATATATTCCAAGACCCCCAGTGGATGCCTGAAGCCATGAATAATACCCAACCCTTTATATACACTATGTTTTTCCCATACATACATACTTATGATAAGGTTTAATTTAAAAATTAGATACAATAAAAGATTAAAACAATAACTAATAGTAAGAGAAAAATTATAATGATATACTGTAATAAAAGTTAAGTGACTATGGTCTCTCTCTCGAAATATCTTCGTGCTCTGTACTGACCCTTCTTCTTGTGAAGATGTGAGATGATAAAATGCCTATGTGACAAGATGAAGTGAGGTGAATGATGTAGGCATTGTGACTGAAGCATTAGGTTACTATTGACCCCCTGACAATAGTCAGAGGAGGATCATCTGCTTTAGGTGACCCTGGATCATTGAGCCATGACAATGTCAATGGTTGGATGTCAGGAGCTGACCATGTCACTGGCTGGGGATCCTGGTGGGGGTGAAGGGGACAGAGTGGGATGGCACAAGATTTCATCACCCAACTCAAAGCTGCAGATAATTTAAAATTTATGAATTGTCTTATAATAAACTGTTAATTCATTATAAAAATTAATATTTTTGGACCACAGTTGACTGCAGGTAACTGAAATGGCAGGAAACGAAACCATGCATAAGGAGTGGTGACGGGGAGAGGTATTTAGCAAGTATTATTAGCAAGTATTATTAGCAATTAGCAAGTATTATTCTCATTGGTGAGGAGAATCTATCATTTTCAGTACCAGATTTCTGCAGAACCTGCTTCCACTACAGGCTCTGCTGCTCATATGACTCTACCTCCCCCAGGGTTCCCATTCCTACGTGGCTTAGTTGGAAAAGATTGGCAAGGTCAGTGAGAATCTCCTCTCATTTTTTAGGATTACGGGAACTGAGATACCAAAATATTGGGTCAGTGAACATTGGGAATTTGATCTTAAAAATCGTATAACTATCAATAAGTAAGAAGAAAGAACAAAATAAAACAAAACAAAAAGCCCCCTGTTTATCAGAGGGAGGAAAATGAAACAGATTTACAGATTATGGCAGAGATAAGAGTCAGTGTAGCATCTGAGAGACTTAATGTGGCTTGATTCTATTTCATATCCTGCTCTTAAATTACCAAACACAGTAATACCTGCACAACAACCATACTTTTCTGTACTTGAGCAAGTTAGGGTGAGATTTTACCTTAGTTTTCTTAGTGCATCTCCTCCCCTGCCTCTCAACTGCATAATTTAAGATTCATGTGGTGCTAACAGGGCTACATGATGAATAGGTTTGAGGCCTCTGAGCCTTTAACTCTTTGATCCACTTGTTTACATCAGTCTCAACTAATACATTTAAAAGTAAGGAAATAGCATGCCCTTTCCATGATTATAGATTCAAAACTTCAGGCTCCTAGGTTTGAGGTAATCAGTTTCTTGGCTCCTTGGAAATCTTTATTTCCATTTACAAAAAGGTTATGAGGGCTTCCCTGGTGGTGCAGTGGTTGAGAGTCCGCCTGCCAATGCAGGGGACACGGGTTCGTGTCCCGGTCCGGGAAGATCCCACATGCCGCGGAGTGGCTGGGCCCGTGAGCCATGCCGCTGAGCCTGCGCGTCCAGAGCCTGTGCTCCGCAACGGGAGAGGCCACAGCAGTGAGAGGCCCGAGTACTGAGAAAAAAAAAAGGTTATGAGACTGACCCAAACAGGTTCACCCAGCCTTTTATTAGCCTTGTGAAAGGACAAGAGGATGTGTTGTTTTAAGTTGATGTGTTATTCAAAATACATCATATTGGTACTGATCATATTTTCCTAGGGGATGCTGCTCTGGTTGTGGAATGGACCTTGAGAAGTGATTGTTCCATTCGACAGTAAGAGGAAGAAGCATGAGGGCTGATCAAATTTAATGTTCAACTTGTCTTTTCAGAACAAATAGATTCCTACAATTTGAAGACCCTGAAGCTAGTAAATGGAACTGAAAGCATCTTAGAGCTCCTTGTTGACACCACATGGTCATAAACCCTTCAGACTCTGCAAAGAGGTTGTAAAGCAAATTGCTCCTTCACAAGTAAACCGATTAAAGGGAGACAGAGCTTAGACATCTTGGAGCCTAATGAGGGTGTTTCAGAGAAATGATGCTCCTTTTCTAGAACAAATGATAAATTTTTGTTACGTGTGAGAAACAGAATTGCTCATAGGAATAAAGTCAAAGGACAGGGATTTTCAATAATACTGGCCTGGAAACCAGGAGACTTGGAATTCCTAATCTGACATTTAAACTGGATGACCTTAGGGAAGCAAACTAACCACTCTGCTTCTCTCATTTGTAAATGAGAATGTCCACTTATTCAGTAGACATGTATTGAGTAAATATTATTAGCCAGTTGTTTTCACAGTTGTAATCTCACTTCACACTCACAAGAATCCCATGAGGAAGCCATATTATTCATTCATGTTAATAAAGAATCTGGTGCTCAGAGGGTTTAAGTAACTTGTCTGAGTCATATTTAGTAAGTGTTAAAGTTATAGTTGGTGAGTGGTTGAGGCAGGATTCAACCCCAGCCTTCCAAGTCCAGCATTATTCCTACTACAGGAAACTGCTCTCCTTATGGTTCAGTGGCATTTATTAACATGCGGTAATTATATTTATTAATGTTTGTTATATCATAGGAGTTATTGTCTAATTTCATGTACATGATTATTTTCCCAACGGAAGACAAAAATCCAAATGTTTACATCTTTGTTACCTGCCTCCTCACTCACCACAGAACAGAATACAGATCTTCACTCATTTGTTCATTCATCGATTCATCATTTAACAAAATAATAATCAAGTGCCTATTATGTGGAAGGCACTGTTCTAGGTGCCTAGAATACATTAGTGCACAAAATAGATGATATCCCTGACCTCATTCACTTATGTTCTAGTGGCAGTAGAAGGAAATAAATAATAAATGGCATAAGCCATGAAATATGTTAGGGGGTGATAAGGACAATAATAAAAGTAGACCATGTTAAGGGGGATTGGGAATGTGGCAGAAAGGGTAAGTTTGCAATTTTAGATAAGGCTATTAGGGTAGGCTTCATTGACTGCTGCATAATTGTTACCTGAATTCACTTAGGAGTGTCCTCTGACAACTTCAAGCCTCGGCTTTACTTATGTATAAGGAAGAGATGGCACCAGGCTTTGGCCTTAACCCAAAATTCGCCAACACACATTCATGTCCCAGCAGAGAACTTTAGATCAATATCTTCCATTTTCACCTACAGAACCACCAGGGGTAAAAGGTGGAAGTGGCCAAGGCACAGCTTGAATTTATGTCATGCCCTTTAAAACAGACAGCTCAGTATCAGGGCATAGGGCTTAGAGTAATGCTGACCTTAGCTAGAAAAAATATTCATGTAAGAGCCTCACAGATGTGTAATCAATAGTAAGGTAACTGACTACAAGGGATTTTACACATCCGTCAGCTAAATCAGAACCCTAAAGGGCAAATGCTGTTATAAAGAACATTAGCCAGATTTGTGGTGCTGACTCAAGGAGTTTGGGTCCATAAACCAATGCATGCATTACAAGGAGACATCAGTATGACAATTTTTCATTGGTGACAGTCATAATCTTGTTTCAGTCTGGTTTTCTAGTTGATATTCATGGAAAAATGTTGGATTGGCTGGACTGTCATCAGAGATCATTTTGTTTTTATTTTATGCTTTCTTTTTATTTTTTTCCTGTACGCTTATAATATTTTGTTCTTTGTCCCTAGCTTTTCTGTTTTCTGCTTGTTCTTCTCTTATCTTTGCCTTCCCATTAAAAGTTATCTGCTTTCTTTCCAGCTTTCCTTTTCTTTAGTTTTCATCACTGTTCTTCCTCCCTTCCTTCTTCCTTCCTTAAATATTTATTATGCATCTGCCATGTACTGGGCCAGGCATTGTGCTGTGTGCTGTGTAACAGTGGTAAAAACACAGAGGAGCCTCCCTTATAGACCATGCTGTCTATTGCACAAGATGACATTATACTTGTAAACCCAAAAATGAATCTATATTGAATAACTGGAAAATTTTATAATGAAAAAACAGGACTCTATAAAGGAGAATAACAGGGGGCCTGTTTTACATCAGATGGTAGAAAAGTCCTTCCTGACAGAGATGTTACGCTGAGACTGGAAGGAAGGGAAGGATCTACCCAGGCCATAGAAGGCAGGAATCCTCCAGAGACAGAGAACAGTGGGAAGAAAAACCCCAGGGATGGCCAGAGCTCAGTGCATGAGAAACTGTCTAAAGATCACTGTGGCTGGATCACAGTGTGGGAGCAGAGCATGGACTGGGGGATGGGGGATTCCAGAGACCTTTCTCCTTGTTCCTTCTCATTCTTTATACCCATTTAGGTTGGACATGAATAAGGTATTTATCTCAACATATCCTTTGATTTTTTTTAGGTTATTCTCTGCGAAAAATGAGTACAAAACAGAACATGATGAAAAATATTTTAGAAAGTAAAACAAGAAGCTTTTGATGAAGGAACTAAGTTCAAATGGGCATTGAGCAGCCAAAAGTGGCTACCATGGTACATGAATTAGCCTGGTTGTTAAGGTACACAGCTAAGGTACACAATGTGCCCCTGATTATAAGGTACACAGTTACAAGGGTTAAAGGCCTGAACAGGATTTGCGTGTTTGTGTAGTGTGTGCTTATGTGCCCACCAGGGCACGTTTATGCTGCAAGGTAGTATTTATGCCTAATTCATAATCATATCTTCTCCCATGTATTAAAAAAATCTTATTTCAGTGCTCTAAGTTGTTTTGTGAAATAAATACCTTTGTCATGCTTTTTCTTTGAGAATGTTTTCATCTTTTCAAGAACTATGAGAAAATATAATACATATATACACACATATAGGTTTATATATTTATTTATAGATGAAACTGGGTTATGTTTTAGTGGTTCCATTTTGACTGGCTCATTGTAGATGAATGATAGAGTGCAAAACACAATCAAGTAGTTCTGAGAAATAAGAATATCATATATCATGAGTCAGATTATGACAGAATTCTCTGTGGGTACCAGCAACAAAACGGTAGGCAACCTCAAAAATAAATATGCATTCTTTCTAGATATAACACTTTAGTTAAATGCTTTTACACAACCCGTGAAGACATTTTATCTAAAATATGTCTTGTGAACAGAATAATTTAGGATATGACTTCACACTACACTCTTTCCTAGAGATTGAATTTAATTTACTAAAATTTACTAAGAAAAGAAATAATTTTCTATTCATTTTTTCACTTTCTTAAGAAAGTGTTAAAAAACAATATCAATAAAATATTTTGTAATGTGGCAAATGTGATGTAAAGCTATGGTGCAAAGTAGTTAGATTTGATATTTGGATACCAATTATATGCTACATTTGTGTTTTCTAACAAAGAAGGAGTTAAAAAAAAGGCTTAGGTAGTCAAAGGACGTAGTAAGGGTTTGAGGGTCACATGTGGTTATCTAAATTGATTGTTACCTTTTAAGTGTAAGAGATAATGCAGATCAGAACCAACTTGTTGGCATTAGGAATGAGGAAAATATTAAGGAAGGAGGGCTCAGTGACTGATTAGATATGGTAGATTAAGGAGAGGGAAAAATTGAGAATAATATTTATGGTTCTGTTTTACATGATTCATTGTAAAACAGGCAAGAGAAGGTCACATTTATTGGGAAGGCAGTGACTTGTGTGGTGAACTTGGTGGGCTTGAGCTGTCTACTGGGTATCCACAGAGAGACCTTCAGCTGGGAACTAAATTTATAGTCCTGGTGACTGAAGAAAATGTCCAGGCTTAAATAAGGGACGTGAAAATCACTGGCATATAAGTAGATGTATCACTACAGAATGACAGAGGTGCCGTTTGGTGTAATGGGCAAAAAATTATAGTGCAGACTTGATCACATCATTTGATAATTATGCCATTTAGACATGTCACCTAGCCCAGTTCCTTTTAAATGACTCTCAGTGTAACACTCTTATTTTCCTTAAAACGTTGTTGTAAGATTAAAATGTCAGTATAAGTGAAATGTCTTTGAAAGTCTTATGTGTAATGTAGGTTCTTCCCTCCCTCCCTCCCTCTTGTTCCCTTCCTTCCTTCCTTCCATCACTTATCTGTCTCCCCAGTATTCACAATGAAAAAGGGATCTTTAAGACTAAGAGTAGGGGATGGGATTTGCCTGAAGATGTCTTTGGAAATGTCCATGGGCTGGGTTCTTAGATTTATCTTGAGAGCCCGGGGTTTTCTCTTTCATATAACTTAGGGTCATTCAGAAAATGAGTTTTGCTGAAGACCTTTAATAGTTTCTTAAAGATCTCCCATATACTGAGCCAATATAGAACTAATTATTTAACTCCCTTCCTGTGAACTTTTAGAGTCTTCCTTTCAACTTACTACAGCTTCTCCAACTGTTACTTGATGATCACTCCTTTCTGGTCTACTTTCCTATACCTATCCATACTTTTACTAAATAGAAATCATTACAGTTAGGAAATCATGCCTTGTTTTTGATCTCCTTTTTCTCTTTCCCTGAAATGTCTTTCTCTCCAGCTTTGTCTGTTAAAATACTGCCTGGTTTTTAGAAACCGTCTTAAATATTATCTTTCCATGATCTTTTAATTATCCACCCACCCACTCTATTCCTATCAGTATCATTTCATATCTATCTGTGGCACATTATATTCTATCTTATTTGCATACTTATCTTATTCCCTCGCTAGCTTGTGAGTTCCTTGAAGGTGTGGACTCCATCCTCTAGCTGTTCCGTAACTCCTAGCCTGGCAGCCTGTACATGATACATCAGGGAATATTTGCTCACTTGATTAGTCAAAACAAATGCCACAAAGGCCACAAATTATCACATCTAATCAAAAGAAGCACATCCTGCAACTGTGAGCTTATACTCTCTCTAATCAAGTTCGTTTTACAAAAGGACTAACATTTTTTAAAATTTAATTTTAACAAAAGAAAGAAAAACCTTCAAAATAATTTGAGGCATTGTGCAATGGAGCACCCTTGGCTATACAGAATACTAAAAAAGTGCAAGTAACCCTGTGAGAGTTACTAAAGATTCTATTTTCTTCTCAAAGCTCTCTGACAAGATTTGCAATGAAAAACACTAAGAATCTGGGTAGCCCAGGAGGATTTTACTTGTAACAGTTTCTTCTTTCCAGATTGGGTTCTAAGTCACTCCTGCCTACAGTCCTAGATATTTTGTTCTATGTACAGTGATGTGTTGAAGTGAGTTGAAGAACTCCAGGAGAAGGCGGAAGATGGCGGAAGAGTAAGACGCGGAGATCACCCTCCTCCCCACAGATACACCAGAAATACATCTACACGTGGAACAACTCCTACAGAACACCTACTGAAGGCTGGCAGAAGACCTCAGACCTCCCAAAAGCATGAAGGATGGACAGACAGACACATGAAGCTGATAAGCTCCTATCCTGCATGACCTTAGCTGAACATTGTTGAGACTTTCAGCTATCCTGCAACTCCACCTCAGAGTAACCCACTAAAATGATTAACTCCAGAATTTCAGGTTCTAGTTCTTAAACCCTGAGAGTCTTGGCCATGTTGCAAAGCTGCAGACCCCATGAGTGGCCTGAAATTTGAGATAGCATATTAACTATACCACAAACTAGACTAGAGTTTCTATGTGAGTTGAAATGTAAATTACTCTGGAGGACTTTCCTGGTCGTGCAGTGGTTAAGAATCTGCCTGCCAATGTAGGGGACATGGGTTCCACCCCTGGTCTGGGAAGATCCCATATGCCGCAGAGCCCATGCACCACAACTACCCAGCCTGCGTTCTAGAGCCTGCAAGCCACAACTACTGAGCCCTCGTGCCACACCTACTGAAGCTCGCGTGTCTAGAGTCCATGCTCTGCAACAAGAGAAGCCACCGCAAGGAGAAGCCGGCACAGCACAAAGCGTAGCCCCCGCTCGCCGCAACTAGAGAAAGCCCACGCGCAGCAACAAAGACCTAACGCAGCCAAAAATAAATAAATAAAAGCAATAAATTTATTTAAAAAAAAGTAAAAAAAAAAAAAAAAAAAAAAAAAGAACTCCAACTGTATTTAGGTTTAGGATATTTATTCTTCTTTGGTCTTTTTTTCTCTAAAGGATTTTTGTTGTTTGCCCTTAGTACTTTATAAATACATGTGCATGGTCTGGCAAGAGATTGGTTGCTGCTGACAAGTGTAGGATTTTCAATTTGGATTGATAATATTCTGTACTGGAATGGTTATGTAAACCAGCAGCACTAGTTTAGACTTGCTGAATCACTGGATTCACTTGGATAGGAACTTACAGCCAATATTTGCCTACTGTGTACACTATCGTCTTTTTCTAGGAATTTCCAGAGTTCATGAGTCCACTCTGCAATATTTATTGAGTAGCTTCTGGGTACAGAATTTGAGGCACTGTAGCAGGAGCTATGAAAAATGTTCAGAGAATGAGGGACTGTGCATACATCATGTATTATGGATTATAAATGGAAGAAAAGTTATCAACCTCGATGGTCAGAATAGTCAAGCCAGGTGCTTGCCAATTCAAAAGCCCTCTCCTGGGAAGCCTCAAAATGCCTGTTTCATACCTAGGTGCTCTGTGATTCCTAATGAAAGGGTTGACATAATCTGTTATCTCATATCTCCACCACCTTGGACCCAGGGTAGACCAGACCTAAATCCAATCTTCTGTTGACTGGTTAATGACCTATTGTTGCTTAGAATGACCTAAGGATGAATAGCAGTGTCCTTTACTATATGACAGCTAGTTGAATCGGACTCTCAGGGACTTTGAATAGGCAATGAGACAGGAAGAACAGGAGTAATAGATGGAAAAATGGGGACTAGCTAAGTCACCAAGGTAGGGCTTGAGTAGAGAGCAGTCAGTGTCTACTGTGAAAATGCAAGCAACTCTTTGAGTTTCTATTTAAACATCATAACCTCTAATAGACTCCAGGAAATATTTCTTTATGCAGAATTCTAAGGCACAATTTCCTCAGTCTCTCAGAGGACCCTTGAGATGCAGCTAGAGCAGGATCAAACCCATTAAGGCACGTTTATTGTTTCCTCCTTCCTTGTGTACTTTCCCACTCCCTCACAGTGCTTGCTGAGATCACCCCCCAAATATACTACACGCAAAATATACAAATAGGCACTATCTTAGTGCCTGTTTTGTGAGTTTAAACCAAAGTAATGTTGACTGAAAAAAAAAACAACCTACAAGTTGAGAATTATGTTTTATTCGGTGAACTTACTGAGGACTTAAGCCCAAGAGGCAACCTCTCAGATAGCTCTGAGGGACTTACTGAAGAGGTAAGGGAGGATCCAGGATATATAGGAGTTTTTGCAAAACAACAATAACAATAAAACAACAGGTAGTCAGAGCACTGAAAGATTACTGTTGACTAAAGAAAAACCAGAGATCTCAAGCTAATGAATTTAGCGCTTTTCTACATATGGAAAGATGCAAGAGTCTGGGCTCATTGAACTCATTCCTTTGATAGGCACCTTAACTGTCTAGGACCAGTATCCTGCTTTTCTCCATCCTGAATCCCCTCAGGATATAGAGTCTGGGGTGGCTGTAGTGGCTGATGGCATGATGGCCACAACATCCTTTGTTTACTGATATGGCAAGTGACAGTCTTCGTTCACAGTACCCTTCTCTTGAAATTGTGCTATACATCTTTGGGGAAGTAAGAATTCAGGGACTAGTATAGGACATGGTCATTCAAATGGATGTTAGTCCTTATAGCATTGCCATTTTTAACAGAAACTTCCTAGACAGAAAACTGAAAGCTTGAAAACACTTCTAGAGGTGACTTTCTTGGCTAACACCCAGATCAGGCCTCTTGAATTAACCAAGATAATTATCATGTGTTAAAATATTATTCAGCTGTTTTAAATTAGTGATCTAACACTAAGATTAGTTAATAAAGTTGTAATTTTTATTAAAATGAGCAATGATTCAATGCATGAAATCTTATGAGGAATGTTTGGATATCTTTTCTGGATTTTACTGTTGACTAGCTGTTCAATTGCAATCTATTTTCTTTAGAAAAACCTTCAGTTCTAGAATTTAAGAAAACACTTCAAGTCAGTTATGTTAATTGTTTTCTCAAAGTAATAAAATCAATAAAATATGGAAGCTAATTAGCAAGCATTTTTTTTATTAATCACATAACCTGAAGGCAAAACAATGACAACTGAATTTACAAGTCTGCACATTTACATGAGGAGTAGTTCCTACAGCCTACACTAAAGAGGCGAACTCAGAATGCCTTGGTAAATAAATAAACAGAGGACTCCAGGGAATGGACATTTATGGTAGGAGAAGCTCTGCCGAGAAAGTTAAGTGGAAAAGCCAAATCTGTTTTCTAAACGGTAAATTGTATAATACTTTGGACATTTTTTTCTCCATATAGTAAAGTTCTCTATGAGGTAGACCTGTCATTTAGAGCTATACACAATCATGTCTGAAGTTGCATAATATGAAAAAAACAGTATCAAATAAAAACATTCTCAATAACCAAGATGTAGATATAGTGACAGATCAAATCTCATTTGCAGGTTTCCAAATAAAAGTTGATTTCTCATTTTGCTTAATTATGGATAAAGGCTAGAATCTTACTTTCGCGTTTTCTCACCAATGGTTGCTAATGGATCTTTGATCAAGTTCAAGATTTTGTATTTCATAAATAGGTCCATTAGAAACTTTACACACTTTTTTTGTAAAATTAAAATCAGATTGGTATTTTCATTCAAGTTCCAGAGCTGCTTGTGTGCAGAAATTGTGTTCTGCCTATCTTTCTGAGTCTTTATAATTCTTTCTTCTGTCCTTGCTCCTGTTGCTTTCATTGTGCTCAGCTCAGCGTGGGGTCAGCACTTGCACTTTCAAAGAGACTATATGGTGCATTCCCCAATCCCTTTCCCTAACATAGCCAACTACTAGCATCAAGTGACTTTAACAGGGGATATGTGTCTTTGTTCATTTGTGAAGTCACATGATCTGTATAATGAAAGTTCTGGCATTATGGCTGAGGTAGTCTCATTGTTCTCACACAGTTTTACTTTTATCAGCCTAATTGATCCTGCTCTTGTCAGAAGGCAATTTGTGTCAGGCCAGCACAAAGGGAGACAACCAATAAAAGGCTATACTCTTCAGGGCCAAGTTATACACTTTTACAGAGCTGCTGTCACGTAGATTTTTGTCCTTTGGCATTATACAGGGAGTGGGAAAAAAGATAAGGGTTAGGAGAACTGTTTTCTCAGTGGACCAATTAGATGAGAGGGTTGGATGTGAAAAGTGAACAAGTTGAATCTCTCAGGTACAGACTACCTAACATTCTATTAACACCCATAGCACATAGTGTTATCATTAATTCATGAGTAATGATGAGGGGAAAATTCATTTCATGCTTAGAAGGGGTAATGTAGTGTTATAGAGTTTGAGTAAAAGTGTTTCAAGTGTGCACAGTTAGCCTAATATGTCATCCTCTTTGACGGGGAGAGAAAAAAAGGTTGTGATTAATTTTTGCTTTATGTATATAATATGAGGGCTGAATTTTTCTTAAAGAAAAATAAGACGCAGGATACTTAAACTTTTTTTTCCCCTGTAGTGTCTAAACTGATTTATATGAATCATAATGTTCCCTTTCTTAGCTGATTAACATTTTGGCACTGAATAAAAGCAAAAAATAAACAAGCGAACAAACAAACCACTGAATGACCAGGTGGGCCAGAGTTGAGTAGGAGAGAGGTTTGGAGAACTCCTGGAGCCATAGCGACTTGATATGTACTTGATACAAACACACACACAGAAGCACATACTCACGCCAGTGAGAGTCACTTTGATATTATAAAACAATAGATTTCTGACATGCAAAGCTCATGTGTAAGAAGGTAAACACTTTGATGGAAAAATCATTGCCTTGTATTTTTTTATTTTTATTTTTTAAATAGATCTTTATTGGAGCATAATTGCTTCACAATACTGTGTTAGTTTCTGTTGTACACCAAAGTGAATCAGCCATATGCATACGTATGTCCCCATATCCCCTCCCTCCTGAGCCTCCCTCCCATCCTTCCTATCCCACCCCTCTAGGTCATCTCAAAGTACCGAGCTGATCTCCCTGTACTATGTTTCTGCTTCCCACTAACTATTTTACATTTGGTAGTGTATATATGTCGATGCTACTCTCACTTCGCCCCAGCTTCCCCCTCCCACCCTGTGTCCTCAAGTCCCTTCTCTATGTCTACATCTTTATTCCTGCCCTGGAATTAGGTTCATCAGTACCATTTTTTCTTTTTTTTAGATTCCATATATATGTGTTAGAATACGGTATTTGTTTTTCTCTTTCTGACTTACTTCACTCTGTATGACAGACTCTAGGTCCATCCACCTCACTACAAATAACTCAACTTCGTTTCTTTTTATGGCTGAGTAATATTCCATTGTATATATGTGCCACATCTTCTTTATCCATTCATCTGTCGATGGACATTTAGGTTGGTTCCATGTCCTGGCTATTGTAAATAGTGCTGCAATGAACATTGTGGTACATGTCTCTTTTTGAATTATGGTTTTCTCAGGGTGTATGCCCAGGAGTGGGATTGCTGGGTCACATGGTAGTTCTATTTTTAGTTTTTTAAGGAAACTCCATACTGTTTTCCATAGTGGTTGTATCAATTTACATTCCCACCAACAGTGCAGGAAGGTTCCCTTTTCACTACACCCTTTCCAGCATTTATTGTTTCTAAATTTTTTGATAATAGCCATTCTGACCAGCATGAGGTGATACCTCATTGTAATTCTGATTTGCATTTCTCTAATAATTAGTGATGTTGAGCATCTTTTCATGTGCCTCTTGGCCATCTGTATGTCTTCCTTGGTGAAATGTCTATTTAGGTCTTCTGCCCATTTTTTAATTGGGTTGTTTGTTTTTTTGATATTGAGCTCCATGAGCTGTTTGTATATTTTAGAGATTAATCCTTTGTCTGTTGTTTCATTTGCAAATATTTTCTCTCATTCTGAGGGTTGTCTTTTTGACTTGTTTGTGTGCCTTGTATTTTTAAAATATTAATTTGACAAGAAGGAAATCAGTTTTGTTTGAGGACAATTTTCTGGAATATAAGTTTTATCTGTTGGTTGGTTTTGGCATTTCTCTGTATACCTTTTCATCAGAGGGACTGGACTTATCTGGATATTTCCTGTGAGTGTTTCATTTCTACACACCTGTCTTTAGGATTTTGACTCATCTTCACACTTTCAGATATGACTGAGAGGTGACCTCAACTTAAAGCTGAATAGAATTAGAGCTAGAAAATTCTTGTAAATTTGATGAAGCTTAAGACTTCTCATCTTAGGACTAGAGTAGTATAGGATAGCATATCCATCTAAAGAGTATTCTTAATAACTTCTTTTAGATGTTGCTAATTTATTTCAAGCAACACGCTGATCCTCATTCTTCTTTTTCTTTATCATTTCTCTATATTCTTTGATTGTCCCTTTATACATAGCTTGAGCACTCATAGTGGATACCCTTTGTGGCAATGGATAAAATATAAACTATAGCACCTGACCATAAATAACTTAAAATCACTTACTTTGGTAGGTGCTTACCAGGTATTTCTGGTAAGTATCAGGTACTTCCAGGTGTTTCTTCCTGGAAGAAATGTGTATGTCAGTCAAGAACTGGAAATGAAATTGGAGATAGGTAAGCAATCTCCTCTGGCTTTTTTAAGAAAGAAACGTTGCTTTCTAAGACTGATATTTAAGTTTAAAGTATTTATTAATGGAAATGTACACATAAATATTTCCTGATACTTGATTCTTCACCTGTTTAAGAGTTTTTTTATTACACATAGAACATCTACAAATTGTTCTCTCATAATACTGGCCGATAAATAGACTGCACATAAGCTAATGTCTTAATATCAGTTTATATCTTTTTAGTGCTGAAAAGGCAGTCAGTTCAACTTTACCCAGAGTGAGTGTATCTGTGTTGAAAAGCTGACCAGAATGGAAGAATATTCTGTACCAGAAATAGATGCAATCTTTGAAAATTTTCTACTCTGATAATATTTCCTCTCAATTTTATAACCTTTCCAGGAATATCAGTTATGTTTTTAGTAAGATCCAAAAGTATAAAAGCACAGAAGACTTATTTCCTACGATATACATGCAGGCATTTGATAGAATTATATTTGCAATATTAACTTATGCATTCCTCTCCTTCCTCTGATGTTTTTCAAATTGTTCTGTGACCTGCTGTCATTCCAGCAGCTAGACAATGAGGCATCCAAAGTGTCAAGACTGTCTTATTACAGCAGAAAGCAGAGAATGTGAGTCAAGTTTTTAATTTTTGAATTAAAGCATCAAGTATAATAGAAAAAAAATTAGAAAGATATAAGATAAATAAGAGCCAGGTTTTGCCTTTTCCCACTAGGTATATAAGGAAAATCCATACTGAGGCGTGATAGGGAGAAGAAAAAGTCTAAAAAGAGCTGTTAGTTTCTGGTGGATTCCTGAAAAAGAGCCAGATATACTTTTTTCCATTCTCCACCCTCAATTGCCAAATCCAGAGAGGGGAAACATCCCCTATTCCCAAGTGGACCTGGTGAACTTTGAGAGTGGAATGATCCTGTGCTCTTTTTACAGGCAGATCCTAAGAAATAAAGGGTTCCATAGTTTCTCTGTCAGCCTGGTACAGAAACATCTGTGTGGGTTTCTAGGCAAGTGGGCTTGAAGCAGCCCACTGGAATATCCACGTGCCCCTACAGAGCTCAGGGAGCAGCAGAAATATTTTTCTGAGTGGCAGAAAGCAGTAACACCATGGCACAGAGAGCCAATGAAACTGCAAATACCTTGTTTTCAAGACAAGGAGGCTGTGACAGTGATGTGCATGAACTAAAGACAAAAGACTGCTTGGAACACAAATATCTAGCTGATTGCAAGGTATTACATGCATAGATGATGACGGAAAATGCCCAGCTTTCTACCTACATACTGCATAACCTGTCACTATATAATTCCTAAAGAATTCAGCAGCTAATTCAGACAAAAGATGAGAAGAGACACTGAAATGACTAAGTTAGCACCACTCAATGACTTAGATGCTTAGAATACAAATAAAATTTAATTATAGCAAAAGAAGCTATATTTCTTGAACATCTTATTTGGTAGAATTAGATTGATATTTACTATGTATTTTTTAATATAACTCTTGAATGTATCATTGGTGTTTTTGGCTCTTGTAATATAATAAATAGTTCTAAATATTTAAAATATCTAAATAGTTCTAAAGCTTTAATTATCAAATACACAGACCACTTGTGTTGCCCCTTTTCATTATGAATAGTGGTGATGAAAGTCATTTAGTGAAATATTTCTCACCACAATTTATGGCAGCCATAGTTGTTTGAACATTTTCCTGTATTTAATGCCTATCAGAGTTGCAGATATCAAAACTTCAAATGTTGTAGGATTGTAACTGAAACTCTAATGAGTGAGATTTTCAACCACTTTAATATTCTCACAATTATTTTACACTTTTATCAAAGTTTGGCAAGTATTTAAGAATTTATTTTTATTCCTATAGAGAGAGAAATAAACAAATATTTCCAGAAAGCAATTAAAGTACAATGGATATCTTACGAATTTTTTTCTCTTGTTATGATTTCAAAAGCCTCAAAAATGAGGGAAGTGTAGGAAACCAAAACACAATTTATTATGTACCATTTATATGAATTAAATTACACCAGAAAAACAGTTTCAGTATCCTCTCATAATGTCTGTCTTGCAAAAACACATCACCTTTCTTTAGGGAACACTCTATGAAGGACTGATGCTCTTAGAAATTCTAATGACTGTGATGGATGTAGAAGGGAAAGAGCCTGCTCTCTGATAATTATCTACCTCACCCACTTTAGTAATGGCCTCTTTCCCTTGATCATTCCATCATAATGAAACCTAATTTCCTCTTAACACTTTACCTATTTATTAATAATATAATTTTTTTTCAGAAAGAAACAACTGTGCTGAAGGCAAATTAACCTGATTCTTAAAAGTTTGATGAAGCTCCTCTTTACTCACATTATAAATTTCAAATTGAATCAAAATTAGGTGAAATTAATTCTGTTTCCCTAGGTATTCTTATGCTTAATAAGATGAAGCATGACTAATTTTAGGGTGATAATCTAATTTGACATATGAGTAATGAATAACTTTCTGCCGCTCTAAATTATAAAATGTATTAGTTATCTATTAGGTTAGTACAGAGAGAAATATATTTTGGCAACCTCTGAGTCATGTTATTGAAAATAATCATGATTAATCTGATTACAAATAATTAAAATATATAAAGTTAAGTTATTTATTCAAGTTCTTTGAGGAGACTTGTTTTGCTTGACCTGCTGCTTCTTAATTATTTGGTCAGATTATTTTTGTTACTTTTATTGAAGTAAATAAAAGGTGCAAAAGGAATTTTTGTGGATAATATAGCATGTTTCATTAGCCAATGGAGTTCAGACTTGTTCAAATGATGATTCCTGGGCTCTGCTTCCTGTTTCAGTAGGACCAGGCAAGGCGTGGTTCTGGGAACCTGGTTTATTGGACTCTTTGGGTAGATTCTTCTGCAGGTGTACCTAGGACAACGGTTTGAGAAACATTTATGTAAAGTCTAATTTATGTAGAGAATAATTATTACTTCTGTTTGTCATCTAGGAGCTCAACCAAAAATGTCATATATTCACCATTAACTTATTTTTTAAAGCTTTATATTTTAGAACAATTTTAGATTTACAGAAAAATTGAGCAAATAGTTCCTATATACCCTGTATCTGGTTTCTGTTATTATTAACCTTTACATTAATGTGGTACATTTGTCATAACTAATGAACCAATAAGGATATATTATTATTAGATAAAGCCATACTTTTTTCTATTTCTTTATTCTTTTCCTACGGTCCTTTTTCTGTTTCAGGATCTTATTCAGGATGCCACGTTGTATTTAGTCATCGTGTCTCCCTAGGTTCCTCTCAGCTGTGACAGTTTTCTAAGACTTTCCTGTTTCCTTAGTTTCCTTGCTTATGCAGTGTTTTGTCAGGTTTCTTCATTGTAAAGTTACTCTTTTTTTTCCCTTTTCATGTTCTTTGAAAGGAAGTTTACACTTAAAGTGTGGGCAGTTAAGAGAGGAGTATCTACCTAAATTATTTGAATTCTTCTGCACAGAGTATTTATCCATTTTCCCTCATTTATTCATTTAGCCAAGTATTTATTCATCAGTGTGGACTCATAGGGTATTTATTTTACACTTGGATTATAATCCAGTACTACTTAATTTATTTTATTGCTTAAATTTTTCCAGCTTTTGCCACTGGGAACTCTTTCAGTTGGTTCCAGTACCCCTTTTATATACACCCACTGTTTCATTTCTATGTTTGTTTTCCTGTCTATCTGATTTGATTTAGCACTTCTTTACTTTCCAGCATTGCAGGATGGTCTTGGCTCATCTTGTTTATCTCCTCCTCAAGTTCTAGAAGTAACTATTTCTTCAACAAATCCTGGTTCCTTTAACTGGATGGTAGCATTAAAAACCAAGGTCTGGGTGCCGGGTGCACAATTATCGTTCTAAGAAAGAGTACTAATAAATGATGCAGAATGTTAACAAGATTAATTGATGATATTTAAGAACAGTCTATAACAGCAAACCTCAAATCTTTTTTCTTAGGATGCATTAAAAACTATTTAGGACCTCAAGAATCTCTTATTTATGTAGGTTATATCTATTTATATTTACTGAATTAAAAAGAAAAATGGAGACATTTAAAAATATTCTTTCAATAGTTCTTTTAAATGAAACAATGATAAATGCAACATTTGTTTATATAACTAGTACTTTTATGAAAATTGTTTTCAAAACCAAAAATATTGTCAAGAACAGTGTTGTCGCTTTACATTTTGCATATCTTTTTAGTAGTGTCCAGCTTAATAGGAAAAAGGTTGATTCTCAGATGTGCTTCTTCATTCAATCTGTTGCAATTTGTTGTTTTGGTTAAAGTCTATGGAGAAAATCCAGCCTCATACAGATATGTAATTGGAAATGGGAGAACTATTTTAGTAGCCTTTTAAGATAATTTTGGATATATCATGTAGCCTCTGGAAAAATCTACTGTATCTTTATTAAGAATGAGATAGATAAATAATATCTTAGTATCATTATGTATATAGTTTTGACCTTGAGTACTCCCTGAAAAGTCTCCGGCGCTCACAAGGGTCTCCAGACTACACGTTGAGAACAGTTGGTCTTTAATATACTGTTTCAAGAGGGAAAATAAAAGAGTCTACAGACTGAGTCTTGTACTATTACTTATCCAGTGTCCATTTATTTAAGTAGTGATCATAACTGATTAAATAAACCCTGCACAGTTAGTGGTCAAATTGGCACAGTTAGTGTTGGATTAAATGTCAATGTAAAGGTAGGCAAAGCAAGTAAAATTAAGTAACTTATGGTTGGACAATTCATCTTCACTTGGTATAATTTGCTCTCTATGCCTTCTCCATTTGCTTTCTTCGTATTTACACATTATAACTTGTCTTACTGTCACATACTCAGTTTGGTTTAGGGCAGCTGTGTGACATGTCTGATGAGGGGTCACTGGGAGGCATTTTTTATGCTTTACGTTGACCATCAATCAGCCATGATAAATGCCTTTGTGAGCAATTTCAACCATGAAAACACCTTGTGCGGACTCGAGAGCGAAAGAGGAAAGAAGGGTTTGGCAAGAATGAGGAGACAAGAGAGCGAGCCCAAAGCCAATTTTCTAAATCTGTTGCTCTGCTGGAATGATTGTGAGAGATGATGGATGACTGATATCACTCTCAAATGTCTTTTATCCCTTAGGATAATTTTGCCAATTTTCCGGTGAACTTAAATGTCCACAGATGTTTGAGATGAAACCTGCTGATCTGTAACTCAAAGGCTTTAACTGCCAAATTGCTGGAGAATGTCAGTGGAAACTGGCAACTTGACTACAGTGTCAGCAAAAGACCACTGAGTGTCCTGAAGATACTCTTATAATTTTTCCCTGGCACAAATGTCAAGTCTAGTGATTTTTTTTTTCAATAGATTAGGAGTAAGAATGGAATGTTAAGTGTTGCTAGTCTGGTCTCACAATTGGTGAATATATACTATACCTCCTGTCTGTTCCGTTTAATATTCTTCAATTCAGGAAAAAATGTTAACTAAGAAGTTAGTTTAAAATTTTGTTGTGTTTTACGTTTATTAAAATAACTGTGAATACTAAAAAAGAATTTTAAAGAACATAAAGCTAGAGGATTTTTAGAAAAATAATCACCACTTATGTGAAATGGTTCTGAGATGAAATGAAAAGAATGTCTCTAGTTAAAAGATTACTCTGAAATGTGTTGAAAAAGAAGTTGGCCTCTCTGTGTCTCCCTGGTGTGCAGACTTCATCCCACCTTTGTTCTCTCCTTTCCTTAATGCTCTGTCAGTGCTTTAGGAAGATGACTCAATGTTTGGTGAAAAGGAAGACTTGTCTTTGTTTCCGTTTCATATCCTCCGTTAAGTATATTAAATATTTTAGCCACAGTTCAACGCTTTTATTGTAATTTTAAAAATATAGAAACTTTATATTCAAATTTTAAGGTATTTATAGTCTGAATTTCATAGTGAATTTTTTTTTAATTGTACTTTTTTCTGAAAGATCCATGTCTATTTATTCTTCGTCTATCTTTTTGTCCTTTTAACATGCTAATAACCATATTTACCCACAATCTTAGCCAGAATTTCTTAACTTGATTGCATATTAGAACACCTAGATACTTAAAAAAATTATATAGATGCTGGATTCCAAATTATATTGGTACAGACCAAATTAATCAGAATCCCTTGAAGAACCAGAGTATTGGTATTTTTTTTAGAAATTCTCCAAGTGACTCTAATGCACACCTATAGTTGAGAATCACTGGTCTAGGTTATGGATGACAAATAAGCTTTCACCAAACATTTGCTAATAGCTGTCTACAGAACTGTGTAAAGAATGATTCCAAGGTCATATTTAGGTTCAAGGTAAGATGATACACATGATGTCTTCCAAGGACTCTAGAGAGAAGAGTAGTAGCTCACATGTCAGGTTCTTTCCATCCCTCACTATGGCCTTCTGAATTGATATTTCTTCCCTTATGAGTACTGAGTCCATTCCCTATTTCTCTGGTCCGTATCCATATTATGAAGTCCACTACACATATGTCATATTATTGATACTGAGAAATTTTATTTTATATAAATTTTTTTAGTAGTTTCACTAACAAAAGAGTGGATTCTAAGATTAATTACTACACACACACATACACACACACACTTCATTGCCAAAGTGGGCATTTTTTATGGCCATAGTAAAAAATAGAATGGATCATTTTTTGCCATGACAATTGCCAATATATATTAATAATTAAATATTATGAACTCACAGTGAACGGGAAAAGATCTCTACATTCCTAGTTCTATTAATTCAACTTACTCTGTGACTTCTGCTTGCTATTTAAACTGCCTGAGCATCAGTTTTATTTATATATTAAATAGAGCTAACATTATTATGTACTTCATAGTGAAAATGTTGTGAGAATCATACGACTTATAATGTATACTTGTAAATACTTTGTTCAGAATGAGTCCTCAGGAAACGTCAGCCATTTTTAGTTATTATTATTGTCATATGGATCAGCTGATTATCCATAACAATGTGTCAGTTCAATTCGACTAGGTGCTATTGTCCATCATACTCCCTAGCTGCCTCTAAGCAATCATCTAATGCACAGAATATAAAACATTGCGGGGGAGATCAATATGCTGTAGAAACACCCAGCCACCACCACAACTAAAATTACTGAATAATTTATTCAAGGTCTTACAGCAAGTGGCAAAGTCAAGATTGAGTCCCAGGTTGATGTAGATACACTTTAAGCTAGCTGATAGACAACACTTCACAATTTACAAAACCTACTGATTTACATTATCTCATTTGATACTTATGCCAACCTGTGAGGTAGGTTTTGTGGAGCTGATTTTATAGATGAATAAACAGAGGCTCAGAAAATTAAAAGGATATGTTCCAGGTGGCTCAGCTAATTTTAATTAAAATTCTTATTGCTAAAACTGTAGCTGTAGTGTCACAGATTTTTTTATTTCCACAGCAGAATGTTTTCCTTAGGCGGTATTCAGATAACATATACTTTTATTTTACTTTATTAAACCGTTTTAAAAAATATTTATACAAATTTTAAAAGTTACTTTCCATTTACAGTTATTACAAAGTATTGGCTATATTCCCTGTGTTGTACAGTACATCCTTGAAGCTATGTTACACCCAACAGTTTATACCTCCCACTCCCCGACGCCTATATTGCCCTTCCCCCCACCACTGGTAACCACTAGTTTGTTCCCTGTATCTGTGAATCTGCTTACTTTTTGTTATATTCACTAGTTTGTTGTATTTTTTTAGATTCTACATATAAGTGATATCATACAATATTTTCTTCACATAATGTATACTTTCATGTATACTTTTAGATTATCATACTCTTAGTGCCAAAAACTGAGAATTGATAGAATTCATTTTTTTTGTTGTACAAGATTCTATCTTGAAATATTATATGTTGTTTTTTATAGTTTATTTTGTGAAAGTTTTAGGATGATGGACATTTTATTTCTGATGGTGATTTTAGTTAACTATCTTGTCTCCTTTGAAAAAAAAACATTGGAATGGGCAAATACTTCTATTCCAAATTCAACTAGTTGAGATTACTTCTTGTGTAGGAAGAACGAGATTTCTTCCCTTTTTCCACAGGATGACCATTCCATCTATATTTACAATGAAGAGTTGTAGTTTTGTGAGATGTTATCATAGCCTGGATACTACAGGTGTTAAACATTTAAAGGTCAACATTTCAAAGAAATGTCTAAATTTCTGTGCCCAATAGCGTTTGCATATGTTTTCTCATGCCCTTGAATTAGCCATGCATGCAGAAAATGCATGTGCACACCATATGGCGAGAAATCCATGTGTCACTTACAAAAATCTCTTGGCTGCAAGGGTCTGGGTTGCAAACAAGCAAAATCGCAGTTGAAGCCTATGAGGGCTTGGATTCCCAAATGCCTGATCAAGACCAATTATGGATTTTACTTTAGAATAAAGGAGCAGACTTTAAGAATACCTAAGTGACTCTTTCAATCAGAACATCAAGCACAGAAGCAGGAGTGTTAACTCTTTGGGGAACCATGTATTAAATTATGTCTAAATGCCTCCCCCCACAAAAAAACCCACATTATCTGAGGCAATAATAAAACTGCAACAGAAGCACAAAAATAGTAGGTTAGCTGACTTACCATTTTTTAATGGAACTAAGTGAAGGATCATATCCCATGAAGAAATATAGCTCAGGGGTAATGTATTTGATTTTCTTTACTTTCTTGTTTCCCATAGGCCTCACCACTTCTTGTGTGTTAAACCCTGCCCAGTAGCTTGCTAGTCTGGCTCCTACTGGCATCTGAGTTTGTAACTCCTATAGGTAACCAGGCTCATAGTCCTCCACAACCCCCTTTCCACTCTGCCCCTTATGCATTTTAAACCTAAATTAGTTTGGTTCAAGTTTCTGTATGCAGGATAAGTTAATCATGCTTTTCATCATAGTGAAGCAATGGTACTGCCAGAAGACCCAGACAGGAGACATTTTCAGTACTCCATTATCTTAGGTGAGAGATGATGGTGGCTCAGACCAGGAAGATATTAGTAAGATGGTGAGAAGGTGAGAAGTGATTAGATATTGGGTATTTTTTGAAACTAGAGTCAATAAGTGGATGACACGTTTAAGATGTGAAAGTAATTAGAAGTCAAGCTTACATCAAGGTGATTAGCCCAAGTAACTGGAAGGATAGAATTGGCATCAACTGAAATGGGAAAGGTGGTGAATAGAACAGTCTTGGTAGAAGAATAAGGAGTTCAACTTTAGACTTTTGGGGTTTAGAATGTTCATTAGATACCCAAGTGTAAATGTTGAATAGGCAGTTGAATTTACAAGTTTGGATTCTGAGAGAGAAGTCTGGGATGGTGGTGTATATTTTTCGTGGTGCTTTTCCACATTTCTTTCATTTTATCTGTCTATGTCTGAAAGAGATTTTCTTAAAATCTCTTTCAGTTAATATCCTTTCCATAGTATCCCACCTGTAGTTTATCCATGTAGCAATTTTAATTTTAATTACTATACTTTATAACAAGGATGTTTGGGATACTTTTCAAATCTGGCTCTTCTTGTTTCATAATTTTCTATTGTTGTTTTATGGGCTTAATGACTTTGTATAGCTTTTTAACATTACATGTACATATTTTCAATATCCTTTTAGATTGTTGGATTTGCTCTAGGGCTTTGGATGCAAGTTTTTCATTTTATAAACTCTGAGGGCTTTATTGTTGGCATTGTGCTTTTTCATATATTTCATAATTATTGACGAACTCATCTTTCCTGGATATTTTCTTCCTTTAAGAATCTTTGAGTGCTGTGGATAATAACATCTTCCCCTTGAGTTAATATTGAATATAATTCTAATTGAGCCTCAGCGTTTTTACCTATTCTAGCCCAATTTTTATGTCAACTTCTTAATCCCGGCTTTTCATAATGCACGTAGCACGAGTTTAGGCTTGCTCCCATAGGTTGGTAGACTTGAGATCTTGATTCATTGAAGGGAATTCTGTCTTTACACATCATTTAATCGAGTTCCTAATATATCTCTGGGTCATAAACAGATATTTTTCTGGTTTCTTTTAAGGTTTGATATAACATTTTTCTTGCTCAAGATTCTATAAGTGAGCTCACTTGCTGACTTGCATGGGACTCAATCTCTACTCCAGATCATTTACAGAACTTAAAGTTCCCTGGTTAATAATCTACCCATATGTAACATGCTTCTTCTTGTTGCTGAGACTATGGATATAGAACATATCATTCATGCATACTATCTGAGGAAAATATTTGGGAAAGAATTATATAAACAAAACAAAGCAAATGAACTAGAACAGTGTACTAAAGGTAAAGGAAGATGAAGAGGAAAGGAGCAGTAGTGAAAAATAATATACATTATAATATAAATAGATATTTATAAAGTAATAATGATAGATCACCTAAAAATTAGTAAAAATGAAAATTAAAAAAATAGTAAATAAGGACTCAGAATAGAAGAAACAGAAAAGAAGGATTTCCAGAATGGCTGAATAAGAAACTCAGCAAATCCTTTCCACAAAAATCAATGATAAAATTGGACAAAATTGTCGAAAAGAATTTTAGGACTCTGGAAATTGAATAAGGAATATAATAAATTTAGAAGCATTTATTCAAGAAAAACTACTGAAACTTGGTAATAATAGTAAGATTCTGTGGCATTTTAACCTGGGCTTCTTTCATCCTTTTCTTGCTGTTCCAGCTCAAGCAAAGCATTATTCAGGAAAAATCCAGACTTCTAAGCTAAACCTCAACATGAATATACATATGTGATTCAGTGATGTTAGACTTGATTTAAATGGTAAAATTCTTAACAAATTTCCTTTATTTCTACATCACAGCATGTTTTTAAAAATGGAAGATGAAATCAACTGTCAAAAGTAAATGTCTATTTTGGTGGTAACAGAGTTACAGATAATTAATAAAACTCCTATTCTTTAAAGACCTTTAAATATGCTGTATTTATGGATGTATAAATTATTAAAAGCTAAGTATCCCTGGAAGAAAAAACAATTGACATGGAAGGGTCAGTCCATTAGCCAGTACTAATTAAATGTTTATTATTTTTCAGCATTGGTTACGAATGATAAGGGCTGCAGAAAAATTAATACTGGTCTATAACCTATGGCTGGGTAGTTCTTTTGCTGCCTTCACCTGGGCTCATTCATGCAGGTGCACCCAGCTAGAATTTGGCTGGAGTCTCGCTTCATCTAAGACATCTAAAATAGCTTGATGTCTCTCTATATGTGGTCTTTCACACTCCAGAAAGCTAGACTGGGCTTCCTCACATGAAGGCAGCCATATTTCAAGAGCTCAAGGCCCAATTGCAAATGCTTATCAAGCCTCTGCTTGCGTTACATTTGCTGATGTCCCATTGGTAAAAGCAGATCCCATGAGGGAGGGGATCTCACAGGAGTATCATTACAGAAAGGTATGATTCATTGGGTTCCATTTTGGTAACAAACTACCACATTCCAACCTCTGGCCTCAATGATTCATATCTTTCCCATAGACAAAATACACTCGTCACCTCCTAGCACTCATGGCTTCATCCAGACATAGCATCACTTAAGAAGCCCATGATCTCATAAAGAGGATCAGGTCTGGATATGGATGAAGCATTTTGGGTGAAACTCCTCTTGAACTAAATACTCATGACCTAAAAAAACGAGGTATTTGCCTTTCACATACTTAACATGGAACAGTGAATCAGGAAAGGTAACAGCAATAGACACTGCCATTCAGAAAGAAAAAGAATCGAACATAGCAATCATTGGACCATAACAATTCTAAAAGCCAGATAGACGCTTAGTTATCAGGACTCTACACTTGGGGAGGGGGAATATTCCTAGATTAGGGCCAGTTCTCCCTGGGAGTCAATCTCTAAAACATTGTTCACTGTTGCTCTTGGCTCTCATCTCTGAAAATCTGGTTCTGTCCTATGAGACGTCTTTCTTTTCTTTTCTTTTCTTTTTATTAGAAATGATCTGCTTTTGTTGCTGAGTAGCTGTCTCAGCCTATTTGCTTTTAGTAGGTTGGGGAGCCAGAAGCTTATTTTCCTTTTAAACAGGCTCTATCTCTTTTAGTCCAAACTGATAAATTCCCTTATAAACTTTGTGACCTTTCTATAAGTCAGGCTGGAGTTCATTTGATGCCCTTGGAGCCACATCTACAATTATTTTGAAGGCAGACCTCTTTATGTGCTTTAGACTCCATCTGTGTCTGCTGTGAGGCAATGCTTGTAAGATTCTTAGAAGCCTTTCTGTCTAGATAAGAGGGTCTACTAGGTACTTCCTTAACTCTTTTCAGATCTTAACAAAGGGTCTTACAGCCAAATCACTGATTTGGTAAGTACCTTAAAGGCAGATATTTTCCTGAGAATCCTTTGCTGGCTGGAGAGACAATATGTGAGCTAATTTTATTTTCCAATCAAGAAACTTTTGGCTATTTTATATATTCTCTAAATTCACCATGCAAAGTCAATTTTTTTTTAGCTCCTCTTTCTCTTCCCTTACTCTATGATACACACATAAGAGAGGACATATGATACTTAAATATTCTATCTAGAATTCCTAGCCAGATCTACAAGTTTGTTATTGAACAATTATGCATATTCTCCATTTTCCAAAATATTGCAGAAAACAGTTTTGCCATTACTTCAATGCTACAAAGCATCTTTCTAGCCTCTAATAGCAGGTTCCTCAATACTGCTTCATCATTCACCTACTGCCCAGTCCCTTCAGCACTCACCCACTCCCATAGCCAGTACCACAATTTTTAGGCTTGTGTTACAGCAGCCATTCAATTTTGGTACAAATTTTCAAATCCGTTGTCTATTGCTGACTTAAAGCAATGGAAAATATTATTTCTTAAATTTTCATGGGTTGTTCAGTGATCCTCTGTAGCTTTATCTTAATCTCACTCATTCAGATTCATTCAGCTAGAGTCTATAGGGAGCTCAGCTTGGCTGGGACATTTGTAATGGCTGTTTCCCTCTCCATGTGGTCTTTAATCCTCCAGAAGTCAAGAATGGGCTTCCTTACCTGGTGACAGCAGTATATCATGAGGGTACGCCCCAATCTGTACGTGCTTTCCCCATTGGCCTAAGAAAGTCACATGATCAAGTCCACGTGGGAGGGGACCACACAAGGATGTGGATACTGGGAAATGTGATTCATTGAACTCCATTAGAATAACAATGTGCTACATGATCCATCTTCTTTTTTTTCTTTAATTTTATAATTACATTGAGCTATGCAATCACATGTAAATATTACAATGGGTGATAAGAGATTAAATTTAAATTTTCTCAAAAGACAGGTACTATATTTTGATATTACTTATTCTTACAAGGACATAATTTCTGCTGTAAAACAACATATTTTCTATCATAAAGTTTGGCAAATTCTGGTTTATGATACTAATCCTTGTTTAACACAGACTACTTCCCATAGAGTACCTTAAAATGGAAAACAAATTTCAATCTACTTTTTGGTTGTCTCTTCTGTTTCTAAATTTCTTCTTCTAATATTGGTACTTACAAGCTCTGTTGGATTGAGAATGTCTAACAGCACTCAAGTGACCAGTGCATTTTGATTTTGTGCTCTGAATTGTGTAAGAGGAATGGCCATTCTTATAATGATTCTTTTATTAATATAGTTAAATCTAATTTTTTCTCTTTGGTAGAGGGTGATAACAGTACCTATCTCATGGGATCATTATAAAAATTAAAAGTAACGCATGTGAGTACTTAGCACAGTGTAGGAGGTCATCAAATGGAAATTATACTAAGGGTTAGCACAAAGACACTATCATACTGACTTGTATAATGATAACTCGTGGTCTCTAGGAAGATAGTTACAAGGGCTTTAGCTGGCTTCTTAGCAGAGGTAGAATCTGATCAAGGTCTTAAATGAAATTTACAATATGGAGAAAGTAGAGAAGGTAAGGTCAGATGGCACTAAGAAAAAATGTTGAAACAAGATCAATTTTTGACTGAGTTAAGATTTATGGTCAAACTGGACAGTTTTCTGACATTTGGAAATCTTTTACTATATAGAAATTTCTTCCATAGTAGCACTAATAGAAAATTCATAGATAATTGTAGACATTTGTCAGTTTTGCCTGACCAGAATCGATTCACATTTCTGCTGGTATTGGCATCCTTGTATCACTTTAGGTATTATTTCTCTTCTGATTTGATCTGTCTCTATTGAGACTGTTAAATCAGGAGCTTGGGATGAACATACACACACTACTATATATAAGATAGGTAACCAACAAGGACCTACTGCATAGCACAGGGAACTCCACTCAATATTCTGTGATAACCCATATGAGAAAATAATCTAAAAAAGAATGAATATATGTATATCTATAACTGAATCTCTTTGCTGTACATCTGAAAGTAACACAACATTGTAAATCAACTATACTCCAATAAAAATGTTTAAAACAGGGGTGGAGATGTTCCCCAAGCTCAGTCAACCTGAATAAGTCAATCTTTCCTCTCCTCTCTCCATTCTTCCCTCTTTCTCTCCCTCTCTCTCCTCCTCCTCTCTCTCTCCTTCCTGCTGTTTATCTCTCTTCCCCTCCTTCCCTGGTCTCACTTATTACTTGCTAAATTTGAGTTTGATTATAGTGAGAAAGAATAGACAATGGACAATAGTTGGATTTTTTCTTGTTTTTGAATTTTACATAAGTTTATCAGCAGCAAGAAAACATTTTTGCAATCAGAATTTTGATTACCTCTAGGGAGAAATGATTGGGTCTAATGAAGAAGAGGCACATTCAAGGCTTCTAAGAGTACTGTTAATGTTCTATTTCTTCATCAAAGTTGCTGCTACATGAGTATTTGCTTTGTCATTATTTGTTAAGTGAAACATTTATGATTTGCCTATTTTGCATGCATTTTAACACATGGTTGGAATTCAGTTTTTTCCTTGACAATAGCGTGTTGAGGAGACTGTGTGTGAGTTTCTGCCATGTAGCTCCCCAGATCCTTTTTGGTTCCTGTGTTTTCTAAGATCTGGCCTTATGATTTCCTTAGGTTTGATATCATCACATCTTTTCAAATTAATTAATTTTATTTTGCCTAATTTACTCTGACTTTATTTCTGTTACTTATAAGAACCCTAAGTGATTTAATGGACAAAAATAACTGAAATAAAATTTTTTGTTTTTAAAAATAGCAAATGTTTTCAGTTTGTCAGGAGGCCATTTAGGTTTTAAGTTATTTGTGGGAGCTAACGTGGAATTCAAAAGTCAGTTGAAAGGTTAAATTTACAAAAAATCTTCTCTGATTTCCCTATTCTAGTGTAGAATTAATCACTCCCTCGTCTATGTTCTCAGAGAGCTTGAGTCATTGCAGGTCTGTGGGTCACATGAAGATGTAGAGGAAAGGCTATATTTTAAACAGCACAGGTAAAATTGGACTTACATTATAATTATTTGGTTTCCTGTGTTTTTTTCTTCCTTGATTGTTAGCTAATTGAGGGCAAACAGCCTCATCTCATACTTATTTTTGTATTTGTAATACCTATTTTAATGTCTGGCACTATTAGCAGATAAATAAATATTTGTTGAATTGATTTGTTGAATTGATTTTTTGCCCCAGAATTCCTTGTAAGGGATCAATAGATATCCAGGGATGTTTCCTTTGTAAATCCTTGTAAAAATAATGCAGTAATAGGCTTCATAGCCACCAAAGAAATAGTGTATAGCTGATTGATATGTTTTTTTAAAAAAAAAACAGGGCAGTTAAAATTAGGAGGCTTTGAATAACTGAAGTGTCATAATTCATGCCAATATTCTCATTTGTGACATTAATTTTTATTCCTGAAATGGAATAAAAACTCAACATGGATAGCTATAATTAACGTTGTAGTAAACTCCCTTATGTACGTTAGGAGTCAGTATGTCAATATTAAGCATCCAGAGGTTGCATGGCAAATTACTGGGATCTGAAACTCTTAAACACTCTATTTCTAGACAAAGAGAATTTTCATTATGTATGTCAATGTTTTTGTTAATATCCTAACAGCAACTAATCTGCAACCCTAAGGTTTCTAAGGATATCTGCTTCTCTGAAATTACTTCAGACTTTGCAAGGGTTGTTAGTAGATGACAAACAAAATAAGTTTTCTCTTTCTTTTATTACTTTAATCTACTTAGGTTGCCTAATGATCTTTGATGAGTTTGAAAGCAGAAGAAAAGATTTCTGAGGATCCCTTATGTTTTGCAGGTAGTATTCAATTTTTTTTAACATCTTTATTGGAGTATAATTGCTTTACAATGGTGTGTTAGTTTCTGCTGTATAACAAAGTGAATCAGCTATACATATACATATATCCCCATATCTCCTCCCTCTTGCATCTCCCTCCCACCCTCCCTATCCCACCCCTCTAGGTGATCACAAAGCACCAAGCTGATCTCCCAGTGCTATGCGGCTGCTTCCTACTAGCTATCTATTTTACATTTGGTAGTGTATATATGTCCATGCCACTCTCTCACTTTGTCCCAGCTTACCCTTCCCCCTCCCCATGTCCTCAAGTCCATTCCCTACGTCTGCATCTTTATTCTTGTCCTGCCCCTAGGTTCTTCAGAACCTTTTTTTTTTTTTTAGATTCCATATATATGTGTTAGAATACGGTATTTGTTTTTCTCTTTCTGACTTACTTCACTCTGTATGACAGACTCTAGGTCCATCCACCTCCCTACAAATAACTCAATTTCATTTCTTTTTATGGATGAGTAATATTCCATTGTATATATGTGCCACATCTTCTTTATTCATTCATCTGTCGATAGACACTTAGGTTGCTTCCATGTCCTGACTATTGTCAATAGAGCTATAATGAACATTGTGGTACGTGACTGTTTTTGAATTACAGTTTTCTCAGGGTATATGCCCAGTAGTGGGATTGCTGGGTAGTATGGTAGTTCTATTTTTAGTATTTTAAGGAACCTCCATACTGTTCTCCATAGTGGCTGTATCAATTTACATTCCCACCAATGGTGCAAGAGGGTTCCCTTTTCTCCACACCATCTCCAGCATTTATTGTTTGTAGATCTTTTGATGATGGCCATAGAATTCAATTTTGATCATGCTTGTCTCTTAGTTTAATTAACACAGAATATTAAGTTAATGAGGTTAAGCCCATGGATTTAATTGCCAAATATTCTGTGCTAAGCTCCAAATCCAGAAAAATCAATGCCTTAAGATGAGTAGCAAAACCACTAGGAAGAGAAAAATAACACTTAAGTTTGTATTTTATTTCTTCCACTAACTTACTCTGTAACCTTGGGCAAGTTAATTAACCCTCTTGGGTTCAAGAGTGAAAAAACTAGTATTAAATGCACCTGAATTAATTCTTAGAGATGTTGGAAAGATCTAATATAATAATATATGTGAAATAAATTTTAAAACTATAAAACATAATGGACACATTTATTATCATTATTGGGTGGTGGATGAACGATTTGGATAGATTGTCATAAAATCTGTCACTTTTATTGTAAAAGCAGTTAATCACAAAATCTCTGTATGGTATCATCTACCTATCATGTATCAGTTTTCTATGAATGATAACACATTCCTAATACTTTAGTTTAAAATTTATTGGGAAGTTCTAGAATTTTGAATGAGCAGTATTTCTAAATATACTACTCTCTCTATATATTATTTTATTATTTGTGCTCATGTGTAATTATTAATGGAGCTCAGACTCTATTCTCGAAGCTAAGCTTAGGGAAATAGGTGGCATGTGGGTTTTCTAGCTTATAGTTTTGGGCTTTGAGAAAACATATATGCCAGCTTCTTGATTTACTACCACATTTTATTGTATTTTTCGGAGAAATTAAAATGCAATAAATAAGTACAAAGAGTAGTATAACATGTACATATATTCCAACTGTCTATATACAGCAGCAACAATTATTTTTTGCAGTTGTAAGTCAAGCACCAGCCAGGCCAAGAAATAGAACTTTGCTTGCCACCTCAGAAACTCCTTAAGAGTCCTTATTCCAGTCATGATGCCCTCTCTTCTGCCATTAGTAATCACTGTCCTGATGTTGAGAGTAATCACATCTTTTTGATTTTCCTTTTATAGTTTTATCACACAAATATACCACTAGAAACTGTCACTTGGTCTTGCCCATGATTATAATATCATGGATCCACACTCTCTTGTATTTGGAGAGGGAGGCTGTGGAGATATTTTATCACCTAATTTGTTGGAAATGTTTTCCATTGGGTTTTTGGTTTTGTTATTTAGTTGCTCTGTCTGTTTTTATGTAGGGATTCAGAAAGGTTGAAAAACTTGCTGTCACTGCTGCTACCATCTTTCCAGACAAAATTGTCATTTTGTCATCTTTACCACGTTTTTTTTTTTCTTTCTGCTCAAGGTAAAGTGTTACAAATGTAGCCAAAGTCTTACCTTTATCCAGTATTAAGTATCTGTACACACATAGGTTTGTTCAAAGCTTTACATTTGGTTCCACTGATTTTCTGATCTGTTCTTTTACCTGTACCATGTTGTTTTCATACTTTTGTTTCAAACTTCATTTAGTATCTGTTCCATTTTTGCTATGCATTTTTGTTATAGAATGTATATTTAAATATTCATGGAGTTTTATTTTTTCACATAAATTTTAGATTACATCTACTGAATTCCTTTAAAAAGCCAATTAGAATTATGCTTGGAGTAAATTTATTCATTAGGAGAGAATTCTATTTTCATAGTATTAAGTACTCCAATCCAACACCACAGAATCTCGCCATTGTTCTTCCTTCATATCCTTTTGAACAGTCTTAGTATTTTTGATGAGATGATTGCTAGATATTTTTAACTTTTGTTAATATTCTAATTCTTAGTTTTTGTTACTACTAATAAACCCTACTTTTTGTATTTCTTATTATATTTTATATTTGATTATTTTATATAGAGAAATTTAATCCATTCTAACATTTATCTTGATTTCAGCAAGTATGGTGAGATTTTTCATTGATATTAATGATCTTTCTATCCATTTTGCTGACTTTTCTATGTAGATGAACTCTCCCTTAATACTCCTTATACCTTTTATTAACTTTATTATGATTATTATATTGGCCATTCTCTGATAAACAATACTGGTGATAGTACATACCCTTTCTAATTCCTGATCTTAAAGGGCTTTTATATACATTTTTTCCTTTAAATATAATTTTTGCTGTACTTTTCTGAATTACAGCCTTTTCCAAATTAAGGAAGTTCCTTTCCATTCCTAGCTTAATAAGAGTTTTTGTCCCAAATAAGTTCTGAACTTTGACAGTTGCTTCTTTTGTGTGCCCAGTGAAGTAATTATATAATTTTTATCTTTAATTTGTTAGTGGGGTATCATTGGTAAATTTTCTCATGTTGATAAACTAAGCATTATTTATTATTTATGAATATATTTATTTTAGAGTTGTCCTTCTATTTTAATTAGTGATATGAACCTCTGATTTCTTTTGTCCTTATCTGATTTTGGATTATATCACTACCTTCATTAAATCAGATTAGCATTGTTTATCTTTTTCTATATTCTGGAAGAGCTTTTATTAGATAGCACTTAATTGTCCATTAAAAAATTCATAACATCAATAACAGCAGCAGAAAATATTTATATATTTGTACCTATTCTTCTAATTGATTTATATTATATTTATATTTAGTAATTTGATTCTTCCAACAATATAGCATGATAGATAGTACTATTATTCCCTTTTTATAGATAAGGAAACCGTAGTGCAAAAGGTTAAGTGATTTGCCTTTTAAGGTTCCTAACTTGAGGTCTACGAACCAAGGGTTACATGGATGGAATTCAGGGCATCCAAAAATTTGGATGGGGAAAATGTACATGTTTATTTTCACTAACCTGAAACTGAATTTTAGCACTTTCTCCAACTATGAATATAGGCAAAACAACACAATAATGCAATATTAACAGTATATGTTACTTGTCCAACGACAGTATTTAGGTACAGTTTTATATCACTTTTCAATTGTTGCAGATATCTCAAAATAATATTGATGTTCATCACCTTTTTCAAATCATGGTAGATATAAGAATCACTTTTAGAACTTATTTACTGATTTACTGCATTAACAAAGAAGCAAGATATGCATTTATTTATTTAGTACTTAATATTTAATAATTGTACTTCAACTTATAATTGTTTTCTTTGCAATTTTGTATACAGACAGTCCTTGCTTTGCATAGTTTTGTGGCAACTAACATAGACTCTGTATTACCATATAGTATTTACTGTGCAAACCAAGGACTGCTTGCATTTATTTTATGCATTTAAAAACACTATTCTGAGGTGGAATTCATCCACTTCACCACAAAAACAGGTTAAAATCATCTGCATTAGATCAAATTAACTACTAGATATGTCAGTAGTAATGTGGATATAGAACACACTAGTAAATGCACAAGAACTAGGTTTTTATGAGAGAGTCTTGGATTAATATTTCAATATGGTTAAAATTATTGGTATATTTAAAATTCTGTTTCTTATTGAGCCAATTTTGCATTGTTGTATTTTGCTGAAATGAATCCAGTAAATCAAATTTTCTAATTTATAACTAAATAGCTATTCATAATTTTATTTTACATCTCTGATATATCTATAGTTATTTATCCATTCCTCTGTCTGATCTTCTTTAATTCTTCTTTTTTTCACTTGTTTGGTTTTGTCAGACATCTGACTTATTGATATATTCAAAGGTTTCACTTTTTGTTTTGCTAATTTTCTATAATTTTTGTCTACCTTTATTTATCTGTATCCCTATTTTGTTTGTTTGGCTTTTTATTTCAAATTTTTCAAGTTGAATGATTTTCATTATTTTTTGTTTCAAACTTTCTTTTGTCTAAGTGTATTTCACTTTAATTTTGTTCCTCTATAACATTAGATTATGTAATGTGTTTGTATTCATACAATTTCTTTCCCTGTGAATGCTGCCAAAGACCGTTCTCACTGCTTGGATTTCATTTTGATAATCTTTGAAAATAATTTCTTGCTTGAATCTGGCCAGATAGGAATGTTTTTAGTAAAACTTTAAAAATATTTTTTGAAATCCAGGAATTGAAGTCATGCAAATAAAGACTATAATAAAACCATAAAAATTAATAGATCTTTACCCAAATTGGTTGATATGAGGTCTCTGGCCACAGGTCTCCTTTTGCCTGAACCATCTGGGCTTAATGTCTGAGTTCAGAAAGTTACATCAATGACAGTAAGAAACAGGAAATAAATGTAAGCAACATCTGTTTTCCTCCTTAGACAAATTTGTCTATTTGGATCTCATCTTTTACAGCTGTTTTCCCTTTTGTTCTATAAACTTTAAAATTTTCTGGTTCTCATCATTCCTCTGACCTCAGCAATATTAGATGGTGACACATGGAGCTCCCTGGATTCCTTGGTCAGTTTATTTGATGATGAGTACCAAATCCCACATACCATTATGACAGATGCACAAACAATATTAGATTGAACCTAAAGCCAGCACATGATCAGGATGTATAATAGTAAAGTGCATGTCTTTGTTCACCCGAAGTTTGTTCTGCTTTTCACTGTGCCAAAACAAAACAAAAACTCTCAATCTTGAAGAAACAGTATTCCAGTATGATTTAATTTATCCTTTTATGTATATTTCTTTATTAAGTCAAAGATATTTTCATGTTCTCTGTGTCAATATATTTTATATGTATTATCAGGAGTAGAATTGAAGGTACCAATATGTGGTTTAGGAGATGGAAATGAGGACATCAGTGACTGAATTTCCATTGACTACCCTGCCTTTTCTCTGCTTTTTTTCTACCCATGTTTGAAGGTGCTAGTTCTCCTATCCCTGCCTGGTTCTCTCTCTGTTTCTTTAAATTAAAGAGTATATAATTTTTTTTAAGTGCTTAATGATGTTTTCCTGTGTTTCCCCAAATCATTTTTGTGTATTTCTCCTACTTGCTGCCTAGCTCATAATCTATTTGGAATCCATAAAATGGCAGGGACAATGCTAGAAAACAATAGGTGCTTAAAAATCCCTAGGGGGGAGTGAAGATTGATGCAAGTCAAATAGTCTTATTTGGCAAAATAGAGATATATCAGAATTTTTGTTATGTAAAATTTAATTGCTAAACTCTGGGGGTTTCAGTCATTGTAGCTTTAGGAGCTGAGAATGCAGTAAGAAAGCTAGGGATGAGGGATGAATAGCTGGCTGGCTTCTCCCACAGGGTGCAACTGCAGTACTCTGTGGCCCTTACATACAGTGCTAGTGGAGCCGCTGGATAAACCCGCTGGCATAAAATGTCTTTTAAGTATTGTTTTAATACAAGTCCTTTTGAGTTTCTATAGCTATGGTATTGTTTTGGGGCACTAGTGGCAAGATTTTGTTTTGTGGTAATATTCAAAATGTCACTTCCTGATATTATGTATTTCACAAAATGGCAAAAACCCCATTTCTCTCGGCAGAAAACAAAAGTGTAGCAGGTAAAATGTACCATGATTAAAGAGTCAAGTCTTTTTCTACAACAGCCATACACATTCACCATGAGCTCTATTTCTTTATTCAGTAATTTATTCACATACTCATCATATGTTTAAGGAGTTATACTTCAGACACAAAGTTAGAAAATGACATATTGGACTTACTGATTAAAGGAAAATCAGAAATGATGAGGCAGGCACAACAGCCTAGACATGGATAAAGAGGGGCACAAATAAACATATTAAGAAGAAATGGCTATAATTTTCTCCTTTTTCCCACCCCCAAATTCCACAAGATAAAGATTAAGAACAATAGAAGCATTTAATTGAATTCTTACTAGAATAATCAATCTTGAACACTTCCAAGAAAAGAAGCCATTATAAGTAATATATTTCCTTTTTTCATGTTGCTTGCACTCAAGGAGGACTAGAAAAGAAACCAAATGTGCTACTGAGCAACAGAGGCTCATTGATGCCAAAGGAAGGGAGATGTGCCTTAATAGCAATAGTGCTGGTCCCCAAATTAGTGCCTGCCCTAGGCAAAGATCTTTTGTTTAATCTAATAGTTTCAATAGCCACAGAACTAGATGAGCTTTCATCTCATATTAGCGACATCAAAAGTAAAATCCAAGCTGGAGGAGCCAATTTCAGACTGGATCACAGAACTTGGAATGCCTGAGCCCCCTACCTGCTATTCTAAGAGACTGCTGTCACTGGATGGCCTTCAGAGTCCCAGGTTGCCTCTTCAGACAGAATGTCATAGACTTGGGCTTACATATGGAGTAAGGGTAGAATGAATACAGGGAGCAGGATACTACATGTGGTTTGAGATGGAGTTTTTTAACACAAGAAGGAGATGTGAGTATAGGAACTCCCAGAAGACTCATGGATGAAAATTCTCAGATCTCAGGGTAAAGGAGAGAGATTAAGATCCAGGGAATGCCTATAAGGACACTTCTAACTAATTCCTTAAAACCTTTCACTTTGGGACTTTGGAAAGAGTCAAAATTAATAAGAACTTTACATTTCCCTTTCTACTTACTTATAGTAGCTATCCTATATATTTAATACAAAAATGCACTTGTGACAACACACTTAATTGTCTTAGGAAAACTGAAAAGATAGGTGGTAACACAAAAGGAAATCTTGCTCTATCCCACCCCCTTCATTGGAGAAAACGCATCCCCCCATTTAGAGGATTTGTGATTATTTTGGTGGCTGAGTAGTCACCACTGACAATGAGGAGAAAAGAACTGATGAACTTGAGGAGTAATCTTTTTTGTTAACCATTTCATTAGTGCTTTTATTGGAATGTGGCAGGTCTTTGAAATGGGGAGAGGGTAGATATCTGGACAATAAATTAGAAAAAAATTAACAGATAATTAAATCATACTGGATAATTCAGAAACATTCATTAAAATTATTTATCATTAACCTATAAACTGAACTAATAGGGGGACCTTAAAATAGTATTACAAAGAACATAATTTTAAACAGAAAACTGATCTTTAGAACATGGATGCTTAAGTTCTGGCATAAACAATTTTTTTCCCTCTCAATGTCTTTAAAAATATTACATGTCTTACCTGTGTGGAGTGGTTTATGATTGAACATAAAATCTGGAAATACGATGGAGAGGAGGAATTTTAAGGTTTTATCCCAGCAGTCCCTCCCAAAAGAAAGCTTGTACAAGCCTCTTAGATAGCCCCGTCCACCAGAGGGCAGACAGCAGAAGCAAGAAGAACTATAGTCCTGCAGCATGTGGAAAGAAAACCACATTCACAGAAAGATAGACAAAATGAAAAGGCAGAGGACTATGTACCAGATGAAGGAACAAGATGAAACCCCAGAAAAACAATGAAATGAATTGGAGATAGGCAATCTTCCAGAAAACAAATTCAGAATAATGATAGTGAAGATGATCCAGGACCTCAGAAAAAGAGTGGAGGCAAAGATTGAGAAGATGAAAGAAATGTTTAACAAAGTCCTAGGAGAATTAAAGAACAACCCCCTAGAAGAAGAACAAACAAACGGAGATGAACAATACAATAACTAAAATGAAAAATACACTAGAAGGAATCAATAGCAGAATTACTGAGGCAGAAGAACAGATAAGTGACCTGGAAGACAGAATGGTGGAATTCACTGCCATGGAACAGAATAAAGAAAAAAGAATGAAAAGAAATGAAGACAGCCTAAGAGACCACTGGGACAACATTAAACACACCAACATTCACATTATAGGGGTCCCAGAAAGAGAAGAGAGAGAGAAAGGACCAGAGAAAATATTTGAAGAGATTATAGTCGAAAACTTCCCTAACATGGGAAAGAAAATAGCCACCCAAGTCCAGGAAGCACAGAGAGTCTCAGGCAGGATAAACCCAAGAAGAAACATTCCGAGACACATAGTAGCCAAACTGACAAAAATTAAAGACAAAGAAAAATTATTAAAAGCAACAAGGGAAAATGACAAATAAATACAAGGGAACTCCCATAAGGTTAACAGCTGATTTCTCAGCAGAAACTCTACAAGCCAGAAGGGAGTGGCACAATATATTTAAAGTGATGAAAGGGAAGAACCTACAACCAAGATTACTCTACTCGGCAACGATCTCATTCAGATATGAAAGAGAAATCAAAAGCTTTACAGACAAGCCAAAGCTAAGAGAATTCAGCACCACCAAACCAGCTCTACAACAAATGGTAAAGGAACTTCTCTAAGTGAGAAACACAAGAGAAGAAAAGGACCTACAAAAACAAACCCAAAACAATTAAGAAAATGGTCATAGGAACATACATATCGATAATTACCTTATATGTGAATGGATTAAATGCTCCAACCAAAAGACACAGGCTTGCTGAATGGATACAAAAACAAGACCCATCTATATGCTGTCTACAAGACACCCACTTCAGACCTAGGGACACATACGCACTGAAAGTGAGGGGATGGAAAAAGATACTCCATGCAAAGGGAAATCGCTGGAGTAGCAGTACTCATATCAGATAAAATAGACTTTAAAATAAAGAATGTTACAAGAGACAAGGAAGGACCCTACATAATGATCAAGAGATCAATTGAAGAAGAAGATATAACAATTATAAATATATATGCATACAACATAGGAGTACCTCAATACATAAGGCAAATGTTAACAGCTATAAAAGAGGAAATTGACAGTAACACAGTAACAGTGGGGGACTTTAACACCTCACTACACCAATGGACAGCTCATCCAGACAAGAATTTAATAAGGAAACACATTAATAAGGTTTAAAGGACACAATAGACCAGATAGAATTAATTAATATTTATAGAACATTCCATCTGAAAACAGCAGATTACACTTTCTTCTCAAGTGCACACGGAATATTCGCCAGGAGAGATCACATCTTGGGTCACAAATCAAGCCTCGGTAAATTTAAGAAAATTGAAATCATATCAAGCATCTTTTCTGACCAAAATTCTATGAGATTAGAAATCAATTACAGAGAAAAAACCGTAAAAAACACAAACACATGGAGGCTAAACAGTATGTTACTAAATAACCAAGAGATCACTGAAGAAATCAAAGAGGAAATCAAAAAATACTTAGAGACAAATGACAACAAAAACATGACAATCCAAAATCTATGGGATGCAACAACAGCAGTTCGAAGAGGAAAGTTTATAGCAATACAATCCTACCTCAAGAAACAAGAAAAATCTCAAATAAACAACCCAACCTTACACCTAAAGGAACTAGAGAAAGAAGAACAAACAAAACCCAAAGTTAGCAGAAGGAAAGAAATCATAAATATCAGAGCAGAAATAAATGAAATAGAACCAAAGAAAACAATAGCAAAGATCAATAAAACTAAAAGCTGGTTCTTTGAGAAGATAAACAAAATTGATAAACCATTAGCCAGACTCATCAAGAAAAAAAGGGAGAAGACTCAAATCAATAGAATTAGAAATGAAAACGGAGAAGTTACAACAGACACCTCAGAAATACAAGGCATCAGAAGAGATTACTACAAGCAACTCTATGCCAATAAAATGGACAACCTGGAAGAAATGGACAAATTCTTAGAAAGGTATAAACTTCCAAGACTGAACCAGGAAGAAATAGAAAATATAAACAGACTAATCACAAGTAATGAAATTGAAACTGTGATTAAAAATCTTCCAACAAACAAAAGTCCAGGACCAGATGGCTTCACAGGTAAATTTTATCAAGCCTTTAGAGAAGAGGTAACACCCATCCTTCTCAAACTCTTCCAAAAAATTGTAGTGGAAGGAACACTCCCAAACTCATTCTATGAGGCCACCATCACCCTGATACCAGAACCAAACAAAGATACTACAAAAAAAGAAAATTACAGACCAATATCACTGATGAATATAGATGCAAAAATCCTCAAAAAAATACTAGCAAACAGAATCCAACAACACATTAAAAGGATCATACACCATGATCAAGTGGATTTATCCCAGGGATTCAAGGATTCTTCAATATATGCAAATCAATCAATGTGATACACCATATTAACAAACTGAAGAAGAAAAACCATATGATCATCTCAATAGATGCAGAAAAAGCTTCTGACAAAATTCAACACCCATTTATGATAAAAACTCTCCAGAAAGTGGGCATAAAGGGAATCTACCTCAACATAATAAAGGCCATATATGACAAACCCACAGCAAACATCATTCTCAATGGTGAAAAACTGAAAGCATTTCCTCTAAGATTAGGAACAAGACAAGGATGTCCACTCTCACCACTATTATTCAACATAGTTTTAGAAGTCCTAGCCAAGGCAATCAGAGAAGAAAAAGAAATGAAAGGAATCCAAATTAGAAAAGAGGAAGTAAAACTGTCAGTTTGCAGATGACATGATACTATACATAGAGAATCCTAAAGATGCTACCAGAAAGCTACTAGAGCTAATCAATGAATTTGGAAAAGTTGCAGGATACAAAATTAATGCACAGAAATCTCTTGCATTCCTATACACTAAGAACAAAAGATCAGAAAGAGAAATTAAGGAAACAATCCCATTCACCATTGCAACAAAAAGAATAAAATACCTAGGAATAAACCTACCTAAGGAGGTCAAAGACCTGTACTCAGAAAACTGTAAGACACTGATGAAAGAAATTAAAGATGACACAAACAGATGGAAAGATATACCATGTCCTTGGATTGGAAGAATCAACATTGTGAAAATGACTCTACTGTCCAAAGCAATCTACAGATTCAATGCAATCCCTATCAAATTACCAATGACATTTTTTACAGAACTAGAATAAAAAATCTTAAAATTTGTATGGAGACACAAAAGACCCTGAATAGCAAAAGCAATCTTGAGAGAAAAAAAATGGAGCTGGAGGAATCAGACTCCCTGATTTCAGATTATACTACAAAGCTACAGTAATCAAGACAATATGGTATTGGCACAAAACCAGAAATATGTATCAGTGGAACAGTATAGAGAGCTCAGAGATAAACCCAAGCACCTATGATCAACTAATCAACTAATCTATGACAAAGGAGGCAAGGATATACAATGGAGAAAAGATAGTCTCTTCAATAAGTGGTGCTGGGAAAACTTGACAGTTACATGTAAAAGAATGAAATTAGAACACTCCTTAACACCATACACAAAAATAAACTCAAAATGGATTAAAGACGTAAATATAAGACTGGACACTATAAAACTCTTAGAGGAAAACACAGGAAGAACACTCTTTGACATAAATCACAGCAAGATCTTCTTTGACCCACCTCCTAGAGTAATGGAAATAAAAACAAAAATAAACAAATGGGACCTAATGAAACTTAAAAGCTTTTGCACAGCAAAGGAAACTATAAACAAGATGAAAAAACAACCCTCCAAATGGGAGAAAATATTTACAAATGAATCAACAGACAAAGGATTAATCTCCAAAACATATAAACAGCTCATGTAGCTCAATATTAAAAAACAAACAACCCAATCAAAAAATGGGCAGAAGATCTAAATAGACATTTCTCCAAAAAAGACATACAGATGGCCAAGAGTCACATGAAAAGCTGCTTGACATCACTAATTATTAGAGAAATGCAAGTCAAAAGTACAATGAAGGTTCACCCCACACTGGTTAGAATGCGCATCATCAGAAAATCTACAAACAACAAATGCTGGACAGGGTGTGGAGAAAAGGGAACTCTCTTGCACTGTTGGTGGGAATGTAAATTGTTACAGCCACTATGGAGAACAATATGGAGGTTCATTAAAAAACTAAAAATAGAATTACCATATGACCCAGCAATCCCAGTACTGGGCATATTCCCAGAGAAAAACATAATTCAGTAGCCAGGTCATGGAAGCAATGTAAATGTCGATTGACAGACAAATGGATAAAGAAGATGTGGTACATATATACAATGGAATATTACTCAGCCATAAAAAGGAAAGAAATTGGGTCATTTGTAGGGACATGGATGGACCTAGAGACTGTAATACAGAGTGAAGTAAGTCAGAAAGAGAAATATAAATGTCGTATATTAACGCATATGTATGGAATCTAGAAAAATAGTACAGATGAACTGGTTTGCAAGGCTGAAATAGAGACACAGATGTAGAGCACAAACGTATGGACACCAAGGGGGGAAAGCAGGGGGAGGGCATGCTGGTGGTGGTGGTGTGATGAATTGGGCGATTGGGATTGACATATATACACCAATATATATATAAAATAGATAACTAATAAGAGCCTGCTGAATGAAAAAACTAAAATAAAATTCAAAAAAATCATTAAAATAATAAAATAAGTTTTATGCATTTTTTTTGTTTTAACATCTTTATTGGGGTATAATTGCTTCACAATGGTCTGTTAGTTTCTGCTTTATAACAAAGTCAATCAGTTGTACACATACATATATCCCCATATCCCTTCCCTCTTGCATCTCCCTCCCACCCTCCCTATCCCACCCCTCCAGGTGGTCACAAAGCACTGAGCTGATCTCCCTGTGCTATGCGGCTGCTTCCCACTAGCTATCGGTTTTACATTTGGTAGTGTATATATGTACATTCCACTCTATGCGTTTTTGCCTCTTGTTTTACTGAGGATGCTTTTTAGTACAAGTAATAAAAAAAATAGCACAGAGTGGTTTAAAGGTTAACATGGACCCTCTCTGGTTCAGACAAGAAAAAAAAAGAGAGACAAATCTACTACCAAATGCCTAGAACTACTGGATGCAATGAAACAAAATAAAACAATAACCTTTTTTGTAATTGGATAATTTACTGACAGAGAGGAAAGTAAAAAACAGAATATTTTTATGAATTTAGGGTAGGAATATTTCCTTAAAGAAGATACAAAATCCATAAATCATAAAAGAAATATTGAAATTAAAAAAACAAATGTTTTACCCTGCTGTGTGATCAGACCTTTGTTTTAGGAAGCTCACTGTGATAATAATGGAGTCAAGGACAACGATAGCCTGGTTGCAAAATTATATATGGCAGTATATAAATTAAAGTTGTATATCTAAGGCACTAGCTGTGGGAATGGAGAAAATGGATATTAGCAGGAAAATGTGACATGATTTAATAACAAATGGTATTGTAAAAGTCTGGATGATTCTCAAGTTTCTGGCTTGGATGGCTATATGGATGACAGTTCCATTCACTGATTAAAAAAAAAAAAGGGGGGGGAGATTTTAAGAAGACAAACTCTATTTTGGACATATGAGGACTAAGACTAAGGGGAAGTATTCAAAGGAAAATGCCTAGTAGTAATTGATTATATAAGTCCAATTGCCCCACATATCACAGAGCTTCTTAGAACGACTAGTATTTGCTACCAGGACTTCAGGCAACTCAGTTGGTCAGGGATTGTCAGGAAGAAATAAACTCCATGGCTTTTTTTTGTTTTTTGTTTTTTTTTTTTTTTTTTGCGGTACGCGGGTCTGTCGCTGTTGTGGCCTCTCCCATTGCGGAGCACAGGCTCCGGACGCGCAGGCTCAGCGGCCATGGCTCACAGACCCAGCTGCTCCGCGGCATGTGGGATCCTCCCCGAACCGGGGAATGAACCCGTGTCCCCTGCATCAGCAGGCGGACTCTCAACCACTACGCCACCAGGGAAGCCCAACTCCATGGCTCTTAATCCACTGACTCTCCACTGGGAAGAACAGTGGTGGAGTGACTGCCTGAGGGCAGGCAGGGCAGCCTGCACCTGTTTTCATTAGTTTCCACCCCCATGGGTTTACAGCCTGCCTGATGCTTCTTCACTGACTGCACTATTACTGTTAATATCTATGAGTGAAACCGGCTACAATGGTCTCAAGGGATTCTGGGGGATAAGTGAGAATAGAATTTAAATACTCCATCCCAGCCCCTCCTTCCACAGCAGTGTAGGGACACTGCCACAGGCTTTCCCACTATTCTCACCAGTTTAGGGTGGTCTTTTGTTTCTTTTTTTAGTATTGGTTTCCTGAGGGCTTTGCATTCTTTTTAATGTTAGTTCTTCAGATCCATGTTTCTATCTTACTTGCATAGTTTCTCACAGGCTGGTTTTAGAGAGTGAGCCAACAGCCCATGCTAGTTGGACATCTTGTTAGGATTTCAGGGCATTATGAATCAGTAATGTCCATCTCATTTGTAATTCTTCTGAAATAACAGTCACTATGATCTTTTCTGAAGTTCGGGCTTCTCATTATCCTTAACCTTATGTAGTATTTAATCCTCAATGACAACTCGTCAGCTCTAATTCTGTACTGTCTTGGTATCTAGAAAACAATATATACAACTAGGAATGCTCAGTGCCAGCATTATTGTTATCATTGTTGAAAATCAATGACATTTAAATCAAAAGTACCATATAGACCCAAATATTTCCATTGAAATGAAGAGAAAGGTCAGCTTCTTTCCCAAGTGATCCTTAGTAAATTTGCATTTAAAATGACATTGTTTTTTTTTTAAGAAATATCTTTCAAGAAATATTGTTTTATTAGGTCCTCTTCAATTTCAGAAGCTTTTCACATGGTACATTGGGACCTGTAGTGAAAAGATTTCTGGGAGTATGGTCTCTACCTATTTTTATCTGTAGCACCAATGAGAAAAATAATATAGAGACTATCTATTGCAATTTTATTTCTCCATTTCTTGCTGAAATGTGGCATAAAACAATCTTTATCACCGTCAATTCTTTTGTATTCAAACAGCTACACTTTTGTCAAGCTCAGCACCATAGAAATGAGGATTGGCTTGTATTTCTGAAGCACTCCTATAAAACTTGAGGCATTAGTATATCTATATTTTTGTCTACTAATAAAAACCCTAGTTTCTGCTTTCTTTTTTCTCAAATTAGCCAGGCCAACTGAGTTCATTATCTATTGCTGCCTAACAAACCACTCTAAATATTTGTGGCTTAAAATGACTATTTATTGTTTCTCATAAGTCTGTGTCAGCTGGATGCCTCTGCTGATCAGGGCAGGATTGGTCTTAGCTGGGCTTCTCCATGTATCTGTAGTCAGCTGGCAGTTTGACTAGAGCAACAGGGGTGATTGAACCCTGTGCTGTCATTAGCCAGCCGGCCAGCCCAGACTTGTTTGTATGGTGGCAGCAAGTTTCAAAGAAAGAACTTGGAATCATGTATGCCTCTTGGGGCCAAGACTTAGAATAGGCACAACATTTCCACTGTTGGTCAAAGCAGATCACAAGAGCAGCTCAGATTCAAAGGGGAGTGAAATAGCCTCTTCTTCATGGGAGGAGCCTCAAACTTACATTGGAAAGGGGCATAGTTATTAGGAAGAGAATAATTGCACAAATTTTGAAAACCTCACAAATCTGGATGGTTGTGGTGCTCCACTTTCTGACTTTTCCTCTTCCTTGGTCTTGTCCTTATGAGCCAGTAAATTAAATGATAATCGAGAGGTTGCCTTCTAAAATAAACATCAATATACAGTTCTTGAAGGCAGAGTCTGGACCTTTTTTTTTTTTCCTTCTAAGGCATGTTTCTCTGGATTGTATACAGTGCTAACATGCTGTACAGGAGTTTTTTTTTTTTAAACAGAAAACTACTGTTCTGATTGGGTTAGTATCCATTCTGATTGGTCAGTACTTATGCCATATGGAAGGCTAAAGATTTTGAATATCGTCCCTGATTTAATACATATCTATACTTGGTCATTAATAAAACAACTCACTAAGAAATCTGGAGTTCAGCTCTGAACTGAAAGCTCAGATCCCAAGTTAGGATAAGTAAAAACCTTGTTACCTACCCTCCCGAGGCAGTCTCCAACAAGGGTCCTTCTGCTTGTTGTCATTCCAGCAAATAGAATGAGACCTAGTTTGGTTCAGAAGCCAAGGAAAGCTTTATTCTTTGATCAAAGAATGGAGAGGTGCGAGCCTGTGCTCTGGAGTCCACACAATCCCCTGCCCCAGACGGGCCATAGCTGGGGCTGAATTTAAAGAGCTCTTGTCAGCAGGGAGGGGGCGGAGTTCTCGCGGGTGTGGCGCAGTTCTCGTGGGTGTGGCGCAGTTCTCGCGGGTGGCGCAGCTGCGCTGCTCACACTCCAGATTGCAGCGCCCGGTGCAGCGTCTCTGCACTCGGCCCGCCGCTGCTGCCGCCATGTTGAATTGCAATGTAGTGCGCAGCACTTCCTCACGTTTCCGCTGACCTGAGGTGCCAGGCACAGCCGTTTCACACTAGGAACTCTGGTCTGAAGTGCTGTGTCCGAGGCCTGTACATTGCACCCTGGAAGCAAGTGAAACTAGACGAAGCATGAAGGAAAAGGGAAATAAAAGGTTAGACTTTTTTATTACCCAGATTCTATTTTTATTTCCTAGGAATTGTTGATGGGCTTTACCTGTGACAACCTCACTCCTTTTTGCTTGGGGGTATACACTGTTACTACTATTCCAGCAAAAGTAAGAATTGGGGCTTCGCTGGTGGCGCAGTGGTTGAGGGTCTGCCTGCCGGTGCAGGGGACACGGGTTCGTGCCCTGGTCTGGGAGGATCCCACATGCCGCGGAGCGGCTGGGCCCGTGAGCCATGGCCGCTGGGCCTGCGCCTACGGAGCCTGTGCTCCGCAATGGGAGAGGCCACAACAGCGACAGACCCGCGTACCGCAAAAAAAAAAAAAAAAAAAAGTAAGAATTGAATTCTATATGCTGAATATAGAACTCTGGAAATTACATCCAGGCAACTCTGCATCTAGAATTATTTTACAGAAACAAAGCTGTTTGACGCATAACACTGCACATGCCAGACAATTTATATGAATGCATCAAGTCTTGGCACCAAATAAATAAGAGCTCTTTTACCTACCCACTGAATTCAATTTAGCAAGAGCAAAATGTTCAGCTACCTATATTCATCATTTTTATTTTTAATTTTTAATTTTATTTTAAACATCTTTATTGGAGTATAATTGCTTTACAATGGTGTGTTAGTTTCAGCTTTATAACAAAGTGAATCAGTTATACATATGTTCCCATATTTCTTCCCCATCATTTTTAATGGTGTTCCTCTGAAGTACCTCGTGGTAATTCTCTAAATGTCTCGTTCCCACAACTGAGTGGAAAGCCATTACTTTATTTTAATTAGGAAGTTGGGACTTGGATACCATCAGAGAAAATCTTTCTGACTTAAAAAATTGAAGATTTTTCATTTAAAATTGTCTCAATTTTACTAGTGAAGAAACATGCTTAATTAACAAATAGAAGTTTAAAATGAATCTACAGCTTGCTTAATTCTAGTAAATGTTAACTCAAATAACTTTTCATTGTTTTCTGTGGAAGCTCTTCCTTGTGAGGTTTAAATAAAGGAAGAATTTGTGTTTTCCTTACTATTACCTTAAAATGGTTGACCTGATTATGATTAGTGAAACATATTTAAATATCAAGGGCATACACTGACTTTTCTAAGGCACAGAGCTGGCTCTACCTAAACTAGTCAAGTAGGAAGAGTTTATGCATGGTATCCAGTCTCTTTTCTCCAACATTATTCCAAACTTTCCCTCTCTTTTCCAACTTCCTCTGAGGTATTGTGTCCACATGGCTTTTTCTAACTTTCCCCTGTCTCCACCTGCTCTCAGAAAATCACTGACATAAAGAAGACATGATTAATATGCATTAGAACTGTTCCTTCCAACGGTAGATATGTTTTAGTCTGTATTCTGGATCATAATCTAATATTAGAGGTCTCATCTGGCCCCCAGATGTTTTTGAAGCATTTTGAACTAGTTGCTAAAATATGGAAATAAGGAGATTTAGCAAGATTTCTGGTAGCTCTTGAGAGATTTGAATATCTAGCAATCCTAGACCCACCCTCTTGGATGGCAACAGTTGGGGAATAGAGCTGTTAGATAAATTACAGGATGCCCAGTTAATTTAGAATTTTGGGAAACAACATGTAATGTTTTAACATAGGTATGTCCCATGCAATAATCGGGGCATACTTATATAAACAGAGGTTTATCCCTTCTTTATCTGAAATTCTAATTTAACTGGGTATCTGTATTTTTGTTTGCTAAATGTGACAAGACTATCTGAGAATGAGCAGTGATTTTTCACCTTAGAAGGAACAGTTTGCAGCAGATCCACTGAGCCTATGTCACTTCTTCATGTGGCCTGCATAACTTGAAAGCTTTTGAGGTTTCACTACTGTCTTACATAACTGTCTCTAGTAGTATTTCTGTTCTTAATTCTACAAACTGAGTGTATTTTAGCCAAAGTCATCCCAGGAAAGTACCTGTCAGATGTCCTTGTGCCATGGGCTCCTTTCCTACCTATCCTTTCAAAGGTCTCAGCAGTGGCCACTAGAGTGGGACCTTGGCCTCTATCTATTCTGACCCTCTTTCAGCCTTTTCAGTGGTTACCCTGTCAATAAAACAACAGTGAGGGGCCCTGGTTTTAGACAAGTGAGGAGGCTTTAAATCTTGGGGATTTCCTTTTAAGCCAGTAATTATGCCTCTGTGAATAGATTCCAACCCTAAAATCTAGGAAAAAATGTTAGGGGAAAAAGTATTTATGGAATTAACATTTAAAATTACTAAAATTTGGAGCCAATCATAATGTTTAACAATATGGGAAGAGTGAAATAAATTGTGGCACATCTCTTCTGTGGGCTAGTTTATCCCTATTAATCCCATTTGTGAAGTGTTTAGAATCATACGGAAAATGCCAGAGTTAAATAAAAGGAAATCCCGATGGGAAATTGTACATAGAGTATTATCATAATATGTAAAGAACCATATGCACAGAATAAAAAACAACTGGATAGAAATAAATCAGAATGATATATTGTTGGTTGTCTGTGGTTGCTGGAGTTATGGAGCATGTTTTCCTTTTCTATTTTTTTCTGTACTTTCTTTTTTCCCCTAATTTTTCTGTAATGAGTATGTATTATATTTATTTCTGCAACCACATTTTGAATTTCTAGGAATTGTTTGATTTTTTATAACTATATTAAGATGCTAACATTGGATCTTTATGTCTCAGTTTTGTCTGAGGCCTGATGACAGTAGATATCAGAAGCCACAGTGAATTATAAGGTAGACCACCATGAAAGCTTTGCAAAAAGTAGGTGGCCAAGGATTTGTTACATAATTTTAAAAAATCCCTTATGTACATTGGAAGTATAGAGAGTTGAGAGAAGAGTTTAGGAAAGAGTTTGTAGAGAGAATATTTTGGAAAAATCTCTGCTCCAACCCTGAGAAAGGGGTCAGAGATTTCTGCCTGCCACATTAAACATAGTAAGAGGCTTCAATAAAACCATTGAGAGTTGCACATACAGTATGTGTCTTGTGATTGGAGGGATGCAGGGGACTAACGTCCAACTCCCATATGGAAATATCTAAAAGCAAAACTGGACTGGTTCGTTCCATCAGTGGTAGGGGAAAGGAGAGATGGCTGCATGGGTCAGTTGCATTTTTAGAGTTTGTTAGGGTAGAGGGATCAGGAATGTTATCTGTGGTTGGGTGAGGTCCACATACACCACAGAGGACCAGCGTGGGAGTGATCATAAATCCTGCCTAATAGGGCCTCCTGGAGAGGTAAACAAGCTTCAGGACAGAGAAACTATAACCAAGGATTCTTGTGCCTCCAAGGAGGAGAAAGCTATGAGTCAGAAAAGATGTATCAAGGGTCCTGTGGGAGAGTCCACAAGAGTGTCCATTAAAGAACAGTCTTTTTACATTGTCCAAGTCCAGAAAGCACTTGACACATTTCCAGCTTGTGACATTTCCAGACAAGCCAGAACTTTCCAGGCTCCCGTAACTCCCTTCTTTTCTATTTTCCAACTTCGGAGGGCTCGGAAACTGGAGGCAGCAAAATAACATAGTGAAAGGAGTTGGAATAGAGACAGTGGTTGTCACCTTCCCAGGGGGAGGTGAATTAGCTATAATTTTGATTCACATTGGAAGAATTGAGTATTACATGGTACTGGGCATTTTAAGTACAGAAGTAAGGCTGTTTTGTGACTTGAAATGACCAAAGGTAGCAGTTACAGAAGATGTTCTGCTCATATTTCCTTGGTTTGCACTATTACCATGCATAGCAACCTGATAGCTTCCAAACAGAAACACCTGCAACTCTTTACCTAAACTCTTTTTCTGATGCTGATAACTTTCTTCACCTGTGAGCTGGTCCGGCTAGTATTGCCAGGTAGTTAATACTTATCCTCCCATGAACAGCCCTCATTCAATGACTGATGGTAAATGATGGAAAACTATCCCAGCTCACTGGCCTCAGATGGGAAAACCTCAAGGTATATGTTATCAATACATTGTTACTCAGTTTTCCCACTGGAATTGAGCTCCAAGTGTCTTTTGCAGTTACCTGCTCCATATGGCATCCTTTGTTGCTTTCTTCCCTTTTCTATCTCATTTTCCCACCCTTCTATCAGTACTTCCTAGAATCACCTTGCAAATAACTACTTTCATTAAATTCATGTTTCAGAATCTGCTTCTTGGGAAAGCCAATTTATAATAGGTGGTAACAGAAGGGGTCTTAGTATACAGGCCCTCAGGATAGGGCTGTGGAATTGAATCACTGATGGCCAGATGGTAACAAATACCCTATTCCAGGTGGTCCCTGGAGTGATAATCATTCCTGGCATGCTGTCACATCAAAACTACTTAAACTCTCATTTATAGGGAACTGAGATTGAATATATGTAGAAGACACCATAGTTGATGCAATGTCTCTAGTACTTGAATGTAGAGACATTGCTAATTATAAGACTTGAAATATCGTTGGCTGTTAATTGCCATTGAAATTTTGAAAGAATACATTGAAAGTCTCAGTTCATCTAACTATCAACTCAAGGAATAATCATGAACTCCATGGCAGCATTAAAAAAGATACTTATTAATATTTCATGTAGCCGGAGAACATGTTGTAGTAAAAATCAGACCCAGGTACTAATAGTGAGAGAAGCAGAGTGATAAAGAAGGTTGAATTCATATTACTGGAAAATTTTCTATGCTAAAATCAGAATCCTGATAGGGAAGTAGTGAAGCCCTGAGTCCTGGGGTAAGGATATTTGGGTTGAATGCACTTGATAATATTACATCCCAAGTTTCACCTGAATCCTATGAGCCGACATAAATGACCCCCTTCCCCTTGATAGAGAAGAATGCCTTCCTAATGTCTGAATATCATGCAGAGATTTCACCTGAGTTAAGTGTTCACAAGCTGATGCTGTCCGGCCCCTAAATCTGCCCTTGAATTCCTCATTGCTTCCAAACCAATAACTAGGGTCAAATCTTACTAGGGAAGTATTGACTCACCAGAGAAGTAGTGACCTGAATAGAGGAGTACTGTCCCTGCTACAGAGTGAGATTATTTATTAAAAGAGCTGCAGATCTGGCTAATACATGCTGGCAAGAACCAGCGTAACATATTTGAGAATAGATTTTAACAGTGCTGGACCCTAGGTAATGCAGAATATAATTCCGATATATAAATAGGTGAAATAAGTCACGCGGAGATAGGTAAATACCTTGTGATCTTTCTTATATGTGAAATCTTAAAAAAACAAACAAACAGAAAACCAAGCTCATATAGTGAACAGATTGGTGGTTGCAAGAGGCGGGGGAGGCGGGGGAGAGGAGGTGGGGAGAAATGGGCAAATTGTTGTTATTGTTTTTTTTCAGTTTAAGTTGATTGAATATAAATAAATCGGTGGATAGATGGATGGATGGATAGATAGATTAAAGTCTGTTGAGATGGGGGTACCCTCCCATGACTCAGAATTCAAAAGAAGGATAATTAGAGCCTGCCTCATTCTATGTCTGGCATTGCTCTTTGAAGTATGGAAACAACAATGGCCTATAGTAAGTGAGGTAGTGCTGTGGAACTGCTTTAGAGAAGTATTGATCAAGTGGTCAAAAGTCTCAAAGAATAGGAGTATTATAATTGATTAATAATGTTGGACCAGAGAACACACAGCTGACTATGTGCTTTGGCAGATACTGCCTGATACTTTCTTCCCATAAACAATATGAATACATCAATGAAGGGTACACATGCATTGTTGAGAGGGTAGTAGTAGATTACTGTGGATTTGGGCTCCTGGTATCAATGGGGATGATAAGAATACCAAATAGCAGAGGTATGGTGATAGCATTTAATAGTCAAAACCAAGATAAAATACAGTGTGAGGGAGCATGGAAAGAATGGAAATCAGAGAGCCTCGAGTGACTGGAATTTATGGATTTGGCTATAGATCATGATGATGCTAAGTCTGAGATAGTTGAACAGCAATCCAGGATACTACTTGCCTTATAGGACCAGAAAAAATCAAGAACAAGGAAGAGAAGGTTAAAGTCATTCACTGTAATGGAAAATTGTAATTCTTTTCCCAGGTTCCTGACTTGACCTAGTTCTCAAACCCAGAACCCATAGAATGAAAAGGAAACCAACCAGTCCCTTTGGGAAAAGACCCTATATCCCATAGCATGTCTTACAATTACCCCAGTCCTTCTGCAAAGGGATCTATGGCCATTTTCCAGAATAAGTTGGCTTTGGAAAACAGGCAGTACCCAAATTATTTGATGACCGTTGGGAACAGGATCTCATCTGTTGTTGATTCAGTGGAACAAAAATATTATTCCCCCTTTAAAATGAGGGCATATGGAGGCCCAGTAATAATGAAATCTTGGTGCAAACTCATTTCACAAAGATCTAATGGGTTTATGGACCAAACCTTCAGTCATTTCCCTTATCTCTGAGTGCAAAATTATAAATTATAATTATAATTTATAATTTATAATTTATAAATTATAATTATAAAATTATAATTAGCAGCCAGCATAACATTCATATTGGTTTCATGAACTGTGGAAAGGAATTATGGTAGGAAAGTAAAAGTGGAAGCCCCTGAAACTAACCTTGCTCTGATTCTGACCAAGATAGTAAATCAGAAACAATACTGAATTTCAGTTAGAAAAGATTTGGCTCTAATTAGTGATATCTTCAAAGACTTAAAGAATATGGGGGTTGTGGTACCCACCATATTTCCATTTAATTCACCATCTCAGTTCCTTTAAAAACCAAATGTATCACAGATGATGGTGGAATATTATTAAGTTAACCAAAGAGTTACCTGAGTTGCAGTTGCTTTGGCATCTCTACTAAAGTTGATTGATTTAGCTTCTGGAACTTGGAATGTGGCTACAGATATGGCAAATCCATTTTTTCCCAATTCCTATCAGGAAAAAAGATCAAAAGCAGTCTGCATGCATGTGGAGTAGACAGCTGCATGCATTTATAATCTTGCCCCAGGACTATGTTAACTATCCTGCTCTGTCACAGTATAGCCCAAAGGATGATAATAACCTGGGCTTTCCACAGAAATGTTTGTCCACTATTTTGATGACAATTGTGTTAATCAGACCTCAAAATAGATCTTGAATTTGTTTTCTCTACTACTACTCTCCTGGTTCACTCCTTTGTATTGAAATAATCTCTTGGGTAGTCCCTCAAACTCATTTTTCCCTACTCCAGTGGTTCTCAATAGTGTCTCCTTGGGGCCACATTTGGCATTGTTTGGAGATAGTTTTGGTTGTCACAATGCAGGGGTGCTACTGGCATCTAGTTGGTGGAGTACAGTGCTGATAAACATTGTACAATGCGCAGTACAGTCCCTCACAACAAAGAACTGTCCAGCCCAAAATGTCATTAGTTCTAAGGTTAGGGAACAGTGCTCTGCTCAGTCTGCTCTTAGTACCGTAATCAAGTATCAAGGACAGTGAAGAGTGTGACATTTTACCTCTACTTGTGAGCTTATAAGTTAAGCTACCACAGTTGTTTTGTTACTTGTAGAAGACTTCATAGTAAGAGACAAAGGAATTTATTCGCTATGGCCCAGCAAATATAATGAGCATCAGCATATCTGCATCAATTCTTACCTTCAAGTCCACCAGAATGACACAATGAGCCTAGATAAATGCTACCCATTCAGTGGCTTTACCTCTCAGCTGAGAAACCGAGGAACCCAGAGGCTTTGGAGAAAGCAACACACATTGCAGCAAGATGCAACCAAGCCATCCCCCTTTTCTCCTCTGGGATGTGAGCAGTTACACAGGGGATATACTGTAGTTGCCTTGACCTGCTTATTTTCCTTTGTGACTAACTACAGAACTAGCTCAGTATCTGGAGATGGGTAAGTCTTGTGGTCTGATAGATTTAGAAAGAACATGAAAGGATGCTCAGAGAACACGGTGAATTGTCTATACTCCACTGTTTTTACAGTATAAAGTTCATTCTGCTTTATGTGGCAACATAAGACCCTTGTGACTTGATTTCTAAGTCAATCTTCACTTCTTAACAACAAAAATAGATTTCAGGGCTTCCCTGGTGGTGCAGTGGTTGAGAGTCCGCCTGCCAATGCAGGGGACGCAGGTTCGTGCCCTGGTCCGGGAGGATCCCACATGCCGCGGAGCGGCTGGGCCCGTGAGCCATGGCCGCTGAGCCTGCGCGTCCAGAGCCTGTGCTCCACAACGGGAGAGGCCACAACAGTGAGAGGCCCGCGTACTGCAAAAAAAAAAAAAAAAAAAAAATAGATTTCAAAATAATAAGAAACTATGTTTACATGCCCACCATGTTGCAGGTACTGTTTGAATGCCAGGAATACCCAGGGAACAGGACCTAGTCCTGACTCCCATAATTTAAATATCTAGTTCCAGCTAGATATTATCAAAATGCATCCTGCATTTGTGTCTGTGTGTGTTGGAACTCACATGCCTCAAATACTGAGCTATCTCCCTATTGACACAATATATTTGCAAAGAAGATATGCAGAGAAAAGGCAAGCCCCTGGAACCCAGTCTTGGATACCAGCTAGGCCATTGCCTGCCAAATCCTGACCTGGATTAAACCATGTGGAGCGTTGCCTAGCCTTGTTCTCCAAGCATATCCCTGTGTACTGGGGCATAGAGTGCCTGTGGGAGATGCTTGGACAGGCATTGAGGGGTTCTAGGTCCCTTCTTGACTCCCTTTCTGTCACACTACGTCTGTGAATTTCTCTCTTGCTACAGTAGAGAAATGACTATTATGTTTAACGTATAGCTGCCATAACTAAAAAGTGATGATGGAACAAATAATGACTGGAGGATTATTTTATCAAGACTATATTTTCTTTTTTGCTTTCAAGTTGATATGTTCATTTCCTACAAAGAATTGTGAAATGGCACCACTAATTCCCTCTCCTAACTACCCCATTAATTCAAAGTGCCATGGAAGCACTGTTGAATTTTTAAATTGCTTTTAGTTTTTAATTTTGAGTTTGACTTAGCAAAAACTAGGAAGAAACTGGAACCTGATAAGCTCTTAACAAATTAATATGTCCCTGTAGATATGCAATGCATTCAGACGCACAAATATGATTATATATAAATTGATGCAGATTTTCTTCTGATTTTGATAGTACTGTAATGGATACAATGGGAGTGCCAAGTTACTCTTTCCTAACATTTTACTTTTTATAGAAGTCCACCTAAACTAATGCTAGTGAGTGATACCATATGGGGTGGGTTTATTCACATTTTAATTCAACCATGAAACAGCCAGATGTGCACTGTGTACCTTTCAAATCTACGTCTCTTCTTCTGTTCTTCAACCAGTGAGAATGACATTGTTCAGTGAAATGTGGGCTAACATGCATTCCAGGTGCAGATTTTCTCTCTGTTTTAAAGCTGCAATATAGAACATGGCTTTGAAAAATTGGATTAAGCTTTTTAAAAATAAGAAATTATAATAAAACTGTGCGCAGGTACATTTTCTTTTCAAAGAATGGAACTTTTGCTCTGCTGTCAGTAAGATAAAGCATCAGCTACAACTGCCAGGACACAATTTCATTTCATTGCAATTTGATACAGATGTTCAACTTCCCATTGAGAAGAATATTCCATATACAATATTGAAGATAAATTAGATTAAGAGAGACAGAGTAATTGCCAAAAATTGAAAGACGTAAGTTTTATTTCCATTAACAAAGCAAAGTATTTCTGGAAACTTGGAGCAAACATTTGGGTCTTCTTAGTCCAAAGCTGAATTGAAATAATACTGCTGTGCTTTTGGAAGTAGCCACATCAAACCCTCTACTTAATTCTCATCACCATCATCCATTCATACAAGTGCCTTCCTACAATATCTATTTGTCAAGACTCCTTAAGGAAATAGTGGAAACACTATACCTATTTAAGTATCTCTGAGATATCTTCTCAATATATATAAGTCCAACAAATTCTAGACTAATAAAACACCCACTACTTGTCAGATTCTTGTTATCATACTTAATTCTTATGAAGTCAGGAATACTACCTCTCTTTTACAAGTCAGTAAACAGGTCAAGAAGCTTCAACATATAAATTTGAGGGGACAAAATTCGGTCTATAACAGATGGCATGCTGGGTGGAGACCCTTTGATCTATTTCAGTGGGGATATGTTAAAATGTTGGGATTATGTATGGCCTCAGTGTTACAGCACTGACCAATGTGTCCCTTCTGAAGTGTAGTTCACAAAGCAGTGATTCCAGCAGAGCAGACCAAAAGCCAACATGGACTAGGCAGGTAACATGAATAAGGAAGGAGAAGTCTGGTTACAAGAAAAGCAAGGATGTGTTAGCTTCTTTCATTTTTTCCTCCCACCTAGAGGCATGGCAACACAGAAATATTTCTCACTGTAATAAAGCAGCAGAACAAGCACAGTGATAAATGGAAGTGGACCTTTAACTTTGGCTAATAATGGAGAGATATTAAGGAGTGGTGCAGACTAGGACAAATTGGGCCTTCATGCCATCTTAAGTGGAGCAGCTACCATGTAGGAATATAGAATTTCTGTTGTCAGAACTTCTGATTTTTTTTGAGAAATATTGGAAATATGGATTTTTTAATGAAACCTCTTGATCTGTAAACAAACGAAACCTAATAAATCAGCTGTTTTTAGAATGTACAAATTCAGAATAAAGTAAATAATTGAGACAAAAAAAGAGATGGGGCTTTTTGATGTGGAGAGATAAAGGGGATGATGCAAGCAGAGAGAGGTTGAGAGAAGATGCCAAGGAAGGTAGAGTGCCAGGTCCAGGGGTTGAGTCGCCACCCAAGATATGCTGAAGCCTATATAAAGGAATGATGGGAGCTGGCCAGCCAGTCGTCCCATGAGATGCAGCTTTCACCACCACATCTCCAGCTGGTACCAGTTGACTGTCCAGTCTACAGTCAGGAGACATCTTGCCCTGAAGGCTGAAGGCATTCCCAGCAGCTGGACTTCCAGCTGGAGCACTCCCAGACATGTTTCAGGACTTCGCTCAGCCCTTTCATATATGCCACAACACCATGTCCCAACAATGCCCTCAGGACAATTATAAGACCACAGGAATCCCTTGACATCTAGCAGGATGGCTGGGGGAATCACGTGGGGTGGAGGCCAACTTTGAATGGTTCCCTTTCTAGAGGCTGATGTTGGGACCACCAGTAGACACTGATCCATACAACAGTAGTCCCATAGGATGCTGAGGAGGTGCAGTGGGGCCCAGGAGGAATCTGTAGTTTAAAATGTTCAAGAACTGCAGAACTACATCAAACAAAAGGTGTGTTTATGCAGGGCGCTCAGATAATGTCTATGCTAGTGAATTTTATAAATCTGCAAGGGTGGGTGTAGCATCTATTGGGTTTCTAATTTATGTGGCTACAGAACTCTCTCTTTAAGAAGCTTCTGGCCCAGAAATCTCACAAGGGCAGCCTCACTGATATGTTTTGTCCCACAAAAGTCTGCTGAAGAAATTTTTGAGCTGAAAGCTGAAGGAGAAGCACATGAGATAGGAGGGTATGGGTAGGAAGATCTTTATAAAGGAGCTGCATGAGCAAAGGTACAAAGGAAGGAGGGCAGACTGTTCTCAGGACCTGAGAGAAAGTCGCTGTAGCTAGAGTTCAGAGAGTGAGCTTTCTGTGAAATGAACAATTGGGGATCAGACCACAAGGTGTCTTTTTGTGTGTGTGTGTGTGGAATTTTTTTTAATACATATATCCTTTCATTTAACTTTAATTTTTTCCCAGGCCCATATAAAACTCAAATGGGATACTTTTTGTAGTTTATGTCTTAATTGGGGAAGAAATTATGTTTTTATTAGGTTGAGTCTTTCTATTCAGCAACATATATTCCATTCAGTAACTTCTTTTCCATGGATCCTGATCCTTTTGAGGTAAATTTATTCCTGGATATTTTAAGGTGTTATCACTATTGTGCATTGAAGTTTTCCTTTTAAATTTCTGAGTGGTGATTATTATTACTGATATAAATTTTTTAAAGCTATTGATATTTGTATATTTTTTTCTTGCATTCTGTCACCTTACCAGAGTTTCTTGTTAGTTCTAACTATTTTTGTAAAGTTTTTTGTAAAGATTTTTGCAAAGTTTCTTGGATGTTCTATTATACAATTATATTACCTGCATATAAAGGTAATTTTGCCTCCTCTGTTAAATATTTATATGTTCACGTCCTTCTATTACATTGGTCAGATCCTTAAAATTCAATAATAGAGCTGATAATGGCATTCCTATCTTGTTCTTGATTGTAATGGCAGTGGGCCCAGTATTTCACAATTTATTATATTTATTATTGATTTGAGGTAAATAGTCTTTTGTGTATAGGGAGTTTACTTCTGTTCTAATTTTTCTTAGATTTTTAAATAAATAGGTACTGAGTTCTATCATTTTTTCATCTATTGATATAATCATGTTTTCTTTAAGAGGTTGACTTATTTTCTAATTGTATTGAAAATTTTCTCGTATTGAACTCTGCTTGCATTGTTGGGATAAGTTCCACTTGGTCACAATGTATTACTCTTCAAATTCACTTCTGGTTTTCATTTGCTAATATTTGATTTAGAAGTTTTAGAATTATTTTCATGGTTGAAATTGGTTTATAGTTTTCATTTTGGAGCATCACTGTCAGGTTTTGGCATTAAGATTATGCTAGCTCTGTAGAATTAATTGAGGAGTGTTCTTCCTTTTTCCATAATCTGAAAATAGTTTTAATATCAAGATAAGCATCTGAATATTTTTTTAGTGAATAACTTTTTACTTATTATTTACATGTAACACTCGTTCACCTATTTTCTTGCTCTTGTTTTTCTGTGTTATATCATTGCAATAGCTATCCATTATTTACTAAGACAAATAAGAATCCAGACTGATAAGAACTTTCAAACTCCAGCACAGCAGAGATTATGCTTTAGTGACTAACTGTGAATTCATGTATATGGATATTCATAAGAACAGGTAATTTCAGTTGTTCTCTTTAGTGTGTTTGCTCTTATGGGGGGATAAATGCTGCCAAAGAGATGTTACATAGGAACTCAAAAACCTACGAGTTAATGTGCACTTTAACTTATCTTAAGGTGTTTTAAGATTCATGTTCAAGAGTTAGTCCCTTGAGGGCAAGGGGAAGCCTTTGAAGTGTTTTAAGCAACAGAGTAATGTAATTAGATTTGCTTTTCAAAATAATGACATTGACTGCTTGTGCAGAACAGATTGCATGGAAGGCAGTCCAAGTGGGTGTTGGAAGATCAGTTAGCAGCTTTTGAAGCTGCTCAGGTGAGAGTAACAGTGGCTTGGATTCTGGTAGAGGCAGAGGAAATGCAAAGAATTAGAATAGAAAGAGTTAATTACTGGGAAGTAATGATATGTCCAGTGAATGTGTTAGTGTTCATACTGTCCTTTTGAAGTCCTTCAGGGACAGGAAATATAGCTTCTTAAACTTTCTTTCATAATACTCAGTATAATTACAGTCAGAAATTTAATAGATGCGTCTCATCATAAAATCATAGACTTGTAATGACCCTGAAAAGTTGTTCTACTTTACTGCCTTTCCTTAGGATAGGATAATGCAGTTTCTATTAAAAGTATTTTTATTCTTGTAATCTAGGTAAGGGGGTTTTGTATTAATTTTGGACTCCCTCTCATTAAAACTTCCTATAATCTAATCAGCCATGGGAAAACCCACTGGTATTTTCCTATCCTTCACTATAACTTGGTTTGGGATGCTCTTCATGACCCATCTGGATTATTTCTAATAGCTTCTATGTCAGCTTGTTTGACTACAACTTTACGGTGGTGTAACCAAATAGAAGTTAATTTTTTTAAATCACATAATAAGAAGTCTAGAGGTAACATGATTGCTGATTTTGTTAATTTTATGTGTCTATGTATTAATATCTCCATGATAAAGTTTCTATCATTCTCTTGGCCTTTTTCACATAAGGTCACAACATAGCTGGCATTATGTCTCCATTCCTAGCGGGAAAGTAAAAGAGGTATAATAAAGAAAACAGAGTGACAATTATATCAGGAGGGCAAAGGATTTTCCAGATAGCCTAAGAGAAGTCTTGTCTCATTGGCCAGTATTGTCACATTATTTCTTCTACGTGAAAAGGAGTCTTGAAAGATGTATCTTTTAGCTCACCATACTTTATAAGTAAGGAATGCTAATAAAAAGGAAATTGGAATCCGTGCTAAGATAGCCAAACTACAGTATCTACCACAATTTCCTAAATAGTATTTTTCTTTCTTATTCTTTGTCCTTTTAACTTTCCTACCCACCTATACTTCCCAATACAATGCAAAGTCTTATCAAATTAATCTTTGCAAAACGTCACTTTGGCCATATAATTTCCCATTGACTACAGGAAAAAATAATGCTTCTTAACCTGGCATTCAAAGATCTTTACAGCTTGGTCCTAAAGTACTTGTTAAAATTTATCTCTAAATATTCTTATATAGAAATGCTCTACTCCAAGCAATATCTGGCATGTTACTATCTTATGTCCTGTATTTTCCTAATTCTGTTTTACATGATCTTTACCTTACACAGATTCCATCTTTCCTCATTTTATACATTCATCATACACAACTTCCATTTTAAATTCTGTCAGACCCTCCCCTCTTCCCGCAGCAGTAATTATCCCTGCCTTTCAGTTCTTATGTATATTTATTTGCCTTGTTTTTACACCTTGGTTTTATTAATTATTTTATGTAGTCTACCAATTAAATTGCAGTTCTGTGCGGGCAGGGTCTATGCCTTTTGCCTTTTCTTGTGCCTGTATATCATATCATATATCATATCATATATCATATCATATATCATATCACGCAGTGGGGGCAGAACACATATTTGTGGGTTTAGGCCATGTTGAAACAATTTCAGACAGAAAAATTATTTTTATTTAAAAATATTTCCAGTACTGCATCAGAGTTTAACTACCTCTAGGTTTAACCAGTTTTCTCCTTATGTGCCCTCAAATCAAGATATACAGCTATATTATGCTAGGTTATTTTAATATTAATTTACAACTATAAATGTTTACCTTTTCAAGATCTGATCAGCTGCATACAAGATCAGCATTTTGCATTTATATTGAATTTTCTTCATCATAGTCTTGTTTCCTTAATCATTTGCACATTTGATAACAAAATTGACTTATTACTTATAAAAGGTTCACAAAACAGAATTCACCTCATGACCTTTTCTTATTGTGTTTTAATGGTCTGTATGGTATAAATTGATATGATTATGTCAGAAAATAGCAGAGACAGACAAATCATATGAACCCATAATGTATCCAGTGATCTGTGAGCTGAGAATACATTTTAAAATTTATTTATATTTTGGGGGATACCTCCCAAAGACGCTATTATGATGAATTGAATAACATTTCAGTGAAAATGTTTATAGTGTTTCAGAGTAACAAAAGCATTTACTACTGGAGATTTTCAGACTAGACAAATTCAATTAGGCTAGCTAAGAGGCAAGATGAAGAAAAGAGCTGCTTGCCCGTTCATTTTCTACTAGCCAGCTGAAATTTCAAATACAGCAACTTCTTTCTGTATCAGTCACAGGTGTATGGAGATAAATCAAAACAAACTATTTCTGTAACATTACAATATAGTAAATTGGCATCATGAGCTAGCACAGTGGGAGTGGTATCAAACAGATATTCAATTTGTGAAAAGAGTTATCTCAAAACAGGCATTTTCTGAAATACTTTGCTAAACACTGGTATGTTAATTGTTTTATTGGCATACCAATTCCTGTGGCTTATACAGAGGTTGCAGGATGTAGCTCATAAATTTCAGAATAAGATATGTGGGTGTGAATCTTACATCCATTACTTGTTAGTGTGGGCTAATTAGTCTTTCTGAATCTTGGTTTACTTACCTATAATCACAGTATGGCTGTGAACATTAAATACAAAAAAAAACCTTTATAAATAGAATAGTACATGTAATAATTGATTATTAACTTATGTTAGAATCCTTTTTCTCTAGTAACACATGTTTCCAATCCATTAAGCACTTTCCTAATTGTCACCTTAGGGACCCACCTGGCCCAGTTTTAGCATCATTAAAACAAAACAGAAATACTAGTATGTAAAAAAGGTAATTGCTATGTGATAACAATTTAACTTGTATCTCTCAAATAACTCTAAATTTTAATCAAGTTTATCTCATAAAAATACTTCCAAAAGTCTTCCTTTTTTCCTCCTCTTGTTTGTTTACAGCCTACAGGGTCTGATAAGCCTCTTATTTTTAGAATCTTTCACCCTTCCTCTCCAAAAACATTGCCTGAACTTTAACTCGTGAAGATTCTTATGTCTTGATTTTTTTCCCTGCCTCTTTAGTCATGTTTCTTTCTACTCATTCTTTATTTTTTTTAAGTATTATTTCCATTTTATTGTCTTTTCAGAGAACAGCGTTTCTCCAGTCTTTAAGGACTTATCTCCTTACATGGGCTTTGATGGACTTTGTGGGGCAGCACGCATAGATCTAAATTGGGGCGAAGGTGCTTGGTTCTTCCCGGCTTCCCGAGAACAATTCTTGACTACCTTGTTGTGAATGGCACAACTCACACAGTAATGTAGTTTCACATACAGCTTGGGAAACAGATAGGCATTGAAAACACTCACTTCAGAAATGTCCCTGAAAGCTGCGGCCTCTACTATGTTCCAAATGACAAACTTCTTAATGGCCTTGTCCTTGGGCATGCATTAGGCACAGTTGGTGCGGTGAATGGGCTGCACATGGCCATGGCCCTTTGGGCACGACCATTGTTCCTTTTTTTCTTGGTCATCTTGGAAGCAAGACATGAGAGAGGACTCTTTCTACTCATTCTTTAACTCCCTATATGAACTTTGGGAGAATGGTCTGGTAAAGGTACATTTTCTTGAGGGATGAAAGAAGGTGAAGGCAGGAAAGAGCAAAAAGAGAAGTAGAACATTAACATTTCAATACATCTTTTTCCAGTTCTTGTCACAGGTGAATGAACTACAATATTTTTAAATTGTTTTGGGCAACAAAGTTTAGTCTTGAGTTACCAACTTCGTCTTGAACCTCAAAATCGATTCTTCTTATGATTTAGATTAGAGTACAAAACTATTAATAACTCCTATTTCCTAGAAATTAAAAAGAAAAGTTTTTAAGATTGTTCATCTCACTTCATTGAGAAATCAAGGATACTCTTTTATATACATTTCATTCTTCCTATTCTTTCTAACATTGTCATTCAAAAGTATATCCTTTTCAGATTTATTCTAATCATAAAATTTCCTTCTTATTTTATATTTGTCTGGCATTTTGAAGTAGTGATTCAACAGCCAACAATCACTTACCAAACTCCAGATATATGTTAGGGACTAAATCATTTCCTAGAGATACAAAGTCTAAGAGGATAGAAGCTCTGTTCTTAAGGCCAGTGATAGTAAACTCCATGTTGTTCTAGTTACTATATAAGAGGGTGCACTTTATGAGAAGTTACAATTCCTAGATGACTCATAATGATACGTACCCAATTATATTGACTTGTGCCATATTCTGATAGTAATGGATGCTTATGGGAAACACAAAATTAGAGGGATAAAAAAATGCTAAAAAAATGCCCCGTCCAAAAAAAGGCCAACTATGTTTTGTCATATTTTTGTGGAGAATTAAGTTGTTGGAGAAGGACATAGTTGTCAGGTAGAAACTTAGGAATTGTAAAGGGCATTCTAAAGGGCAAGAAAAATCCAAACTGATTTAGTGGCTTTTAGGACATAGGAGCCAAACTACTATTCTCTTGAGGGAGAAACATATACGTTTCTTGGCTGAAACACAGCTCTACATGAGTTGGAACTCGTCTAAAAGAAAAGGGGAGTTAAGAAAGAAGAATGTAGTTAACAGAAGATTTAATTGTGAAAATATTAGTAGTTAAGTTTAAGGGCTCAGCATTCATTCATTGATCCAACAATATTTATTGAGTATCTACCATGTGCCAGACATTGTGTCAGATGCTAAGAATAGAGCAATAAAGTGGTAGACCCCTCATCTTTCATCTTTGGGAGCTCTCAGTCTATGAATAAAAAAAATGTACATTTTTATTTCTCTATGTGTTTAGTGTCTATGAAAAGTTATGTGATAAGCAGGCACCTGTGAAATATTCAGTGAGTAAGACCTGTATGTCATTCATTAATTATTTGCTGAAAAAAGGACACATTCCCTGACCTTAAGAAACAAACATAATAACTCACATTTAACCCTTGCTGTGTGCTAAGCAGTGGTAAGTGCCTTATGTTGATTTTTTTTAAAAAAATTGAATCCTTGCTATAACTCTATGAAGTACTCTGGTTATAGATGAGGAAAGTAGTTTAGAGAAGTTAATTAAGTTGGTCCTAAGATTCTATAACTACTAAGTGGCAGACCTAAATTTTGAAAGGAGCAGAGACTCCAGGTTCCTCTCTTAACCACTATATCACATTGGATTCTATTGCCTTCCTTATATGGTTGGCAGGTTCCCAGGATCTAAAAGTCTTATATGCTTTTACTCTCTATTGTTGATATTGTTCTAATACAGAATACAGAAACTGATCATTGCATCAATTCTATGAAAGTTTTCTTATAATGATTTATGTCAAACTAGGTCATCAGTCATCAAAAAGGGAATAGAGAAAGATCTACTTATTTAATTGACATATTGTCTCAATCAAAAATCATAAACCTACCACTCCCTGCCTGTCAGAGTTCCCATTATGAGTTACACTTCTGGGATAAGACCTTAAACTCTCAATGAAAAAGTAAGTAAACAAAACAGTGTGGTATTGACACAAAAACAGACACATAGAATGGAACAGAATAGTGAGTCCAGAAAAAAAACACATGCCCATATGGTCAATTAATCAACAACAAACAGGCAAGAATATATAATGAAAGAAAGACAGTCTCTTCAATAAGTAGCGGTGGGGAAAAACAGACAGCTACCTGTAAAAGACTAGACTTTTCTCACACCATATACAAAAATAAACTCAAATGGATTAAAGACTTAAACGTAAGAGCTGAAATTATAAAACTCCTAGAAGAAAACATAGGCAGTATGCTCTTTGACATCAGTATTAGCAGTATTTTTGTATCTGTCTCTGTAGTCAAGGGAAACAAAAGCAAAAATAAGCAAATGGGACTACATCAAACTAAAAAAAAGTTTTGCACAGTGAGGGAAACCATTGATAAAACAAAAAGGCAGCCTACTGAATGGGAGAATGTATTTGCAAATGATATGTCTGATAAGGGATTAATATCCAAAATACAAACAATTCAATTCAAAAATAGCCAGAGGATACGAATAGACATTTTTCCAAAGAGGACATACAGGTGGCCAACAGGCACATGGAAAGATGCTCAACATCACTCATAATCAGGGAAATGCAAATCAAAACCACAATGAAATATTACCTCACACCTGTCTGAATGGCTGCCATCAAAAAGACAATAAATAACAATTGTTGGCAAGAATGTGGAGCAAAGGGAACTCGTGTGCACTGTTGGTGGAAATGTAAATTAGTGCAGCCATTATGGAAAAGAGTATGGAGTTTCCTCATAAAAATTAAAAATAAGACTACCATATGATCTAGCAATTTCACTCCTGGATAATTATCCAAAGAAAACTGAAACACTAATTTCAAAACATATATGCACCCCAGTGTTCACTGCAGCATTATTTAAGATAGTGAAGATGTAGAAGCAAACTAAGTGTCCATTGACAGATAAATGGATAAAGAAGATGTGGTATATATGCAGGATGGAATATTACTCAACCATAAAAAAAGAATGAAACCTTGCAACTTGCAACAACATGGATGGACCTAGAGGGTTTTATGCTAAGTGAAACTTAGCTTTCAAACAGAGAAATACAAAAACTGTATGTTTTCACTTACATGTGGAATCTAAAAAATAAAACAAATGAGCAAATGTAACAAAACAGAAACAGACTCGCAGATAAAGAGAACAAACTAGTGGTTGCCAGAGGGGAGGTGGATAGAGGGTTGGTGAAGTAGATGAAGGAGATTAAGAAGTACAAACTATCAGCTATAAAATAAGTCACGGGGATATAATGTACAGCACAGGGAATATAGTCAATAATATTCTAATAACTGGTGCATTATCTATAAAGATATTGAATCACTGTGTTGTACACCTGAAACTATTATAATACTGTAAGTCAAATATACTTCAATTAAAAAAAGGAAAGAAAAAATAAGTTTAGTTGTTTGGGGTTGTTTAAATATCTTGTCTTCAACTATTTTCCAATAATTTGTTGGACAAATTCTACTCAGTATCCTGTTCATTAAATTCAGACAGTGTTTGAATCATCTTTTATTTGTCAGGTACTGTTTAGGTATTAAAAATACCAGAGTGGAAAAAAAGCATCCATGGTCTCATGGAACTGTATGCTGGGAGGGAGGGGTAAGGAGACAAAAATCTATCTTATCTATCTATCTATCTACCTACCTACCTACCTATCTACCTACCTACCTACCTACCTACCTACCTACCTACCTAATCTATCTAGGATGTTATGACAAATATTAAGAAGAAAACTAAAGCATAATAGAGTGAGAGATGAAAGTGCAGCTAATAGGTGGATTATGAAAGGCCTACCAGATGAGGTGACATTTGAGCACATATTGAAGTGAGAGTTAGCTGTGAGGGTATCTGAGAAGAGCCTTCACATCAAGGAGACTTTGGGACAACTGTATGCTGAATACGGGAGTTCAGAAAGGGATGAGGAAGGAGGAGACTATAGGGTATAAAGAATCTGTGAGACAATTTGACTGTGGAAAGTTTGCACACATGTCTGTAAGCAACACATAGCAGTGATTTTCAGATCACTTTGAATATATTTTAAATTATATTGCCTATAATAACAGTAAAATAATTGTTCATCCTGATTAGGGGCTTGATTGGTTTTCCCATTTTGGAAAGTTGATGTGTAAGAAGTGCAGCATCATGTATGACATAAATCACAGCAAGATCCTTTTTGACCCACCTCCTAGAGAAATGGAAATAAAAACAAAAATAAACAAATGGGACCTAATGAAACTTCAAAGCTTTTGCACAGCAAAGGAAACCGTAAACAAGACCAAAAGACGACCCTCAGAATGGGAGAAAATATTTGCAAATGAAGCAACTGACAAAGGATTAATCTCCAAAATTTATAAGCAGCTCAGTGCAGCTCAATAACAAAAAAACAAACAACCCAATCCAAAAATGGGCAGAAGACCTAAATAGACATTTCTCCAAAGAAGATATACAGACTGCCAACAAACACATGAAAGAATGCTCAACATCACTAATCATTAGAGAAATGCAAATCAAAACTACAATGAGATATCATCTCACACCAGTCAGAATGGCCATCATCAAAAAGGCTACAAACAATAAATGCTGGAGAGGGTGTGGAAAAAAGGGAACCCTCTTGCACTGTTGGTGGGAATGTAAATTGATACAGCCACTGTGGAGAACAGTATGGAGGTTCCTTAAAAAAATAAAAATAGAACTACCATATGACCCAGCAATCCCACTACTGGGCATATACCCTGAGAAAACCATAATTCAAAAAGAGTCATGTACCAAAATGTTCATTGCAGCTCTATTTACAATAGCCCGGAGATGGAAACAACCTAAGTGTCCATCATCGGATGAATGGGTAAAGAAGATGTGGCACATATGTACAATGGAATATTACTCAGCCATAAAAAGAAACGAAATTGAGCTATTTGTAATGAGGTGGATAGACCTAGAGTCTGTCATACAGAGTGAAGTAAGTCAGAAAGAGAGAGACAAATACCGTATGCTAACACATATATGTGGAATTTAAGAAAAAAAAATGTCATGAAGAACCTAGGGGTAAGACAGGAATAAAGACACAGACCTACTAGAGAGTGGACTTGAGGCTATGAGGAGAGGTAAGGGTAAGCTGTGACAAAGCGAGAGAGAGGCATGGACATATATACAATACCAAACGTAAGGTAGGTAGCTAGTGGGAAGCAGCCACATAGCACAGGGAGATCAGCTTGGTGCTTTGTGACCGCCTAGAGGGGTGGGATAGGGAGGGTGGGAGGGAGGGAGACGCAAGAGGGAAGAGATATGGGAACATATGTATATATATAATTGATTCACTTTGTTGTAAAGCAGAAACTAACACACCATTGTAAAGCAATTATACTCCAATAAAGATGTTAAAAAAAAAAAAAGAAGTGCAGCATCCAATGGAGTTTTCTTTTGTGGATATGGCTCCTCCACAGTAATGTATACTAGCTGCGAACACTTTATTTCTCTATGCATTTCTTTGTTCTTTTATTATTTACTGTTTTCTGTAGTTGCGTATTTTATATTGTTCTATCTTTTAGACGAATAGGAGAAGTAGATTTCCAAACTCCTAGTCTGCTGAAAAGTATTAGAACTTACAGTTTTTTTAACCTGGAGGAATTTTAAAATGGCATGATAAACCATTGCATTTTAAGACTGTTCTGAATAAATCAAACTTTAAAACAAAGTTTATTTTGCCAACCATAGCAAGATTTATCACTAGCAAACTGGTCCTGGATCAGAAAGTAAATATTTCAACTAGCAGTTATGCCTGGTTTGTGAATAATACAGCTAGTAAATAGGCCATTCTCCTTTTCAAAAAAGATAAGCATAAAAACTCATTTGAGATGAGAGAGGCCCTTTTTTTTCACATGCTAAGCACTGAAGCTCTTTAGAATATCATTTTAAGAAGTTAAAAGTGGGAAAAGTACCTTGGCAAAGAAATATAACTATATAGGAATGAAACAATTGCCATTTAAAACTGTTACTAAATAATTTAGGAATATTGTAAAATAGTAACAGTTATTTCATTAAAATAGATGAAGTCAGAAGGTCAGTGCAACCATGATGCTTTTACTTGTGTTTGGATGGTCGAGCAACCTGATAGGGCTGGTTTTTAATTTATACTGTGATGACACTGAAGTATGCAATCATATTAACCCCATTTATGACAGTAAATCACAACATAAAGAGAGTGTAATTTTGCCAAATATATTAAAACAAGCCATAGAAATGATTTCCTGCCTGCTTGAATCTGATTAACTTACTTGTATGTATACATGTACCACCCAGGCATACAGCTTATCCTTACTTTATGAGAAATATGGTTCCATTTGGAACAGTGGTATTTCCCATCAAAATTTGAATTATTTTGGTAACATAATTTATTATTTTGTTTGACTTTGAGAAGTAAGTGATAAACACACTGATTTCAAAATAGTTAAGGCCAATGATCTTTTGTCTACCTTAATTTGATTGTGATTGTGAATTTAGCACACCAAGTGATACATGTTAAAATTTTAAATTATTTTGGATTTACTTTGATGTTCTTTTTGTAATGATCATAAGGTGCTTTTGAACAAAGTTAACTACCTACTATATTCTTTTTTTGTAGTTTGTTCTGGAGACGTTTTATTTTTAATTAAATTTGTCTCAATCTACATGAAAATACACATATCTTATTATGTAATATCAACTACATTAGAAGGAATGTTGCCAATTAGACAATCAATAGTAATACAACATTTTGTGCCAAAAGAAAAAGAAAAAAGTAAAAAAAGTAAACCTTGCCTTTGCTATAGAGTTACAGAGTCATTGTTCTACTTTAGCACCAAAATCTCCATCCGAAAGAATAAAGCGCATATTAGAATGAAAAAAAAAAAGGGGGATAATGAGATAGAAAGACCTGTATATTGGAGTATTATAGGTAAAGCTTTGTTAGGAAAAAAAAAAAAAGATACAAGAAGGAGATAAAATTGAGGGATTTTTAGAGAATATTTATTTTTGTTTCCTTTGAAAAGTAATATGTCCATAAGAAATAATTAAAACAGTAACAAAATGAAAAAATTAAAAGCAAGTCATCTTCCCACAGCTGGCCTCAGTATACCAGACTCTCTCCTAGAGGTAATCCTTGCGACAGTTTGAGTATATCATTCTCAAAATGTTTTACACAAATGCAAGCAAGTAAATGTACACCTATGTTTAATTTAAACATAGATGCACACTTGCATTAGAGACAATGTTTTGTACTGTTGTGTATTCATACATCTTGGAGATAGTTCCAATCCTGCACTTAGAAATATACTTCATTCTTTTTGTTTTGCTTTGTTTAATTTTATTTGTTTGAGCAGGTAATAGAGGCAATGTCACAAAATTCAAAACTCAAAAAAAAATTATAAAGCTGAAAGTTAGTTGCCTGTCCTCCAGCCACTCAGCCCTATTGATTAGCAACAACCATGTGACATTTTCCAGAGATTTCCAGTTATTCCATTTAGTTACAAACATATATAACACTTCCCCCACCACACACACACTCAGGTTGTATAATATACAAATTGATCTGCAAATTGGGTCAATTGTTGAGATGTGGATGGATCTAGAGACTGTCACCCAGAGTGAAGTAAGTCAGAAAGAGAAAAACAAATATCGTATATTAACACATATATGTGGAACCTAGAAAAATGGTACATATAAACCGGTTTGCAGGGCAGAAGTTGCGTCACAGATGTAGAGAACAAACGTATGGACACCAAGTGGGGAAAGCCGCGTGTGTGTGTGTGTGTGTGTGTGATGAATTGGAAGATTGAGATTGACATGTGTACACTGATGTGTATAAAACTGATGACTAATAAGAACCTACTGTATAAAAAAATAGAGAAAACCTATTTATTAGGTTTATAGACATGTGTGCAATTAAAAAACAAAAAACAAAACACTACTGTTACCTTTCCAAAAAAAATCCCAGATGTATAGAGTACTATCTCTGGATTTCTATTTTATTCCTTTGAAATTTCAGTCCTTCCATGAACTAATACCACATTTATTTATTCAGACTGAATAATATTTAATATCTGGTAAAGCTAGACCCTATTGCCTTGTCAGGTTTTCTTGGCTCTTCTAGTATGTATATTTTTCCAGAACTACTTTTGAATTGACCCTCTAGTTAAAAAAAAAAAAAAAGTCAGATATAAAGATTAACATATAAATAATAGAGTCATATTTGGGGGTATTGAATTACATTTATTGATTAACTCATGAAGCATTGACAATTTTCTGACTTTGAGTGTCCCTATCCAAGAGTAAGGTATGTCTTTTATTATTTTATCTGAATTTATGTTTTGCAGTCATTTTAGACAGTTTTTAATCATATTTTCTGTTGATTTTTATGTATTTGCAAATCTTAAATGTCACATTATTAAATTCTTTATTTTTTATAATGTATATTCTTATTGTTATTTGTAATAGTATCTATTATTGTTATTATTAGTGGTAGTGGTACTAGGTGTAGTAATAATAATATTGATTTTTCTTGGTTTATCTAAGAAATCCGGTAGTATTTGCAAATCATTGTAATCTTTATCCTTGGATGTTTCCTGTTATCCTTTCATATATATGTTTGTATATTTATATATATATATACAGACATATAATGTATATAAAATATTTGTATGTCTATATATTTCCTTTGTCTTAATAACTGATTAAGAGGGACTTCAAAACATTTCTTGCATGCTTGTTTATGTTGGGTGTTACTAATTTTTACTTTAATTGAATTATGCTCAGAGGATATTGTTTGTATTATTTTTATTTTGAAATTTATGGAGAGTTTTGTGAGGCTTACTATATGGCTGTTTTTACAAATGATCTTGGGGAAGCTGAAAAGTAGGTATATTCTTAGTTTTCAGATTTAACTTACTGAGTATACTGTTTGGCCATTTACATATTTCTTAATTTTGTTCATATGATCTGTCACATACTGAAAAAATACTTCTTTTTCTTATTTCTTTTTAAATTTCCTGATGTTTTTGTGTAAGAATATTGATGCTATGTAATTTGGTGCATAGATATTTTTAAATTCTAGAACTGACTACTGATGGTACTCTTTAGCAATAGGAACTACCGTTTTTTTTGGTCTCTTTTTTTTCTACTTCAACCTTGTTAAACCTTGTAATTATCTTATGTGACTGTTCATATTTTTATTTTTATCATGTTGCATCTATGTTTATACATACTGTGTGATGCACTCTTGAGAATTTTTTTCATTTTAAGGAAGGCTTTTTCTCTATTTACACTTATTGATATAAGTATTTCTAGTCCCAGAAACATATTTTATGTAATACTTTCTGAGTGTATTGCTTCTTTTTGAGTCTTTCATTCCGAGGAACATATTTTTGTCTCTAGGTTATTTTATTTTATTTTTATTGAAGTATAGTTGATTTACAATGTTGTGCTAATTTCTGCTGTATAGCAAAATGACTCAGTTATACACATATATACATACTTTTTAAAAATTCTTTTCCATTATGGTTTACCCCAGGAGACTGGATATAGTTCCCTGTGAGATACAGTAGGACCTTGTTGTTTATCTATTCTAAGTGTAATAGTTTGCATCTAATAACCACAAACTCCTGGTCCATCTCTCTCCCTCCCCACCTCCCTTGTGGCAACAAGTCTGTTCTCTATGTCTGTGAGTCTGTTTCTATTTTGTAGATAGGTTCATTTGTGTCATATTTTAGATTCTACATATAAGTGAAATCATATGGTATTTTTCTTTCTCTTCCTGACTTTCTTCACTTAGTATGATAGTCTCTAGTTACAGCCATGTTGCTGCAAATGGCATTATTTCATTCTTTTTCATGGCTGAGTAGTATTCCATTGTATATATGTATCACATCTTCTTTATCCATTCATCTTTAGATGGACATTTAAGTTGTTTCCATGTCTTGGCTATTGTGAATAGTGCTGCTGTGAACGTAGGGGTGCATGTATCTTTTAAATTATAGTTTTGTCTGAGTATATGCCCAGGAGTGGGATTGCTGGATCATATGGTAGTTCTATTTTTCATTTTCTGAGGAACCTCCATACTGTTTTCCATAGTGGCTGTACCAACTTACATTCCCACCAACAGTGTAGGAGGGTTCCCTTTTCTCCACACACTCTCCAGCATTTGTTATTTGTAGTCTTTTTAATCATGGCCATTCTGACCAGTGTGAGGTGGTACCTTATTGTAGTTTTGACTTGCATTTCTCTAATAATTAGTGATGTTGAGCATCTTCTCATGTGCCTACTGGCCATATGTATGTCTTCTTTGGAGAAATGTCTATTAAGGTCTTCTGCCCATTTTTCAGTTGGGTTATTTGTATTTTTGTTGTTGTTGTTGAGTTGTATGAGCTGTTTGTGTATTTTGGAGATTAAACACTTGTCGGTTGCATCATTTGCAAATATTTTCTCCCATTCTATAGGTTGTCTTTTCTTTTTTTTTTTATGGTTCCCTTTGCTGTGCAAAAGCTTGTAAGTTTGATTAGGTCCCATTTGTTTATTTTTGTTTTTATTTCTATTGCCTTGGGAGACTGACCTAAGAAAACACTGGTACAATTTATGTCAGAGAATTCTAGGTTATTTTATATTTCTCCAGAGATTTTGTTCTAATGATTACTTTTTAAATTATATCTTTATGTCACTGCAACTCAAAGGGTAGCCTATGAACTAGTGCTGCTCTGCAAATGGTGGCTTAATGATTCATACAGAGATGAGTACAAAAATTGTGAATATGCTTTTAGAAACTTATAGGAATTGACGATGCAACATCCAAGCCTGTGATCAGTTAACAAGCATTAGTGAACAGGATTGTACAGACCAGTTTGGATGTTACTGTGCCCATGTGATGAGTCAAAGTAGCCAGACATGCATACTAGTTGAGCTCACTAAGACTGTGCTTTAGTGTGTAGTATCTGAAGTTTAATTTGTCATGGGTGTATAAATAAAATGAGTAAAAAATGTAAGGATTATCAACAAAAGTTAGAAAGTTAAAACAGAATTTCTCCGTATATTATTGCATATTCCATAATTTAACAATTGCCAAATGAAATAGGAGTTAAAGTTATCATTATAACCCCTTATACATTAGAATTTTATTTTCAATCAAAAATCTTGATAGGTAATTTGTGTAACCATTTTTATTATTGATAATTTAAATTTAACTTTTTTTTAAAAACGTCTTTATTGGAGTATAATTGCTTTATAATGGTGTGTTAGTTTCTGCTTTATAACAAATCTGGAACGCTTCACAACTTTGCGGGTCATCCTTGTGCAGGGGCCATGCTAATCTCTGTATTGTTCCAATTTTAGTATATGTGCTGCCGCAGTGAGCACTAAATTTAACTTTTACATTATAAAGTAAATAGTTGGACTGACTGCTGGTGAAGGATTGAAGATAGAGTTTAAAAATAAATAATAAATTTATGAAGATTATTTTAAATTCAGTTTAAAATTATAAAGAATGAAAGTTTTCAAGTTATGAGGCAACATCTTTCTTATTTTAGAAAGAAAGTAAAAATAAATATTCTGAGTTTCCCACTGTGGCTTTAAAATATCTTCTTTCCTTCTAGTCAATATAACTTTTAAGACTGGCTTTTGCTACTAAGACTGGCTTTTGCTCCCATGAGTGCTAATGAAGTAAAACATAAAAACAGTTTAGGTTGTACAACCCATTTTTAGTAGCATTATTGTCAACCCAATCTAGATGAGTTAAAAAACAAGCACATGCATTTGTCATGACTTAATTTTTTGTCATAAAAAATTTTTTAATATTGAAAAATAGTGTTTATTAAAGTGTCCATTTAATATAAGTAATCACTTAATATGGGGAATCACTCTAAAAACCAGGGTGTAATAGCAACTCTGTATTAATTATACGCATATAGTCAATAAACAATGTATACAGTTGTGTCATTTTCCTATTTTATTTTTAGACTATTAAAATGTTTCCTGTCTTTTGAATCTAACAATATGAAAGGAGGTTGCATTTTGTAGATCTCTTTTTTTCTGGTAGTTCATTTTTTTTATTGAGGTATAATTTCTATAACATACATTTCACTTACTATAAACGTCCTGCTCAATGATTTTTCAGTAAATGTATGCAGTTTTGCAACCATGAGCACAATCCAGTTCTAGAACACTTCAATGATCCAAAAAGTTCCCTTGTGCCCCTTTGCAGTCACTCTATGTTCCCATTCCCAGCTCCAGGCAAGCACTCTTCTGGTTTCCTTCTTTATAGTTTCGTCTTCCCTAGGCATTTCATGTAAATGGAATTATACAATATGAAGCCTTTTGTATCTGGCTTCTTCTGTTTAGCACAGTGCTTTTGAGTGGTTTAAAAGCTGTCAGAAGTAAAAACAACAACAAAACATGGAGTCAGACTCCTCATTTCACCCTGTCACGCTGATAGAATGCTTCCTGTAAATATGGCTTAACTGTGCCCTTCCATGTGGAACACCTCCTTTCCAGACATGCACAGTGTTTGCTAGACAGATTGTACAGCCTTCAGGCTCACTCTACTTTTATTGTTCCAAATGGATCGCTGGTGATTTTGTGTCTTGTTATATACCATTACCCGCTAAGTAAATCTGCCAGAGTATACATAGATCTGCATCAGTCGGCCTTCTCTCTCCACACCCTTCCACACCCCTTTTCATCTTCAGTATTTATCAGCCTTTCTTCTCTTAATGGTTCACTGTGGATGAACCGGCGTTGATGATTTCAGTTGACAGTGAAAACATAAAAGCTAAACAACCTCACTCACACACTCTATTCTGCAACATTAGAAAAATTACTGACAGCCTAGTATATATCCCCTCATTAACTTCCCTTCCCCATTATCGCTGTATGGAGAATGACTTAGTGAAGTCATATGAGTAGACAAGAAATAGATAAAGGTGGCTTGGACTAAGGTAGTAGCAATGGAGTTATTGAAAAGAGAGTAAATATGAGGCATTTTATTGGTTATTTATTATTTGTTGATACTGAGTGCTTTACTTTATCCCACTTAACTCATATGACTATGGAACGGTTCTTTCTAACCTCAACTTTCACATGAGCAAACTGAATCTCAGAGAAACTAGGAAACTTTCCCAAGATAATTTAATAAAAGCTTGAGCTGAATTTTGACCTCCAACCAGTCTGGCTATAACTTTTGTTCTCTTTCGTGTTTGTTTGAAACCTCAAAAGCTCATTATCTAAAACAAAACAGAACAAACAAAATACCTGTGTCATGGAGGAGGGAGATGTAAACACAAATCATCCGTGCCAATCCAGTATAAACATTGAATCATTTTAGTGTGTATTTCTACACAATCTTTTTGCTTTTTCTCCTGTGTAAATAAGTGTCTTTTCTCTCACATCAGTTTTATAACCTCAATTTTTTACCTACAGTTTTAATATAAGCAGTTTCCTATCTCATTAAAAATTTGTAAAGCCCCAAGCAATAGTATGAAAAAAATCCTTGAAATGAAAATACAACTAAATCTGCATATCAAAAAGCAAAATTAAATTCCAAGAGATGTTGATTCAGAAAAAAATCATCAAAAATTCTGATATATTCTATGAACATTATTATAGTGAAGAGGAAAAATGTTCAGTTGGCTTTAGATTTTTAAGCAGAAATACCCAGTGACATAAGACAATTAGGATATGTTTGAATGAAAATATAACTCACAGAATAAAATTATTTTAAGCCAATGTATCATTCAAGTTCAGAAACAACTGATAAACATTCTTAAATCCTGAAAGACTCATGTAATAATGCACTCAGGACTCCCTTTTGAAGAAAATTGAGATGAGAGATGAATTTAAATAAAGAACTCAGTAATGACATCTAAGAAAGAGGACTAGTAGTGAACATTAAATTTACCTAAGTCTAAACAACTATGCAGAAACTGGTTACAAAATAGAATGGAAATGCAATAAACCTTGACATTTGTGAGGCTAATTAAAAAATTGAGATGGGGAAAATTTTTGATAACAGTGTGAGAATGTCAATTATCTAATAATTCATAAAATAAATATATACTATCTACATTTGAAATATGTAATATGAAGACATGATTTAATCCTCTTAATTTTTAAACTATTTTTTTCTAAATAGAGAAGATTTTATTTTTAGGACATAATATTCTTATGGGGTTTAGCATTTCCTTCAGTTTTACTTCAATATATTTCTTTCTGCTCAATTCAAATGCAGTTATAATGTTTTAATTTTAAAATAACTTATATAATGTGACCCCATTATTTATAAAATTATTTCTATCTTTGTATTTATTTATCTATTGATATACATACTCCTCCAGAATATTAATAATTGTGTGTGTGAATAATTCATTTTGGATGATTTGAAAAATGTCTTTGGAATTCTGTATATAGACTGACTTTTTATAATGAGCTGTATTATTTGCCCAAAATATTATTATTTTGTTAGCACAGGTATTAAAAGTTAAAATTGAAAGCAGAATCTTTAGTTAATGTACAGTTACCTTCAAAAGAATGAACCATGTTTTATTTAACCATTAGGCTATGGAAACCAATTTATGTTATTTCTATTTTTATGTGTTTATTCATTTATTGAAGAATTATTTCAGTATAGTTTCGGAAATAGTCATTGTAGTAGTTGGCAATTGTCACAGTAATGCTATATAAAAATTCACCCCTAAACTGACCGATTTAAAATCAAATCATTATTTTTTTTTCATGCACAGCCTCTGGGTTGGCTTTGGCTATGCTGAACTTGACCGCAGGATGCAGATTGGAGGCAGTTTGACTCCAAACCTTTCTCATTCTCTGGCTATCCAGTTCACATTCTTCTCATAGCAAAAGCAAAAGAGCAATAGCACGACGGCAGGTAGAAACCAATAGTGCTTCTTAAGGTCTTGGCTCAGGCTAGCGCGTATTCCATTAGTTAAAGGATTCACGTGACCAATCTCAACATCAATATAACAGGGAAATATACTCTGCATCAAGGGGGATGATAATAAATATTTGTTGAAAAATAATTCAATCTACCAAAATCAAATATGAAACCAATAAATGTGTAACTACAGCTTAGGTATAAGGTTGTATCATCTACTGTGAGGTTGAGGTAATGTTTTCCGTACCTGACATATGGTTGACAATAATTAGGATTTCATTAGACAAATAGGAAAGAGTGAAAGTGTTTAACCAAATGGAATAATATCCAAAAGGACTGCTTTATGGAAGGAGCATGTGTTGAAGGGACGGACATGTGTTAGTGTGGCTAAAGCATGGTGAGAGAAAGTAACAATTTGATTGTAAGTCAGATTTTTGGGGTAGAAAAATGTAAATCCTCAAAAAGCCAATATTCCGAATGACCAATTTCTTGAAAGGTTATTTGCTGAAAATCACTATTGACCTAATAATCAAGTTACAATTTTTAAAGTATCAAGCAGAGTTTATGGCAATTTATGTTACATGATGGCTTCTATAAGCTTTGAGGATGTTTAGCATTTTAGTTTTACTTTTATTTTTAATTTATTACTGCTATTTTGTTGAGGCTGGCCAAAGTATAATACAGTCTTCCCAGATCGGGGCACGAACCCGTGTCCCCTGCATGGGCAGGCGGACTCTCAACCACTGCGCCACCAGGGAAGATCTGATCTTTTCTTAAATGTATTTTAGTCCCTATATATCTTGACTTACCTGGTTGAATGAATATTTTGCATTTACTGTAAAAATGTAAAGCATACTAAGTGTCTGAAATGTGAAATACACTCAGTGGATATACTTTAAGCTGCAATGAGAATCCATGGTGAATCAATGTTAGGGGAGCTGAAAGTAAATTAAAACACAGCTAAAACTATGAAAAAAAGTTCTAAAAGAGCATTAACTTTATTCCATGAAGACAAATTCATGCAATTTTGCATATAATTAATAGATGCACATTTTAAATTTGAGGAGGGAGTGGTGTGTGTGTGTGTGTGTGTGCATGTGCATATATACACATTAAGTGAATCTTTGGTAAGTCTTTTTGTTTCACTATTTAAAATATGCATTTTCCATTTCACAAAAAAACTAAACCCACCATCTTTTGTTATATTGTGAACTGCATGTTTGCCAGTATATACCAGGTACTGGTTGACCTTTGCTTTACACGTGAGTCCCAATATTTTGCTTTCACATTTGATTTAGATTCACTGGAGCTTGTGTATCATTTATTATTAAAAGATACTTCTCCAGTGTTAGTGTTCAGATATCCAGAATAACGTCAATATACCCCTGAAATATCCCCCCCTAAATGAAACCACTAACCAAAGAGCCAACAAACTGAAACAATGTTAACCAAAAAGCAATCTCAATTTATAAATTTCTTCCCTTTCATTCTTTTCTCATCCAGTCTCTGTCATTCCTTTGGGAGTGTTTACTTGTGGTGGAATCAACTGCCTCTATTCTTACTGGTGACAAGAACCCTGAGAAGCACTGATATAGAAATAAAGTTCTTCTAAACAGGAAATGACTCCCATGACCCATGAGTTACTATATATATAGTCTTTATGTCTGATCTAGTCACATTTTTTTTTTTCCATCATGGTTTTCCTGTCAGAAGCTTATGGCTTTTTTTTTGTTTTTTAAGAATCCATCCCTTTTCAGGACTGATGCTATATGTGGCCTCTCTCTTGCTATATACCAGGCACAAGTAGGTCATTACTTTGCTGTTCCTGGAGTCTTGTTTACATGTCTAATACAGGAAGTATTCTCCCTGCTCAGCAATTGTATCCTGCTGTCTTTTATACCTCATGTCTGTTTTAGACAGGCCTCCTAGCTGGCCCATGATGTTCTAGCATGTCTTTAAACATAAGGCAAACTTCTTTATGTACTTTTCTGCACCATGACACTATTTCCTACTCACTATCTCCACTTTTGAAAAAATAAATTTATATGCTTTTTTGATTACAGGAGGAAGGTATGGAAGAATATTGTAAATTCACATCTTATTGTATATTCACATCTTTATACAGGTATATTTTTAAAATGAATTTTATTATTTTTATCCTGAGCTAATAACATCTCTTTTAAAACATTTAAAACAATAGCTATTTTACAAATATCATTGCAAATTTATAACATAATCACTTATGGATAACCTTTACTCAAACAGAGCAGCTCTTTAATTTTGAGATTTTTTGCCGGATCCTCTTTTCTAGTTAAGTCCAGATGTGTATGCATGCATGTACATGTATTACATATAAATATATTTTAAGTCTTTGGTATTTATATTAAATCCATCAATGTACCTGATAAAATAATGCATTTATTAAGAAATTCATACCTTCTTTTTAGGTTGCAGACTTTCCTCTCCTCCCATTGTATAAATGACTTGATAAAGTAAAGAGCCTCTAGTTTTTGGCTTGCCATTTATTTCATTCCCAGAGTTTCTGAGTGTGAAACATTTGTTTGAAATGTGGTTTGTTTTCTTTTTGTTTACCTTTGTTAACTTTGCTACAATGTTTTCTGAAAACCACTAATGTTAACAATGTTCAGTCACTTTTTCTTTTCCAATAGTTATTGTTTCTTTAAATTTCCACAAACTGTGAATTATTGAGTTACCTGAAGTTACTGGATTTGTGTTTCTTGCCTCCCAGGATGCACATTTCTGAATCACAGAGCAGGCTGCATTTTCTCTGCATTTCCTTTCATTCACTATATTTTACCTTATAAAACCATGTAAAAAATGTGAACGGGGGCTTCCCTGGTGGCGCAGTGGTTGAGAGTCCGCCTGCCGATGCAGGGGACACGGGTTCGTGCCCCGGTCCGGGAGGATCCCACATGCCGCAGAGCGGCTGGGCCCGTGAGCCATGGCCGCTGAGCCTGCGCATCCGGAGCCTGTGCTCCGCAACGGGAGAGGCCACAACAGTGAGAGGCCCGCGTACCGCAAAAAAAAAAAAAAAAAAAAAAAAATTGTGAACAAATCTTTAATCCTAACATAATACATTTGAATTTTCATTTTTATATAGAAAAATATGGATTTATTCTTTATTTTTATATTGTTTTCATGTTTTTCCTATAATGATGCTTTTTCTCAAGGGATCTGCTGGTATCAAAGCCCTAAATAAAACCCTTTTACTCACATTTCAAATTTCCTATTATTTTTAATACCTTATAACCTATTTTAGGGTTTTTCCTTTTCATAAAACACTGCTCATTTCTCACATCCCTCTCCCTGTGCTATGTTCATGCTCCCTTTGGTCATGTGTATATATTTAGTTTTTCATTAGAAAAGAATGAAAATTAAGATAAAGAGCCATTTATTTTTTTGTTTCAGATATAGATACACTTAACACAAAGTTTTATCAGTTTCATTAGTCCTTTTTCAAATTTGGTTTTATTTGATTAAATTTCTCCACATCCTTCTCAAATTTATTGTGCTTCATTTTCTATATTATTTAAAAAATTATGTCTGAATCTGTATTTTCCTATAAAGATTCTATTATCTTTTAACAGTTTTTTAAACTGAATCTTGACATGCATTATTTTTTTTCTTAATATTGTTTAGACTCACTAAATAATGACTCTTTTTTATTAAGGTAATTTTCCTTCCAATTGACATCAGCCTGGCTAAATTGCACAGTTTTATTACACCTCATTATGAAAGAGGACATCATTTCAGCCATTATAAAGCTTTTCTATATTTTGCTATCTAGCTACAAGTTTTTCTTAAAATATTTCTTATTTATGTCAGTGATATTTTAAAATATGTATTACATGAAATTCTTTTGTGTATTAAAATCTTGGTCAGTTTCTCTATTAGGTAAATATACATTGATATGTATATTTTTTAATATTGAGTTACATTTATTCACTTTTGGAAAATATTTCATTGTCTCTTGGTTTGCACTGTTGATAATTATGAATCTGCTGTCAATCTAATTGTCATTTCTTTTCTCTCTGAATGGCTGTTTAAAGTTCCATCCTTTAATTTTGGCTTCCCACAATTTTACTACTAGGTGTTTAGTTGTGGACTAAAAAAAAATCCTGTTTCTAGTTTTTGTATTACCTGAATTTTAGGATTTATATGTTTAATCAATTCTAGGTATTTCTTAGCTAATATATTTTAAAATATTGCAACTAATCCACTATCTCTGTACTCTTTGCTTATACTTAAATTGGAAGCACATGGTGAATTTTCTTACTATATCTTCTTGTCTTAAATCCTCTCTTTACTGTTTTTATAGTTTTATGTCTTTGTGCTGTATTCTGTGCAATTTTAAAGGTCTATTTTGTAATTCACTAATTTTATTTTTAGCAATATCTATTTATAATTGTCCATTGAGATTAATTTTAATTAATCAACTAATTTTTAATTACTCTAGTTTTTAGAGAAGTTCTAGGTTTATAGAAAAATTGAGCGGTGGGACTTCCCTGGTGGTCCAGTGGTTAAGACTCCATTCTTCCACTGCAAGGGGCACAGGTTTTATGCCTGGTTGAGGAACTAAGATCTTGCATGCTGTGTGGCTCAGCCAAAAAGTTAAGAAAAACAATTTAAAAAGACGAAAGAAAAATTGAGCAGAAAGTAAAAAGAGTTCCCATATATTTCCTCTCCCTCTTCCCACAGTTTTCCCTATTATTAAGATCTTGCTTGGGTGTTGTACATTAGAGTTGATGAGCCAATATTGATACATTATTATTAACTACAGTCCATAGTTCACAGTAGCATTTACTCTTTGTATTGTACAGTTGTATGGATTTTGACAAATGCATGATGTCATTACCCACTGTTACAGTACATACAGATTAAATTCACTGCCCTAAAAATCCTCTTTCCTCTACCTGTTTATTCCTCTTCGCTCTTCCCTCCCATTCCCCCACTTAACCCCACCAAACTCTTGGCAAACCCTGATCTTTCTAAAGTCTCTAAAGTTTTGCTTTTAGAACATCATATAGTTGGAATCAAACAGGGTGTAACCTTTTTAGACTGGCTTCTTTTACCTAGCAATATACATTTAAGGTTCCTTCTGTTTCATGGATTGGTAGCCCATTTCTTTTTATTATTAAATAATTAATGTTCCATTATACAGATGTACCACAGTTTGCTTATCTATTGGCCAATCGAAGAATGTGTTGGTTGCTTCCAAGTTTTGGCTTTATACTACAAACATTTGTGCACAGATTTTTGTGTGAACGTAAGTTTTTTGTTTTTTTAAAAATAAGTTTATTTATTTATTGGCTGCGTTGGGCCTTCGTTGCTGTGTGCGGGCTTTCTCTAGTTGCAGCAAGTGGGGGGCTACTCTTTGTTGTGGCGCGCGGGCTTCTCACTGCAGTGGCTCCTTTTATTGTGGACATGGGCTCTAGGCATGCGGGCTTCAGTAGTTGTGACACGCGGTCTCAGTAGTTGTGGCTCATGGGCTCTGGAGCACAGGCTCAGTAGTTGTGGCGCCCGGGCTTAGTTGCTCTGTGGCATGTGGGATCTTCCCAGACCAGGGCTCAAACCCGTGTCCCCTGCATTGGCAGGTGGATTCTAAACCACTGCGCCACCAGGGAAGTCCCTGAATGTAAGTTTTTAACTCATTTGGGTAAATATCAAGGAGCATGACTGTTGGGATTGTATGGCAAGACTACTTTTAGCTTTGTAAGAAACAGCTACACTCTCTTCTACCTTTATAGCATCATTTCGCATTCCCATAAGTGTTGAGTGAGAGTTTCTGGTGCTCCATATCTTCATTAGCACTTGGTTCATTTGTGTTTTGGATTTTAGCCATCCTAATAGATGTGCACTGGTATCTCATTGTTATTTTAATTTGAAATTATCTGATGATTTTGAGTATTTCTCATGTGCTTATTTGTCATGTGTGTATCTTTTTAATGAGATGCCTGCATGTATCTTTTGCCCATTTTTAAAAATTAGGTGGTTTGTTTTTTCATTGTTAAGTTTGAAGAGTTATTTATATATTTTGAATACAAGTTCTGTTTCAGATAAGTGTTTCGCAAATATTTTCTCCCCATTTGTGGCTTATCTTGTCCTTGTTTCCTGGAGCAGTTTTTTTTTTTTTTTAATGCATTTTAACTTATCAATTTTTCTTTCATGGATACTACTTATTGCCAAGCCCAAAGTCATCTAAATTTTCTCCCATGTTATTTTCTACAAGTTATTTAGTTTTGCATTTTATATTTTGGTCACAATCCATTTTGAATTAATTTTTTGGAAGGTTGTAAAGTCAGTGTATATATTAATTTTTCTTGTTGTTTGTTTGTTTGCATGTGGATGTTCACTTGTTCTAGCACTATTTGTTTAAAAGACTATCCTTTCTCCATTGGATTGCCCTTGCTCCTTTGTCAAAGATCAGTTGATGACATTTATGTGGGTGTTTTTTTGATCTCTGTACATTGTTACATTGCTCTATTTGTCTATTCCTTCACCAGTATTACACTGTTTTCCTTACTGTAGCTTTGTAGTAAGTTTTAAAGTTAGGTAGTGCCTATCCTCTGACTTTGCTCTTCTTCAATATTGTATTGGCTATTCTGGGTCTTTGCTTTTCCATATAAACTTCAGAATCAGTTTCTTGACATGCACATCCATTTAGATTTGAATTCTAATGATTTTATATGTAGACAGAGATGGAGGTCCTATTTGCATTGTGTGTGTGTGTGTGTGTGTGTGTCTTTTTAAATCTTCTTTACTTATTTATAGTCATATTCTTTGCCTATTTGTATGCCTCTTTATCTAAATATTTTAATATCATTACTTCATATCATGTGTCACATTATATATTTATATTTGTATGTATATATATTTATATAACAGCCTACAGGGTATCCATACTACTTATTGTTTCTGTTGACTCTCATGCATAATAGCTTTTTTTTTTTTAATGTGTTTTGTTATTGTGGATCATGAACTCTTATTCGACAGGTTTTAAATGTAGGAAAGATAGCAGACCTTGATGGAACATGTATCCCTTCAAGAAGAATTTTTTTCTTTTTTTTCTATCTGAAAGAACAGAGGCACATGGGAGTATTGCCAACCTGGACCACATAAAGTTCATTTATTGAAGTTTATTTTTTTTTCATGTGATTTTTCTGGACCGCAAAGGTAATATGTGTTCAGATTTTAAACCCATATGATAGAAAGCCTATGGTTCCACATTCTCAGAGAATTTTTTTCATCACTCAAATTTCAGTCTAAGAGGATTAGTTTCTTGTCTTTGTTTGATGACAGGATAGTTTTATCTCCAGTTGTCATAGGTCAGGTTCACTAGATGCAGAATGTGAAATGGAGATCCTTGTTAACATGATTTATTGGGGAAAATCTCCCAGGAAAAGAAGAGTGAAAGAACAGGAGAGGGCACATGAACTTATCCTGCAATTTGCTTCTTTAGTGACTCTTCTCCATGGGATAGTCTCTCATGGAAAAATGCTCATGCTTTGTACCTATTCTCATAGTTCCATCCTCATGCTTCTAACACAGTCTTTCGACGTTCTTTTCAGGCTCCTGATCAGCCATCTAAGGCATTTGCCACTGCTCAAGAATCTGAGTATACCTTTGGCCACTTCTTTTTCTAAATAAAATGGATGACCTGAGTCACTGTCTAAAAGTTAGACCTTCAGGAGAGTTTTCCCTCACTGTGGTCTATCAGGACTCTCCTGAACGGAGTAGTCCAATAGTGTTTATTTTTGGCTTGCACCCACTTACCAAGCTGATCCATCTTTGAACTAAGTTTGGTCTCTTTCCTCCTCTGTCATTTCATCACAGAGAAACTCCCTTAGGGCCATGCATGTGAGTTGATGGAGAGGCATCAGTGAAAGAGTGGTAAGGGATAAGGAGGATACTGGCCTTCTATTTTCACTACTTACTTGTGGTCTCTGGACTTGCTTAATCATAATTCCGAATATACTGCCCACAACATGACAGATTGTTTCACAGCTTCTTCCATTCCCTAATCTTGTGACTTGGTAAGTATCTTAGTCCATTCAGGGTGCTATAGCAGAATATTATAGTGTTTCATAAACAACAGAAATTTATTTCTCACAGTTCTAGAGGCTAGAGGTCCAAGATCAAGGTGCCAGCAGATGTGGTGTCTGGAGAGGGACCGCTTCCTAATTCATGGACAACCACCTTCTCACTGTGTCCTGACATGGTGGAAGGGGCAAGCGAGCTCTCTGGGATCTTTTTCTTAAAGGCACTAATCCTATTCATGAGGGCTCTACCCTCATAACCTAATCATCTTCCAAAGGCCTACTTCAAAATACTATCACACTGGGGATTAGGTTTCAACGTATGAAGTTTAAGGGAACACAGGGACTTCCCTGGTGGCGTAGTGGTTAAAAATCCGCCTGCCAATACAGGGGACACGGGTTCAATCCCTGGTCTGGGAAGATCCCATGTGCCGTGGAGCAACTAAGCCTGTGCGCCACAGCTGCTGAGCCTGTGCTCTAAAGCCCACGAGCCACAGCTACTGAACCTATGTACCACAACTACTGAAGCCTGCACACCTAGAGCCTGTGCTCTGCCACGAGAGAAGCCACCACAATGAGAAGCCCGCGCAACACAATGAAGAGTAGCCCGTGCTCGCCGCAACTAGAGATAGCCTACACACAGCAACGAAGACCCAATGCAGCCAAAAATAAGTAAATAAAAGAAAAGAAATTAAAAAAAAAAAGAAATTTAAGGGGACACAAACATTCACTCTGTAGCAGTGAGCTTGATAATATCTACTTCATAATGAGCACTTTGGCTGCATGGTATCCTGTAGGCAGTCACTCAGATTCTATCAGAACTCATTGGCCTATAAGAGCCATTTATCAATTGATCTATAGTTCTTCCCTATATATGGCATGGTTTTGTTTGGTACTTTCTCTACCACAAGTACTTATACTACCATGGAATATTCTGAATCGTATGTCCTGAGGTACAGGACCCTATTTTTTTTTTTTTTTTTTTTGTGGTACGCGGGCCTCTCACTGTTATGGCCTCTCCCTTTGCGGAGCACAGGCTCCGGACGCGCAGGCTCAGTGGCCATGGCTCACGGGCCCAGCCGCTCCATGGCATGTGGGATCTTCCCGGACCGGGGCACGAACCCATGTCCCCTGCATCGGCAGGCGGACTCCCAACCACTGCGCCACCAGGGAAGCCCTAGGACCCTTTTTGAGGCCCAGTCAAAGCCAGGCCCTCCTGCCTCATCCAAAAAATGGTCCAAGGCCATCTTGCTAAGTACAATATATGCTGCCTCCAAATCTTAAAGAATCCTACTACTAACTAAGAGTTCTGCTTCTTTCTTAGTGGTGTGAGATGCAAGGTACAAAACTTGTCCTTTGACTTCACTGATGTACCTGGCCTTTTTAGTGCTTACTTCTCACTCTTTAGAGTGTATGTCTCTCATAAGGTATTCAGAACCCTTGCTATTTCTTATTCGTCAGGATCAGTTACATAATATCATCAATATAGTGGATTAATGTATTATCCACCAAATGGATTACATTAATTCATATGCCCAAGTAGTTCTTGTTCCTTCACACAGTATTCTGATAGAGGGCAAGGTAATTAATAGCCTTTAGGTAAAACCAGAAGTATAGATTGTTGTCTACATCAGGTGAATGAAAACCAATTCTGATTTTTCCTCTTAATAATTATCAAAAAGAAAATTCTCACCAGATCAGTATTCACATACCACGTGAACAGAATTGTGATAATTTGCTCTAGAATAGATACTACATTTAGAGCAGCAGTTACAGTTGGGGCTATCACTTGATTAAGTTTGCAGTGGGCTATTGTTATCCACCATGATTTATTCAATTTTTGCACTGATCAGACTAGTGAATTAAATGAGGCTACTATGGCAATATCATTTAAGTCTTTGAGAGTAGCATTAATCCCTGGCGTTCTCCCAGGATGCATTATTGATTTACTATCTTGGCATCTTATCTTTACTAAGATGTTTCAGGGGCTTTTACTTGGCTCTTACTTTGAAGGTGAAGGTTTTGTCTTGTGAGAATTTTGCCTATATCTATGTATATCCATTCCAAATATATATTTGGGAACTAGAAAAATGATCAATGGATGGGTCGGTGAATCCAGTGAACTCACTGAGAGATGAGGCTCATGAGGAAACAAGCCATCATGTTAGAAAATCAAGAGAAACAAAGTGTGAAGATTCCCACAGAGGATATAGATGATATAGTATCAGTAACAGACCTTAAAATAACTAGCTTAATATGATCAAAGGAGTAGAAAACAAAATTGAGAATTTTATTAGCAAGCTAAACAATATAGTATTAAATGAGTATATATTCTAAAATTTAAAAAGTAGCTAAAAGAAATAATTTAATTGATATGTTTAATGGTAGATTAAAAATTGCTTGAAGAAAGAACTGAAGGACGTTACCAGCATGAAGCACAGAGAGACAAAAGAATGGAAAAGAGAAAGAGAGTAAGATTTGCAGAGAGGAGATATAATATTTATGTAATTAGAGTTCTAGAAAAAGGAGAGAGAATAGGACAGCATCAGTATTTGAGAAGAAAATGGCTGAAAATTTTCCAAAAATGAAGAAAGAGTCTAAGTTACAAATTTAAGAAGACTTACAGGATCAGAAGCAATATAAATAGAAAGAAATCCATATTTTAGCACTTCACAGTAAAACTAGGAAATAAAAGAAAGAGTGGATATTAAGAGAAACCAGAGAAGAAAACAAGATTATTTTCAAAGAAACAGTAATTATCCCAACAGCTGACTTCTCAAGGGAAACAATGGAAGCATAATACTCTGGAATAATATCTTCAAAGTGCTGAAAGAAAGTGACCTATCCAGTAAAAACATCCTTCAAAAAGGAAGCTCAGAGAGCATAATAAAGAAGCTTGTTAATGATAGCAATTATAAAAGCTTGACAAAAAATAACACCAAAAGAAAACAATTGCTGGGCTCTGAAGGGAAACAGGAAAGAATTTGCAGGGCTGCTGTAATCCTTGAAAGAATTCAAGCACGTGAGGTGAGCCTCACACTTACGGATTTTCCCGTGAAAGCATTTTCTGGGGGCACTAGGGAAAAATGTTTACACTTGTGATTGGATTCTTACTAGGCTGAGGAGACTGAGATTAAAGTTTGGGGACAACAGCATGACTGGAAGTTGAGGGACAAAATCCAGGAAAGAAGGGAAACAAAGAAAATGCTTTTTCTAGTATTGGCATTTTGATGTGCTCTTATTCCTTATCCCAATTTTTGTGCTTTATGGCAAAATATATTTTCTTGAGTATGGAGCAAAAAAGGACCTTCCTTTACTTCCTTTTCTCTGTGAATTAACTGTAGTTTCTCACTTTCTCTATTCTTGGTGCTCTGGCATTTTGGAACTTGAGGATTGGTAGGTTAACGCCTACCACAGTTAACCAATTCGAAGAGCTAACCAATTGTCTGCCATCATGCCTTTGGTATCCAAACCAACCAATCCCCAGCCAAAGTCCATACCACCTCCCTCCCCCAAATCTCTCCTTTTATCACACTTATACAATCTGGATCCGCTACAGGGCCAGGTAATGGACAATTGGAGACCACTCCTATAGCTAGAGCCCACTGAAATTATTCCAACTATCCAATCATAATTTGTTCTGCTTGCTTACCTTGCTTTGCCCATACCTTTCCTGGAAATCTGAAACTGCAGTAGAAGCTCCCACCCTCAGTTCCAATGTCTGTCTGCCTGCTCATCTCTGTAAGGTGCTTCCATGCCTGATGTGCCATGTCTCCCATTTCTAGGAGACTGTGAATATAATAAAAAACTTCCTCCGTCATGGCAATTATTTCTGTGTCTGTGTGTCTTACTATAACTGCTCAAAAGAAGTCTCGGGTAGTACACTTTTAGAAAACTCTTGAGTTTTAAGTAGTGAGTTTTTGGGGTGTTTTTGGTTTTTTTCCTAATAAACTAGTGACTTTGCTCTTGACTTCATGCAATGGCCAGCTGAAAGACCTATTCTACTTCAGTCTGAAATATGTGGACCAAAAGTGCACAGAATTGGCCTGCTACCAATACCAGGTCTGTCCCTTCTAGCCACTTTGGGTATTAGTCTGATGAAATCATCCCTGATTGGGACCATTCAGTTCTTCACATGGACACAAAGAATCTCATATTTTCCAACCCTTATGGTAATTGAGGCTGACTGTTTACTGAATGTTTGTAAAGGTTGTTTCACCCTTCTTTTCTATAAATAGCACAAAAGAAAACCTTGGTAAAATCTGATCTGGGATTCTGAGAAACGATAGAATTAAAACAAGAAAACAGATTGCAAAATATCTTGTGGAAACATTAAAAAATTGGCTGAAAATGCACTTGACAGGAATCTTATACCTAATTTTTTTCCTGCACCTTGAAAAGCTAGCTTATTGACTTACATCTGGATAAATGAAACAATTAATTCAACCAAATGGAGATTTACTGTCCGAGCTCTCACTTCTTTCTGTCCTCTCTCAAAGTAGGAATGCTGCCTTCTTCTTTTGTTTTGTATTATTTTACCTATGTGCACAAAATGTGTTTCACTCACAGGCCTGGATTACAGATTTATTTTTATTATAACAACTTATGAAAATATATGAGAGAAGTAAATAGTTTGATTTAGATAGAGGACTTGGAGATATAGCTATAACATTTGTATTATACTATAGGCCCTCATCTAATTAAGTGGATTTTACAGCATTTCAAAGTGTACACTTAAGGACCATAAAGACAGTCTATCCTCACTGCAACTCAGCTTGTTCCAAATTCTGTAATGGTGATTAGGGAAACCTCTTTACCATTACTAAGGTGCCTCTGGATTGCTAGCTCAGACAACAGCAAGTTATTTAAAACAAAAATGATTATTTCATTTTTATGTCTTGATGGATGTATATTTTTGGAAATATTTTATTTTGCTTAAATATATTACATTTAAAAATATTTTTCATTGTTTGACCACCCTTTATCTGAGTTTGTGAGACTTTGTAGGATGAACATTTATTTGTGCTTTGTGTGATTTGAAAATGAGTATGCACTCAGGGCAAATAATAATAGTTATGCCTAAGACACACTGAGCCCTTACTATGTGTCTGGCACTGACCTAAACACTTTATGTATGTAACTCAAAACAACCCTCTGATCTGGGTCTCAACAGTATTCCCTTTTTATTTTTTAAAAAATAGGTTACTCTATTTTTTAAGACTTTATTTTTTTTTGAGAAGTTTTAAGTTCACAGCAAAATTGAGAAGAAGATACAGAGATTTTCTCTATAATTCCTGTCCCCACACATGCGTGGACCCCTCTATTATCAACACCACCTATAGTCAAACATTTGTTACAATTTATGAACTTACATTAAGATATCATAATCACTCAAAGTCCATAGTTTACATTAGGGTTCACTGTTGTGCATTCTATGAGTCTGGACAAGTGTATGCATCCTTATAGTATCATACAGAGTATTTTCACTGCCCTAAAAATCCCCTCTGCTCTGCCTACTCACCCCTCTACCACTCTCCCTACCCGCTGGAAATCACTGATCTTTTTACATATCCATAGGCTTGCTGTTTCCAGAATGTCACATAATTGGAATCATGCAATATGTAGCTTTTTCAGATTGTCTTCTTTCACTTCTTAATATGCACTTGTTTCCTCCATGTCTTTTTGGGGTTTGAGAGCTCATTTCTTGTTAGTGCTGAATCATATTCCATTGTCTGAATGTATCAGTGTTTTTTTTTTTTTTTTTTTTTTTTATCCATTCACTTACTGAAGAACATCTTGGTTGCTTCCAAGTTTTGGCAATTATGAATAAAGCTGCTATAAACATCTGTGTATGCAGGTTTCTGTGTGAACACAAGTTTTCAAATCCAAAAGAGCACAAAGTGCACAACTGCTAGATCATATGGTGAGAGTATGTTTAGCTTTGTAAAAAACCACCAAACTGTCTTCCAAAGTGGCTGTACAATTTTGCATCCTCTTCAGCAGTGAATAAGTGTTCCTGTTGTTCCATTTTCTCATCAGCATTTGGTGTTGTCAGTGTCCTGGATTTTGGCCATTCTAATAGATGTGTAGTGGTATCTTATTTTTTTTTAACTTGCATTTCCTTGCTGATTTACAATGTGTAGAGCATCTTTTTCTAGGCTTATTTGCCATCTGTATATGTTCTTGGATGTGGTGTCTGTTAAGGTCTTTGACCATTTTTTATTTGGGTTGTTTGTTTTATTTTGTTGAGTTTTAAGAGTTTTTTGTGTATTTTGGATAACAGTTCTTCATCATATGTGTCTTTTACAAATATTTTCTCCCATTCTGTGGCTTTCCTTCTCATTCTTTTGACATAGTTTTTAATTTTAATGAAGACCAAGATATCAGTTATTTGTTTTATGAATTGTGTCTTTGATGTTGTGTGTAAGAGTCACTACCATACCAACAGTCATCGAAGTTTTCTCTGTTATCTTCTAGGAGTTTTATAGTTTTGCATTTTACATTTAGGTCTGTGATCTGTTTTGAATTAATTTTTGTGAAGGGTTTAAGGTCTGTATCTAGATTCATTTATTTGCATGTGGATTTCCCCATAAAGTTGCAAACTGTATTAGGTCAATTCCTTGCCTACCTTCATTCAATGTTGTATGCTCAGTAATAGCACAAAGGCTGGTACACAGCTGACAATCAATACAGGTATTTTGAAAAAATGAATTTAAACAGATGAATATGGTGCCACATGAATAAAATGGTAATAGACACATAAGTACACAGAGTAAGACTCGGCAGGACTAAATCTGGGTAATTGTCTCTTCAAGACACAGTTGCGTATTGCAGGATTTTAGGATCTCAACAGGAAACATTGGGTAATTAGTTTATTTCCTTACATAGGATTGGGCCAGTTTTAAAGAAACCAACAATGGATGTGCAGAATGGCCCTGAGGCCTAAAGGGGAAGGGATGGAGTAATTACTGGACCCCAGAGAAGCTAGATGCTGTATGAAGAGTGCCATTTGATAGGAGCTGAGGCCTTCAGTAGAGGAGCTCATTCAGCTGATGGCAAACTTGCAAGGAGGGAGCTGAGAGAAGGAATAGCTTGTACTTGCTCTGTGTATTAGTGTTCTCTTGTTGCTGTAACAAATCTCCACAATCTTAGTGGCTTACAACAACACACATTTATTATCTTACAGTCTTGTAGGTCAGAAGTCCTACACGTGTCTCACTGGGCTAAGTCAAGGTGTTAGCAAGGCTGTGTTCCTTCTGGAGACTTCAGGGGTCAATCTGTTTCCTTGCCTTTTTCAGCTTCTGGAGGGTACTGGCATTCCTTGGCTCTTGGCCCCTTCCTCTAGCTGTAAAGCCAGTAGGGTAGCATCTTCAAATCTCTCTCTGACTTTCAGACCTCTGCTTCTGTCCTTACATTGCCTTCTCTCTCCTCTCTCTCTCTAACCGTCCTACTTCCCTCTTATAAAGAACCTTGTGACTACATTGGGCCCACTGGGATAGAACAGACAAATCTCCCCATCTCAAAATTCTTAATCATACCTACAAATTTCCTTTTTCCATAAAAGGTAATATATTCACAGGTTCTAGGGATTAATATGTGGATATCTTTGAGGGGCCATTATTCAGACTACCATATACCCTCTTTAACCTCTGTTCTCCTGCCAGTGTCTCCCATTGGCTCAATCCAACTGGAAGCCAGAGGGAAAGGAACCCATTGATGTAGTCTATGTAGATTAGCCTCCCTGGGTACAGTGCTTGATGAATTTGGAAGTATAATAAAATATATACAGAGAAGATCATATGAAGCCATTAATATTATTACTGGTTGTCATTTGGTTCTACCCTACACATTTTACAACCTGAATAGGATCTTTCATTTATAAGTTTGATTCCTTTAATAATATGTACTGTGCCTCCACTGTATATTTTTTGAAATTTAAAATAGTTATAAACATGAAATAATTGTATAGAAAGGCCAATATTTGATTTGATTTATTTTGGTTTTATTCCTCTCAAATAAAAATCTCCTAGATCCAGAAAAACAAGGGAAAAAGTCAGCTCATTACAATTTTCTCTGACTTCAGATGTTTCAAAATACACAATCATTTAAATAATTTGAACAAACTATGATAACTATATATTTGAGTCAGTGGATAGAGATTTTTATCCCACCCATCTAAGGTAATTGTAGGCATGTCGTTGGGTTCTAGAGAATTATTGTTAATTTAAATAAGTGTTCATATTTATGTGGCAAATTCTTAGACCAGGTATAGATTATTATTTTCAAATATTTAAGACACATAAACCCAATAAATATGTAAAATGTCATAATTTAAAACCAGCGGAAAGAACATGTTAAGGGATAGTTTAGAAAAGAATAAAAGAGAATGGAAAGATTTCTTGATTTGAGATTGAAAAGTGAAAGACATGCTGGAACTAAAGCAATGATTAAGTAGCCAGAATGATACTTGTAAACAGTTATGTGTTGACCAGGTGGATGTCGGATAATTTAACTCCTTTTACAATCTGTCTTCTCTGTTATGAAAGACTCTTGGTTTACATGATAATAGCTGTTATCTTATGAAATGTTGTTCAGGATCTTGAAGATGTTTCTGAAATATGTTATTGTAGTTATGAATCTTCCTAGTTACTACCAATATCTCTTCATTTTCAGGAGTTAGAGGAAAATGACTCAGTTAACCCAACCTAAATGATGTAGCGCCTTGGTGAGGATTTATCATTATGGGCAACTATTCTTGAATATTGTCTTTCTCTGGTACCCCTCCTTTATGGGAGTGCATTTCCCTAGCATATGAAGGTATTTCACACAAATTATTTCTTCTCTGAGGAAGTTGACAGACATTGACCTTAGGTATCGAAACATTTAAATGTGTCAGATTTTATAAGTAGGTTTGCTGGTACAGTCAGGAAACAGTTTCTTTCATCAGCATTTCCAGAAGTCACATATAAGCCCCGTAACAAACTATACCCAGGAATCACTAAGATACACTTTGCTTCCAGAGATCTAGTTAGTCTTTTAATTCTTCCTTACTCTAATCTTTCTTCTGATGTCTAGGTACTTGGTAGATAATTAAAGCTTTCTTTCACACACTGGGTTTGGCAAACTTATTTACCTCTCAGGAAAATTGCATTGTTCTTTTCTTCTAGATTTTTTTCTAAATATTTTCTACATTTTTCTAAATTTTATACCATTCATCTCATTCTGCTGTATTTCAGGGTGATAAGGGGGAAACAACAATATTATTGTTTGTTAATTGAAAACTTCTGTATAAAGATACATTTTTACAAGATGGACAAATCCACCTAGTATTATTTTACATCAAACAATTATTCAAGATTATTATAACCATTACAAGATGAAGTCAGAAATCATTTATTTTTCTTCATTTTTGTTTAGTCATTTTACAAACCTTATCAAACAGGCACTATGTACTTGCACTATAATATGCTGTGCCCTCTTTGGGGGGATAGGTATGTTTAATACATGCTTTTGTTTCCACATTAAAACTGAACTGTACATGTTATATATTTTTTTATGCTCAAAGCTGGGAATAGGTTTAAGGTGAATTTAGTTATCAGTGGCATTGTACAACTGAGTAATTATGGAGTCTGATATAGAGAAGATGACAATTTTTTACTTCAGAAGAGATAAACAGGTAACTTATAGTTCAGTTGATAGGTTCAGTGACAGAGAAAACCATAGGATACTTATTGGAGGACATAGGAAAAGGAGTCAAGATAAAGAAAGGTCAATGAAGGGACCTCTTTGCATTTTCAAGGATAATTAAGGCTGACTGGGAGGTGGAAATAGTGATGAACTTGAGAGGATATTTCTTGTTCAAGGAACTGAAGCAGGTTGGCAAGGTGACATTGAGGATTTGAGAAGAAGGGAAGACTGACTCCCAAGGAGACCAAGGACCACATCAGAGCAGGTCTTGTAAGTTAAGCCAAATACACCTTTTTAAGCTTCTGAGAGGATGTGTGATTTAGTGAGAAGGTATTTACCTCTCTGTGCCTTAGTGTCCTTATATGGAAAATGTGGATAATAATGCTGGCTACCTCATATGGTACATGTGAGAATAGAATGGTTTTATATATACCTCCCATAAAACAGTGCCTGACATAGTAAGTACTGGATAGATGCCAAGTTAACTATTGAAGAATTTAAAGCAGGAAAAATGTCACCGTATATAAAATCTCATCCAGAGCAGACATCTTTCTTTATGATATGTTTGCTATTTCCTTTATCATTATAGGATTTTTATGGTTTCCTTGGAATAGTAGGGTAAACTAAGTGAATAATTGCTTAATCACCAGGAAATTCATTAAAAATAGTTTAACTGAAAGTTAATTTTCAGACCACTTAATTAATAAGCACTCGACCTTTCCCTTTTTAGGATAATTTATCATGTTTTTCCACAGTCTGTATTTAGACAGCTACCATAAACACAGCTTGATCAGCTCAATATTCTGCATAAATCTAACAGAAACCAGAGGTTCTCTGGCTGTATCTGTTTCCTGAAGAGAACAGTTCATGCCAAGTTTCTGTGGCAAAGGTCAGTACTTAATAGATACTGTGGTACACTTAATAACCCTATGAAATCCTGGATGTTAAACCACAACTTGGAATCATAGCTCTATTTTTCAGATCTGTTCTTTTGCACATAGCTTTAGGTGCAGAAACAGATCTCCTGAACATTTCCATTTCTTTTCTTTCAAGTGTATCTAACTTAAAAAAATATGTTTTTGAGTTATTTCCACCAGTGCCGCCCTTGTTTCTTTCATTTACAAACTCCGTCAAGGTAAAATTAGAACATCAGTAATTGCAAAGAAACATTTTATTGAATAACAAAGCACAACTGTTAGTGCTGTTCAGAATTACCTAGGAATAAAGATAATGGCAGCCAGTTTAAAGCATTGCAAAGTCTTCCCTTTCCTTCCCTTCCCTTCCCTTTGTTTCCCTGTTTCTCTCTGTATATGAAATCATCTCTGTAGACAGAACTCTGGTATTTATTTCCATTAAGATTTGGATGTTTTCCAAATCATTTTCAATTCAAAATTATAAATGAGTAATTGAAAAACAATAAAATGTATCAATATTAAAACATTCCACTTTAAGAAGAAATACTTGAAACTTTCATATAGCATGTCTACCCATAAATTTGGTGTTGTCTATTGAGATGAGTGTATGTTTATGTGTATGCTAATTAGGGCAATACGATGATTTTTATGATTGTAAAGATGCTCTGTCCTACTCCATCTGTTTGCCTTTTATATTTAAGTGCAAAAAGAAAGAGTACTCTCTGTCCATAAGATTGGAATTTGAATTGAGGCTGTATAGAATATAGCTAGTGCACTGTAATTGCTAGAGGTGCTCTGTTGATTTTATATATATTGATTGAATAGATTGCACTTGAATGGCATCTACGTGAAATCTGATTACAGCTTTGGAATTAAAAATGGAAATGGTCCAGTCCAAATGGAGTTGTAATAATGTTCTTAAACATTATTAAGAATAACAGAACTGAATAGAAGAATAGTGGAACTGAAAAGAACCTGGGAGATCATCTAGCCCTACCCCTCATAGGAACAGGTGACAACACTAATGTTACTGAGTCCAAGCTCCTACTTCTCACTGTACGAAGGCAAATAAATTGAGAGATGAGGTGTTGGGGCAAAGAATAGCAACTTTATTTGGAAAGCCAGCAGACCAAGAAGATGGTGGACTAGTGTCCCAAACAACCATCTTACTTGAGGTAGAATTCAAGCTTATTTTATACTAAAAGGGGAGGGGATGTGGCTTATTGTTGAAAAATTCTGGGTGCCAGAACATTTGTTCTTAAAGCTGTACACATAGGTCTGGTCACAATGTTCCTATAAACCCCAAAAAAGACAAATGTTATTCTCTGTACCACAACTTTTTATATCTATATGAATGAAAAGTGTTTTACCTTTAAAGGTCAAGCCTGGGAGACAGAGCCTTGAGAATGGGCTATGGTGTATATTTTAGGCTATAGGCAACATTCTTTTACAAGGATGCAGAGCCAGCACGACTGAGCACAGGCAACAGAGAACAAACTTTAGAGCTAAAGGAATAGATCCAATATGGAGTTGGGTTTGTTCTTCTCTGTTACACTAAAAGCCAGTAAGGTGAGGTTGATAACCATTGTTGTTGGAAAGTGAGGCCCCTACCTTAGATGGAAGAAAGGAGCATTCCCAGATTTCTGCTAAGTCTAGCTGGTCTTTCCTCATTTCTCCTTGGTGGTCATTATTTTCAGCTATAGAAATATTTATAAAAGTAATGTTTGCATTTCCATAAAGACAATGAGTTATTTCTTTCTTACTCTGCCTGTCCCAATAGCCTGTCATGAGGAACTTCAGCTTTGAGGGAAAAGGTGACAAAATTCAAGCACCTTCCATCTGTCCCACTAATCATCCTCCAATCACCTTATACCCATAATTTTATAATAAACACTCTCATTTGATAGGACTTGAAACCATGCTAATAATGTTGGGTACTTTACCCTGTTTTTTTCTTAGAATAATTTCTTCTTTTTCATTTTCCTAGTTAACTTCTTTTATAGTCAAAGCAATAAAAAGCATTGTCGCCCTTCCTACATCAATAACATATTCTAACTAACCAGTGTATTACTGAGAACCAGAAAATGTATTAATTATTCTGGAACTGGAGAATGGAACTTGATTTAGGAGGGCAACTTTATGTCAGGGTCTTGAGGAGCTCGCGGTCCAGAGTAGGCTGTCAGAGAATTCCCATATCTTGTAGGATGGGCCTGCCTCATTGTCTCTGCCTCTCTGAGTAATTGGCTGGGAGCATGTGTATAGCGGTGGTGTGGCCTTTGCATGTATATAGTGCTGGTTCACGGTGCAGCAGCTGGAAATGTCAATCTGTGACTTTCCCTGTGACAGAAGATTCCAAGTGTTGTATTTTCATGGTTGCTACACACTCCCATCAAATGTGGAATTTATTTCCCTTCTGCATCAGTCTGTGCTGGGACTATGAGCTGTTTTGGCTGATGCAATGCAACAGAAGTGACTGTGTATAACTTCTGTGACTGAGCCTTAGGTCTGCAGTGTCTTCCTTCACTGCTTGTGGTGATCTCTCTTGGAAATGAGATGCCACATAAGAAGTCTGCATATACTGAGATGACCATGAAGAAGCCCACTTTAGCCACATAAAGAAAAAAAGTCCACATAGAAGAGCACAGTGGTGCCAAACAGGTGAACAAAGACTTTTTGGATCTTATTTCCCAGCCCAGATAGCAGGAATGCAACTGAGAGACTGACCTCAGCCAATACTGCATGGAGCAGAAGCACTGCCTGGGAAAGCTCTGCTCAAAATCCTGACCCAAAGAATTATGAACAAATACAGTGGTTGTGATTTTTAAATCTCTAAGTTTTGGGTGCACTTGTTACCATAAAGATGAATCTGCCATAGCATCCCTGCCACACTCAGGTATTGGCTATGAGTAGCCTGCAAGAGGACCGCAATCATGGTGTAGCAACTGGGGCTGTCAATCAATCACACTGGAACAGATAATCAACTGAAATAAAATTCAGTGTCTTTTGCACTAACAAAGACTTTATATGTGCATTATGACTTAATGACCAAATACAGATGAAGGCCTGCAATATGGAGAAGAACGTGTTGTGGAGAATAGAAAGGCAGTGAAGATTGTTTTTGGAGGGTGGAGAAAATTCAGCCTGTTTCATTTGTTGGTGGAATGTTTGATAACACTGTACCTATTATATCCTGGAAGAGAGGAATGTATCTAATTAACTCATGGATCTGGCTATGGGTGTTTGTCCCATATTGAAAATGCTAACTGACTTCATTTAAGAACCTATTTTGAAGTAAGGTGAGAGAAATCAACAAAAAAGCAGTTATTTCATTTTCAAGTAGAATTTAGAGGAACTACATGTAACTTAGGACTTGCCAGGGCTGATAATAAAACTGATTCTCAGTCTCAGCTTCTCTAACTGGTACAAAGTCCCCAAGGCTCTCTGGATACAGAACCAAGATCAAATCCACGTGCTTGCCTGTAAAATGTGACCTCAAGGTCAATATCACGTCAAGGGTATTTATTAGGATCTCAGAAAATTTGAAAACATAGTGCTTTGACCTCTCAGTTTGACAGAAGAGCTTCTATGAATCTTAAGTGATTTGTCCCATGACACCTTATTCACAAACCAAAGTAGAGGGAAGCATGTCTTGAAGATATTTGTAGATGTGGCCTTTGTCTACTGGTGTACATTATAATTTTTTATTTCATTTTATTTTTTTCACTTTGTTATTTTCAGTTTTATTGAGATATAATTGACATAAAACTGTATAAATTTAAGATGTACAACATAATGATTTGATTTACATACACCATGAAATGATTACCATGATAGGTTTAGTGAACACCCATTATTTCATATAGGTACAACAGTAAAGAAATAGAAAAAAATTTATTTACCTTGTGATGAGAACACTTAGGATTTACTCTCTTAACAACTTTCATTTGTAACACACAGCAGTTGTAATTATCTTTATCATGTTGTACATTACATCTCTAGTACTTATTTGTACTATAATTGGAAGTTTGTACATTTTGACAGCCGTCATCAAATTCCCCCTCCCCTCCACCCCTGGCTCTGGTAGCCACAAATCTGATCTCTTTTTCTGTGAATTTGTTTATTTGTTTTTGAAGTATAACTGACCTACAACACTATTTTAATTCCTGATACACAACATAGTGATTCAATATTTCTCTACATTTCAAAATGATCACCATGATAAGTCTAGTTGTCATCTGTCACCATACAAAAATATTACATAATTATTGACTACATTCCTCACACTTTACATTTCATACCTGTGGCTCATATTTTGTAACTGAAAGTTTATACCTCTTAATCTCTCTCACCTATTCCTCTCCACCCACCATCTGGAAACCACTTGTTTGTTCTCTGTGTCTATGACTTTGTTTCTCTTTGGTTATATTTGTTCATTTGTTTTGTTTTTTAGATTCCACATATAAGTGAAATCATACAGTATTTGTCTTTCTTTGTCTAACTTATTTCACTTAGCTTAATACCCTCTGTGTGCATCCATGTTGTTGCAAATGGCAAGATTTCATTCTTTTTTATGACTGAGTAATGCCCACTATCACCACTTTTATTCAACATAATATTGGAAGTCCTAGCCACAGCAACAAGACATGAAAAAGAAATAAAAGGAATCCAACTGGAAAGGAAGAACTGTCATTGTTTGTGGGTGATATGATTCTGTATGTAGAAAACCCTAAAGACACCATGAAAAAAACTACTAGAACTCATCAACAGATTTGGTAAACTTGCAAGATTAAAAATTAATATACAAAAATCTGTTGTGTTTCTATACACTAGCAATGAACTATCAAAAAAGAAATTAAGAAACAATCCCATTCACAATTGCATAAAAAGAATAAAATAGATGGGAATAAATCTAACTAAGGAGGTAAAAGACCTGGACTCAGAGAGCTGAGATACTGATGAAAAAAACTGAAGATGACACAAACAGAAGGATATACTGTGTTAATGGATTGGAAGAATTAATATTGTTAAAATGAGCATACTATCCAAGGCAATCTATAGATTCAGTGCGATCCCTATCAAAATACTAATGGCATTTTTCACAGAACTAGAACAAATAATTCTAAAATTTGTATGTAAACGCAAAAAACCTGAATAGGCGAAACAATTTTAAGAATAAAAATCAAATTAGGGGGCTTTCCTGGTGGCGCAGTGGTTGAGAGTCCTCCTGCCGATGCAGGGGACACGGGTTCATGCCCCAGTCTGGGAAGATCCCACATGCTGCGGAGTGGCTAGGCCTATGAGCCATGGCCACTGAGCCTGCGCGTCTGGAGCCTGTGCTCTGCAACAGGAGAGGCCACAACAGTGAGAGGCCTGCATACCACAAACAAACAAACAAACAAAACAAAATAGGTATCATGCTCCCTGATTTCAAACTATACTACAAAGCTGCAGTAATCAAAGCTGCATGGCACTGGCACAAAAACACACACATAGGTCAATGAAGATCTATGTGAATAGAGAGCCCAGAAACGAACCCACACTTATATGGGCAGTTAATCTACAACAAAGGAGGTGATAATATACAACAAGGAGAAGACAGACTCTTCAGTAAATGGTGTGGGGGGGGGAAACTGGACAACTGCATGCAAAAGAACCAAACTGTACTACTTTCTCACACTATATACAAAAATAAACTCAAAATGGATTCAAGACTTAAGTGTAAGAGCTGAAACCATAAAAACTTCTAGAAGAAAATAGGCAGTACACTTTTTGACATTGTTCTTAGCAATACTTTTTGGATATGTCTCCTCAGTCAAGGGAAACAAAAGTAAACAAATGAGACTACATCAAACTAAAAAAGCTTTTGCACAGCAAAGGAAACTATCAACAAAATGGAAAGGCTGCCTACTGAATGGGAGAAGCTGTTTGCAAACTGTATATCTGACAAGGGGTTAATATCCAAAATATACAAAGAACTCATACAACTCAACATCAAAAACAAACTTTTAAACCCAATTTAAAAATGGGCAGAGGGCCTGAATAGACAATTTTCCAAAGAAGACATACAGGTACATGAGAAGATGTGCAACATCACTAATCATTATGGAAATGTAAATCAAAACCACAGTGAGATATCATCTCACACCTGTCAGAATGGCTGTTATCAAAAAGACAAGAAATAACAAGTGTTGTCAAGGATGTGGAGAAAAGGGAACCCTCATGCACTGTTGGTGAGACTGTAAATTGGTATAGCCACTATGGAAAACAGTATGGAGGTTCTTTAAAAAAATTAAAAATAGAACTACCATACAATCTGGCAATTCCATCTCTGGGTATTTATCCAAAGAAAACAAAAACACTAATTCGAAAAGATATATGCACCCCTATATTCATTGCAACACTATTTACAATAGTCAAGATATGGAAGCATCTAAGTGCTCATCAGCAGATGAATGGATATGGAGTACATTGTAATTTGATATACAGGAAAGTCATATTTATTTTATAGGAACTGTACCAGTTTGGACTGAAAGGGTTAAGAGTTTGAAATGAAAAGAGAAGACCCCTGGGCCCCCAAATTTTACAGGCAAGAAGCAAGGAGAGAAAACCACTCAACTGAAGACATGGACACTGTTTTATGGAACATAAAACAGAGGGTGAAATCATGCTCTGAGGAGAATCACTCCATGGGAGCAGAGGTGGATTGTAATTAATGGACACTTCCTGTCTTCAGAGCAGTAGGAATTGGTGACATATGCTCAGTGGATTTTAAGGTTGTTATGGATAAGTGACTATTGTGTGTCTCCTGTTCCCCCCCTTTTGGAATGAGAAGGTCTACTTCAGTTATTGTCTCTGTTTCCCCATTATATGGTTGGGTGACAGTAGGGGAAGACCCCTTTTGGGTTTTTATTCATATGTCTCTGAAGTTAAGATGCTGCACCCAAAGAACTGGGTTTGAAGAAATTATTCTCATCTGGACCTGATGTAGATAAAGAAATCCTGGTCCTCAAGCCTGGGCCTGATACTATAATAGAATGAAATTTTGAAATTTGGGGGAGAGGGTTGAGTGTATTTTACATGAGGGAAGGAATTGTGGACAGAGGGCAGAATATGTGTTTCCAAAATTGGTCACAAAAATACTTCTCATCCCACATGCTAGTTTGCAATGTGACTTTTCCTTGACTGTATTAATTATGGAGTCTGTTTCTCCTCTGCGGGTATCTGGGCTATCCCTGGTCCCTGTTTGACCAATAGAATACAGCAGAAATGACTTTTTGTATCTTCCCAGTCTTGGCTTTAAAAAGTCTTTAGTTTCTGTCTTCACCACTTGGAAGCCAGTGGCCCTATAAGAAGCCCCACTATGCTAAGACCACCATGCTGTTAAGAAGCCCAGACTAGCCATGTGGAGAGAGAACAGCCATGTGGAGGAACCCTTAGACACCAGCAATGTGAGTGAAGCCGTCTTGGATCTTCAAGCCCAGCCCAGTTACCAGCTGACTGCTGCTGACTTAATGTCCCTTGTGCAGCAGCAGAACAATACTGACCCATATCCAAACCCATATATTCATGAGAAGATAAAATAGTTATTGTTTAAAACACTTTTGGAGAAGTTGGTCATGTAGCAATAACTTCCAGTCTTATAATTCTCTAGCTTCCCCTGCATCAGCTGTTCAGTTTCCTTGGTATGTGCCTGCCTGCAGTCCAGGAACAAACGTAGCTGCTGTGCTTATTGGGCATGCTGATTTGTGCTGCCTATGCAATTGTAGTTTTTGATCAATTATCTCATTTTGTGTTCCTCCTCCAATTCTAAGTTGTTAATTTATTGACTCCAGAACATTTCTTCATAGAAAACAAAAGAACAGAACAAAATACAACATGAAAAAAAATTTCCTTCCTTTGCTGCATTTTTCTCCTGTGAATACTTTTCCTGAAATATGTCTTAATTTTAGTTTAATAGTTTCCCTCCTTTCATTCTCAGAACTTTAATGAATTTGTTTGTAATTTAATACATTTACAATCATTCAGTGTTTAGGTGGGAGGAGTAAACTTGAGTATATTCTGGAACAAGAAGTCCATTCATCCACATTCTAATCAACATTTACTCATTTATCTCCTTATTACTTCAACAAAAGGATTGTCTTACATAAAGCATCATATTAGGTCTTAAGCATATTCGGTAGGAGCTTACAATACAGTGAAGGAGGCAACCATTTAAACAGGTAACTAGCACAAGTCAAGGTGAAATGAAAGCTGAAAGGAAGTCTCATACAATGTGTAGTTTGGTCACAGAAATGTAGGTCTTAAATCTGATGTGGGAGTGTGGAGATAACTTCACAGGGAAGGGAACATGTGAGCACCTAGCACTTAGCATAGTGTGCTCAGGTAGGCATATGAAGTATATTTAATTGAAATGTTTAATCTTGAGTCTGGTATAAGTATGCCTTCAATAGGTAGACTAGATAAGATGGATTTTCATACCCAGAGAAAAGCAGGAATAATAGCTTGAAAGAGCCAACAGTGGTAGCAGGAAGTTTCATAGCGTATCTGGAATACTGGATTTGTGGAGTGATGAAGTGACCCATTTGGCTCTAAAAGGGCAAAGAAACTGATGGCAGAATATAAATAATTTGTAAGGAGATATATATATTTCTTTTTAGTTGATACTGGGAAGATCTAGAATATTCTTGAATATAGTAGTGATGAAATATGAAAAGAAAATAATGATGGGATTATATTGGCATGGAAATTGTTACAATATGAAAGATAAAGAATAGAGGAAAAGCAAAGAAAATTTCTAGATTTTTAGCTGGGGGGCGAATATTTAGCTATTTTAGCAATGAAAACAAGCGATAAACTGTTAAATATTGCAAAAAATCTGAATCAGAGTTTTCCAATTGAATCTGTTTTCATATAATATAATTAACATGGAAATTGTGGCAAAGGATGTTTCTGTGGTTCAGATACTCACTCTTGTCCTCCACAGCTATGATCCCATGACCTAGATTGTGAAATTGAGCTGCCACTTAGTCTGATTCATTAAACAACATCCTAAAAATAGCCACTGAAGTAGTAACATGAAATCTTACCAAATGGCTGTTAATGGGGATCTAAAAACCCATTATCTGGTAACTTAACGCATATTTCTTTTTTTCTGATAAAAATAGATTACTCAGATCATAGGTAACTTTTAATTACATTTAAAGGAACTCACTGAACAAACTCATTTCTAGTGGAAATGCAATGAAATTTTTAGCCTCAATCCCAAGAAAGTAAGAAAAACGTGGTTAAATGATATTTCAAACCAAGCCAATTTATTGAATTTTATGGACAATATAGAAAATTTTATACCACACTTGTACCTGAAGTATCTGAAAAGAAATCCCATTGGATTCACAATTTTAATAATTCTTACATTTATGCCACATATTATTCCATCACTTAAAAATTTTCTGAATTGTTAACTTATTTTCCCAACTTTCTCACTCCAGGCTTCTTACCTGCAGGTCTTCCCCTCTTGATTATGAAGGTCTCACCTGTTGTCTACTTACGAAAACTTCCTTTCAATAAGAGAAATTTTATTCAGTGTTACAAATGAGTAAAAGATGAATGGACTTCTGGCTGTCCTGAGCCTTGAAATCCTAAATAAAAATCAACTTTCTGAACTGCAAAAAATCTTTCATTTCTCTCCTCCTCATTCCACTCTGTCGTCTAATGAAACTAAGTTCATTAAGGTGTCAGTGGTTGATATTTCTCCCTGAGCATATTTGCACTTTAAAGGCTTTTTGGACAAATATCTAAAATATTGAAATAAAAAAATTTCAAAGATTTTGAAGCATGAAATGCAGGAAAAATGGAAGAGATGACAGGTGGTCAACTTGTAATTTCATGAAGTGAGTTGTCTGGGGAAAGGAATTTAATAATTAGGGAACAAGTTTGGGGAAGAAGTGTCTTCCCAGGATTCAGAAATCACATCATATTGGGAATTATCAAAATTTTCACTTTATAAGGCCATCATTTGGTCAGCTAGTCACATTTCCTTGTGTTTACATTATCTCAGCCCAGACCATCTGAAATTTAGTATATGTGCTGCCGAAGCGAGCACAGACCATCTGAAATTTAACTATGAAACAGACTAGTGAAGTTATCAATTATGAAGAAAAATCAAACAGGGGAAATACCTTTACTTAGAGTCAGTGGGAGTATTGGCACTTCTGTCTTATGAATGCCATGCTATTGGAAAACAGAGACAGTCAACATTGTAACTTGGAAATAAGAGCATACTATTAGATGTGGGCATAGAAAAAAAATAAATGCACAGAAAGGATTTAAAATATTGACTTACACTGAGGGAAATAAAATGGCAAGTGGCAATGTTTTATTATGGTACCATGAAAAACAAACCTCCCAAATGTTCAAAACAAACAATTCCAGTATTACAAAATCTCATTAGCAATTAATCATAAGAGTATATAGACACAAATGAGATTAGAAATAATATTTCTAGAAGGTACTTTAGTTCCAAATCTGCATGGACATAGAAACCTTGAGCACATTAACATGACCTATTGTAATTAGAACTCAGCCAAGATAGGGCACTAAAGACAATTTATGGGATTGGAGCCCTGTAAGAGCTGCATAACCTGATGAATCATTTCCCCAAACTCTGCTGTAGTTCCAGGGCTCTCGTAATTCTGGTGATAAAAGCACCTAATGAAACAGTTCTGAGGAGGAAGCATGTTTATCAAACTTTACTAATTGTGTTATCCTTTCACTATCTCATAGCTGCACTGATGAGACCCTAAGGGAAGACTGTCTACTATCAAAGGAAGACTCCAATTCATCTCTACTTAAAAGGGGTAATTTTTCTCCTCTAAAAAAATAAGTTGGCAGTGAGAGGAAGATTATTCTTTTCTTTCAATCCAAGAGAAAATTGAATCTCAAACGGTAAAATAGTAAAAGAGTGTCTTAACCGCTTCTTTCCTAATTTAGACCCCTTTGGCTACACTCCATTGGTTGTGCCAGTAGTCCTCATTTCAGAGTAAAAGAAAAGCTATATGTCTGGATTTATTTTTAACTATCCAACTTGGTAAAGGTATATTAAAACACAAATACAACATGCTATTTCAATTAGCATTGCAAAATTTATACCCAGTATTTTCTGCTTCTCCTCTTCTTATTCTTGTTTGTAGATTCAGAGAGAAGCAAATGGAACTGAAAATAGGATTTTTAAAAATATGTAATTTATTTTTATAGTCAGGTTTAAGTATAATTTATATACAGTAAAATTCATCTTTTTCAGGTGTGCAGTTCCATGAGTTTTGACAGATATATAGAGTTATGTAGCCACCACCACAGTCAAGCTGTAGAATACAAACATGGGCAATTTGTTTTAAAAAGTTCTTAGAGAAGGAGTGAGTTGAGGAATGATTGCAGTGGTAAAATGGAGTAAGTCAATTAGAGTGAGCAAAGCCATGAGAAAATAAGGCTGATTGTACAAAGGGAGGAAGAAAGAGGTGGTTAAGAGAGAAAAGGTAAAGAAATAGTGAAATAAAGGACATGGGCTGCAAGAATGGCACTCAAATGATCAGGGTTGGGGATTTGGACCCGTGAAGGAGATCCTGTATATATGGTCTCCTTACCACCCCTTTCATCTTTTCCAGTCTCCTCTGTTGATCTTTCTCTCATAATGAATCCTGCATGGTGGGACACTGCTTTAAACCACCTGTGCCTTATGTTGACTGTTTAATCCAATTAATATATGGAGTAGTAATTTTCAAACTTGTGTATGATTCAAATTGTCTGTGGAGCATTTAAAAGTCTGTATGATTAGACACAGCTCCCAAAGATCATGATTCAATAATTCTTATATGGGACTCCTTTTAAAAGGTTGAAAAAACACTGCAATTAGATTTTGGAAAACAGAGTAACATATTTTAGTATCAAGAGTACTTAAAGACACAAAATATGCCATGAAGTGAGCACACAATGAGACCTATTCCTGCTAAAATGCTAAGATGCACACTACTCAGAGAAGACCCCTCTAGGCCCAGCTGTTAGTCCTTGCCCCATACAGAGGAGGATGAGTGGGATAACTGGCTGCAGAATTGGAACAGCTGCCAATTACTCATTGTGGTCTTCAACTCCTCTTTACTCTCCCTTCTTTCCATTTTGTATATTAGAATATCTTTCTCTCCATTCCCTTCTCACTCTTTAAATACATCTCCTCACATAGAAGGGGGCTGGTAGTCATTTATATTCAGACTAAAACCCATTCATTCTAGTTTATTAAGTCTCTTATTACCATTTTCTAATTATTTAACTCTAAAAAAACAAAAAAGATATTTTAACTCTTATAAAAGCAGGGACCACAAAACAGCAGCTTGCCAAATAAATGTATGTTTTATTCGGTAGATGATATTTTAAAAAATAATTTGAATTAGGTGCCAATATTTTAAAATGGAGATATTTTAGAAAAAAAAATGAAATTCCTCCTTGGTAAAATGTCTGTAATGGAAAATGCTTCAGAATAATCAGTATGTGCTACAGATCTGGCATATTAGCCTGGTTTTAGTCCTTGGTGGGTGAGATGATCAGCCAAATTGAGTAATTGGTAGAAAGGGCCAAGTACCTGAGACAGCTGTTTTAAGCCTCATTTTGCTTTCTTTCAAAAAGCGATTTTTAATGGTGAAATTTTGGTCTTTTTACTTATCTTGAATGAATGTTAGAACTAGTTTTCAGTAGTGAAACTAAAGGTATTCAGCAGGATGTATGCACCGGCTGCTCATATATGTTTTAAAATCCTGCAAAGATGATTATGGGTCATGCGTGAGCACCCCAGGTTGTTCTCTAATCCATCCTTGTATATCCATTGGTTTAGGAGCTTTTAGGATTGCATCATACCAGCAAGAGGGTACAGAACAGTACCTCAGGAATCTTTCAGTTCCTGCCTTGAGTAAACCTTTTATAAGGCTGTGATCAGAGCACCTAAAAGGCCAGAGTGAGACATCTAGAAAGAACATGTTATATTAACTTTTTCTTTCCTTGCTTGCCACTCAGTGTATGTCTTAAAAAAAAGTCTGTGTGTGGCAGATTTTGGTCTAAAAGGTGCTTTCCTTGTAGCCTGGTAGTGAGTTTGTAGATGAGAAGCTAACCTGCATCACCCCAGACTTCTTTGGCCACCGCTGCTGTCTGGAAAAACCTAGAAGTTGTGCATTTCCAAACTGGATTATGTCCACTTGCAGTACTCCTCTTGAAAAATAAGGTTTGGCAACTCTAAGCCCCCACTATTTGAAAGGGAACAACCAGAAAGACCTGAGAAGTAGCTGCATCCTTTACTGAGTCATGTAATCTCTACTTTCCACAATAAACACCTCTTGCTCTTGCCTTAATCCCAGCCTGGTGCTCTTATTTACATTTCCTGCCTGGCCCCATGGGCGTTGGTACCTGTGATCCCTCCACTGAAGGAATTTTAGATCCTGTGTGGGAGCAGATTTAAGCTTAGACCACTTATCTTGGTGTTCAAAATCATGTATATGAATAGCTCTGAGGATAAACTTACATTTATTCATTTTGGTTCTTAGAATGGATTAGATAGGCCTTGAGGCTCACTGAACTGTCCTTATTCATTTCTTTTCTCTTTCCTATTCTGTCATCTTATTCTTTCTCATCCTTTGCCCCTAATATCACAAAGCTGGGGCTCCAGAGTTTTTACCTCTCCCCACCCTCATAGTGCTAATGCTAGCTAATGGAAACCATCTATAGCTCAGTGACCCGTGGCTTTAAATAGGCCAGCAACTAGAGCACCAGAATTTAGAATGAGTAGATGCTTCCAAAGTCCTCTGATGACTGTATGGAGGAGGGTACATCAAAGGAAGGATGCGGATCTAGGACACAAAGTACAGCTGGTGGGAAATAAAGTCAGGAGTCTGTGACCCATTGTGTGGGGGGTGTGTGTGTGTGTGTGTGTGTGTGTGTACATGTGCAAATTATGGTGAATATTGAAGACTATGCAGGTACATGGAGTCAGGGAAAATTTGAAGTTTAAATAATGAATCATCAAAATGAAAAGAGAAAAAATGAGGCATTACTACTATACAAATGAAATGTTCGTCTCTGCCTTTTGAATAAGCTGCCACCTATGTATTATTTTTGTTTCTTAACATCTTTATTGGAGTATAATTGCTTTACATTGTTGTGTTAGTTGCTGCTGTATAACAAAGTGAATCAGCTATAAATATACATATATCCCCATATCCCCTCCCTCTTTCGTCTCCCTCCCACCCTCCCTATCCCACTCCTCTAGGTGGTCACAAAGCACAGAGCTGATATCCCAGTGCTATGCCGCTGCTGCCCACTAGCTAGCTGTTTTACATTTGGTAGTGTATATGTCAATGCCACTCTCTCACTTTGTCTCAGCTTACCCTTCCCCCTCCCCGTGTCCTCAAGTCCATTCTCTATGTCTGTGTCTTTATTCCTGTCCTACCCCTAGGATCTTAAGAACTTTTTTTTTTTTTTAGATTCCATATATATGTGTTAGCATAAGGTATTTGTTTTTCTCTTTTTGACTTTCTTCACTCTGTATGACAGACTTTAGGTTCATCCACTTCACTACAAATAACTCAATTTCATTTCTTTTTATGGATGAGTAATATTCCATTGTATATATGTGCCACATCTTCTTTATCCATTCATCTGTCGAGGGACACTTAGGTTGCTTACATATCCTGGCTATTGTAAACAGTGCTGCACTGAACATTGAGGTACGTGACTTTTTAAAAAATTAAAAAAAATTTTTTTTTAATTTCTGAGATATACATTTTAAAGTAATAACTAGAATTATGACTTATAACATTATACCAGAACATATAAGATTTTTAGAAATTTCATGTAATGTCTGAAACATTTATATTAACATATTTCCATACAAGTAGCCCGAAGAAAGTTCAGTATTTCTTTTTTGTTTGTTTTTTATACTATAGGTTCTTATACTATAGGTTGTTAGTCATCAGTTTTATACACATCAGTGTATACATGTCAATCCCGATCACCCAATTCAGCACACCACCATCCCCACCCCACTGTGGTTTTCCCCCCTTGGTGTCCATACGTTTGTTCTCTACATCTGTGTCTCAACTTCTGCCCTGCAAACCGGTTCATCTGTACCATTTTTCTAGGTTCCACATACATGCGTTAATATGCGATATTTGTTTTTCTCTTTCTGACACACTTCACTCTGTATGACAGTCTCTAGGTCCATTCACATCCCAACAAATGACTCAATTTCGTTCTTTTTTATGGCTGAGTAATATTCCATTGTATATATGTACCACATCTTCTTTATCCATTCGTCTGTTGGTGGGCAGTTAGGTTGCTTCCATGACTTGCCTATTGTAAATAGTGATGTAATGAACATTGGGGTGCATGTGTCTTTTTGAATTATGGTTTTCTCTGAGTATATGCCCAGTAGTGGGATTGCTGGATCATATGGTAATTCTATTTTTAGTTTTTTAAGGAACCTCCATACTGTTCTCCATAGTGGCTGTATCAATTTACATTCCCACCAGCAGTGCAAGAGGGTTCCCTTTCTCCACACCCTCACCAGCATTTATTGTTTGTAGATTTTTTGGTGATAGCCATTCTGACTGGTGCGGGGTGATACCTCATGCAGTTTTGACTTGCATTTCTCTAATGATTAGTGATGTTGACCAGCTTTTCATGTGTTTGTTGGCAACCTGTATATCTTCTTTGAAGAAATGTCTATTTAGGTCTTCTGCCCATTTTTGGATTGGGTTGTTTGTTTTCTTGATATTGAGCTGCATTAGCTACTTGAATATTTTGGAAATTAATCCTTTGTCAGTAGCTTCATTTGCAAATATTTTCTCCCATTCTGAGGATTGTATTTTCGTCTTGTTTATGGTTTCCTTTGCTGTGCAAAAGCATTGAAGTTTCATTAGGTCCCATTTGTTTATTTTTGTTCTTATTTCTATTTCTGTAGGAGGTGGGTCAAAAAGGATCTTGCTGTGATTTATGTCATAGAGTGTTCTGCCTATGTTTTCTTCTAAGAGTTTTATGGTGTCTGGCCTTACATTTAGGTCTTTAATCCATTTTGAGTTTATTTTTGTTTGTGGTGTTAGGGCATGGTCTAATTTTATTCTTTTACATGTAGCTGTCCAGTTTTCCCAGCACCACTTATTGAAGAGGCTGTCTTTTCTCCCTTGTATATTCTTACCTCCTTTATCAAAGATAAGGTGACCATATGTACGTGGGTTTATATCTGGGCTTTCTATCCATTGATCTATATTTCTGTTTTTTTGCCAGTACCATACTGTAGCTTTGTAGTATAGTCTGAAGTCTGGGAGTCTGATTCTTCCAGATCTGTTTTTCTTTCTCAAGATTGCTTTGGTTATTCAGGGTCTTTTGGTTTTCCATACATATTGTGAAATTTTTTGTTGTAGTTCTGTGAAAAATGCCATTGGTAGTTTTATAGGGATTGTATTGAATCTGTAGGTTGCTTTGGGTATTATAGTCATTTTCACAATGTTGATTCTTCCGATCCAAGAACATGGTATATCTCTCCATCTGTTTGTATCATCTTTAATTTCTTTTATCAGTGTCATATGCTTTTCTGCATACAGGTCTTTTGTCTCCTTCGGTAGGTTTATTCCTTGGTATTTTATTCTTTTTGTTGCAGTGGTAAATGGGAGTGTTTTCTTGATTTCACTTTCAGATTTTTCATCATTAGTGTATAGGAATGCCAGAGATTTCTGTGCATTAATTTTGTATCCTGCTACTTTACCACATTCATTGATTAGCTCTAGTAGTTTTCTGGTAGCATCTTTAGGATTCTCTATGTATAATCTCATGTCATCTGCAATCAGTGACAGTTTTACTTCTTTTCCAATATGGATGCCTTTTCTTTTTCATATCTGATTGCTGTGGCTAAAACTTGCAAAACTATGTTGAATAGTAGTGCTGACAATGGGTAACCTTGTCTCGTTCCTGATCGTAGAGGAAATGGTTTCAGTTTTTCACCATTGAGAATAAGGTTGGCTGTGGGTTTGTCATATATGGCCTTTATTATGTTGTGTAAGTTCCCTCTATGCCTACTTTCTGGAGAGTTTTTATCAAAAATGGGTGTTGAATTTTGTCAAAAGCTTTTTCTGCATCTATTGAGGTTATCATATAGTTTTTATTCTTCAATTTGTTAATATGGTGTATCACATTGATTGATTTGCATATATTAAAGAATCCTTGCATTTCTAGATAAACTCCACTTGATCATGGTGTATAATCCATTTAATGTGCTGCTGGATTCTGTTTGCTAGTATTTTGTTGAGGATTTTTGCATCTATGATCATTAGTGATATTGGCCTGTAGTTTTCTTTTTTGGTGATATCTTTGTCTGGTTTTGGTATCAAGGTGATGGTGGCCTCATAGAATGAGTTTTGGAGTGTTCCTCACTCTGCTATATTTTGGAAGAGCTTGAGAAGGATAGGTGTTAGCTCTTCTCTAAATACTTGATAGAATTCGCCTGTGAAGCCATCTGGTCCTGGGCTTTTGTTTGTTGGAAGATTTTTAATCACAGTTTCAATTTCAGTGCTTGCAATTAATCTGTTTATATTTTCTATTTCTTCCTGGTTCAGTCTCAAAGGTTGTGTTTCCTAAGAATTTTTCCATTTCTTCCAGGTTGTCCATGTTATTGGCAAATAGCTTGTCTTAATCTCTCATGATCCTTTTTATTTCTGCAGTGTCAGTTGTTACTTCTCCTTTTTCATTTCTACTTCTGTTGATTTGAGTCTTCTCCCTTTTTTTCTTGATGAGTCTGGCAAATGGTTTATCAATTTTGTTTTACTTCTTAAAGAACAAGCTTTTAGTTTTATTGATCTTTGCTATCGTTTCCTTCATTTCTTTTTCATTTATTTCTGATCTGATATTTATTATTTCTTTCCTTCTGCTAACTTTGGGGTTTTTTTTTTTTTTTTGTCTTTCTGTATTTGCCTTAGGTGTAAGGTTAGATTGTTTATGTGAGATCTTCCTTTTTTCTTGAGGTAGGATTGTATTGCTATAAACTTCCCTATTAGAACTGCTCTTGCTGCATCCCATAGGTTTTGGGATGTCATGTTTTCATTGTCAGATTTTTCTAGGTATTTTTTGATTTCCTCTTTGATTTCTTCAGTGATCTCTTGGTTATTTGGTAGTGTATTTTTTAGCCTCCATGTGTTTGTATTTTTTACAGTTTTTTTCCTGTAATTGATATCTAGTCTCATAGTGTTGTGGTCGGAAAAGATACTTGGTATGATTTCAGTTATCTTAACGTTACCAAGGCTTGATTTGTGACCCAAGATATGATCTATCCTGGAGAATGTTCCATAAGCACTTGAGAAGAAAGTGTATTCTGTTGTTTTTAGATGGAATGTCCTATAAATATCCACCTTGTTCAATGTGTAATTTAAAATTTGTGTTTCCTTATTTATTTTCATTTTGGTTGATCTCTCTATTGGTGATAGTGGGGTGTTAAAGTCCCCTACTATTATTGTTTTGCTGTTGATTTCCCCTTTTGTGGCTGTTAGCATCTGCCTTATGTAATGAGGTGCTCCTATGTTGGGTGCATAAATATTTACAGTTGTTCTATCTTCTTCTTGGATTGATCCCTTGATCATTATGTAGTGTCCTTCTTTGTCTCTTGTAATAGTCTTTATTTTTAAAGTCTGTTTTATCTGAAATGAGAATTGCTACTCTAGCTTTCTTTTGATTTCCATTGACATGGAATATCTTTTTCCATCCTTTCACTTTCAGTCTGTATTTGTCCCTAGGTCTGAAGTAGGACTGTTTTAGACAGCATTATAGGGGTCTTGTTTTTGTATGCATTCAGCTAGTCTATGTCTTTTGGTTGGAGCATTTAATCCATTTACATTTAAGGCAATATGTATGTTCCTATTACCATATTCTTAATTGTTTTGGATTTGTTATTGTAGGTCTTTTCCTTTTATTGTGTTTCCTGTCTAGAAGAGTTCCTTTAGCATTTGTTATAAAGCTGGTTGGTGGTGCTGAATTCTCTTAGTTTTTGCTTGTCTGTAAAGTTTTTAATTTCTCTATCAAATCTGAATGAGATCCTTGCTGGGTGGAGTAATCTTGGTTGTAGGTGTTTCCCTTTCATCACTTTAACTATGTCTTGCCACTCCCTTCTGGCTTACAGAGTTTCTGCTGAAAGATCAGCTGTTGACCATATGGGGATTCCATTGTATATTATTTGTTGCTTTTCCCTTGTTGCTTGTAATAGTTCTTCTTTGTATTTAATTTTTGATAGCTTCATTATTATTATGTCTTGGCGTGTTTCTCCTTGGATTTATCCTGTGTGGGACTCTCTGCACTTTCTGTACTTGATTGACTATTTCCTTTCCCAAATTAGGGAAGTTTTCAACTATAATCTCTTCAAATATTTTCTCAGTCCCTTTCCTTTTCTCTTCTTCTGGGACCCCTGTAATTTGAATGTTGGTGTGTTTAATGTTGTCCCAGAGGTCTCTGAGACTGTCCTCAATTCTTTTTTTTTTTTTTTTTTTTGCGGTACGCGGGCCTCTCACTGTTGTGGCCTCTCCCGTTGTGGAGCACAGGCTCTGGACGCGCAGGCTCAGCGGCCATGGCTCACAGGCCCAGCCGCTTTGCGGCCTTTGGGATCTTCCTGGACCGGGGCACGAACCCGCATCCCCTGCATAGGCTGGCAGACTCTCAACCACTGCGCCACCAGGGAAGCCCTGTCCTCAATTCTTTTCATTTGTTTTTCTTTCTTCTGATCTGCAGTAGTTATTTCCACTATTTTATCTTCCAGGTCACTTATCTGTTCTTCTGCCTCAGTTATTCTGCTATTGATTCCTTCTAGAGAATTTTTAATGTCATTTTTTGTGTTGTTCATCATTGCTTGTTTGCTCTTTAGTTCTTCTAGGTCCTTGTTCAATGTTTCTTGTATTTTCTCCATTCTATTTCCAAGATTTTGGATTATCTTTACTGTTATTACTCTGAATTCTTTTTCAGTTAGACTGCCTATTTCCTCTTCATTAGTTTAGTCTGGTGGGTTTTTACCTTGCTCCTTCATCTGCTGCATATTTCTCTGTCCTCATGTTGCTTAACTTACTTTGTTTGTGTTTTCCTTTTTGCTGGCTGCTGGTTCATAGTTCCCATTGTTTTTGGTGTCTGCCCCCAGTGGGTAAGGTTGGTTCAGTGGCTTGTGTAGGCTTCCTGGTGGAAGGCACTGGTGCCTGTGTTCTGGTGAATGAGGATGGATCTTGTCTTTCTGGTGGGCAAGACCACATCTGGTGGTGGGTTTTGGGGTGTCTGTGAACTTAGTATGATTTTAGGCAGACTCTGTGCTAATGGGTGGGTTTATGTTCCTATCTTGCTAGTTGTTCAGTATGGGGTGTCCAGCACTGTAGCTTGCTGGTCCTTGAGTGGAGCTGGGTCTTAGAGTTGAGACACAGATTTCTGGGAGAGCTCTCGCAGAGTGATATTACGTGGGGCCAGGAGGTCTTTGACTGACGAATGTCCTGAACTCAGCTCTCCCACCTCAGGCACTCAGGCCTGACACCCGGCCAGAGCACCCAGACCCTGTCAGACACACAGCTGTATGGTGAACAGAAGTTAGATGGTGAAAGGAGTTGAGCAGCAGTGGACAGGGAGAGAGTGCTCAGCAACTCAGAATGAGGAAGGCCAATATCTGTTCCCAGATATTTCAGTTCACAATTCTGTATTCTTGCTCACATCCCTCATTATGAGCATCCTTTTCTGACACCTTATCTGGGAGTAGGAAGGGTTTTAAGAAGTTAGTTGCGGTTCTCAAATGTATCTGTCATTCAGGTAGAGGTTGTCACTGGTCCCTTGTGGACCTGTCTGTGAAACTGCTTGGATGTCTTCAGTGACATGGCATCTGCCTTCCCCAGAATGAGTGACCCCAAACTGGCTCCATTGGCTCCACCCTGGCGGCCTCACAGACCCTACGCGCAGCGCGCTGCCCACCTCGTCCCACCCCCTAACCCAACCCACCTATGTATTCTTAAATTCCATCAGAATCATGGTTATGTATGTCATTAAATAAAAGCACAAGTATAATTGTTATATTACTGATTTAAACAGAAGTATCTCCCTTTACTACCATTCTCAAAGATTGTTGCTTGTTTAATATAGTCATATACAAACCTTAATGAGCAGTTATTTACTTAAAAATATAGAAGAGCCATAGCAGTAGGAATTTTGTTTCACTTGTTCACAGTATCCCCAGTACCTCAACTAGTTCTTGGCACATAATAAGATGAATTTTTTTAAATGGATGAATGGCTGTGTATACGTTTGTGAGAGACAGAGAGCAGTCTCTGAGCATTTGGGTGGAGAAATGTAGTAATCTCTATTATTACATCATTGTTGTATTATTGAATAAAATTATGGAATAAAAAGTATTACACTTCCTATATATACATTTCTTTATATAAAGACTCAAACTGTTCAAGATTTGCACAATGTTAATATTAAATGTAAGATGTGTATTCTTTGATTCACTGATATAAATTTTAGTTCATGAAAAAAATTACAAAATTCTCACTGACAGTAGTTTTCACTCAGTTGTGGTAAACAGGTGTTCTGCATTAGACCTCAGAAAGTAAAGTTCTTCTTCCCTTTCCCAAACAAAATAAAACAGTCAGTGGCCTAATCTTGAAATCACTTCATCTTTTCATCAGGGAGGATGTGAATATGAGTTAGTAATTATTTAGTGAGTACTCGAGTTCTTTCTTGAAATATGTTAATTGGTACAAAATACCATCATACCTAGCACTCCTGCAAATTAGTATTGTGCTGAATTCAAACCCTCATCACTTGATTGACGTATATGTCAGAAATCTAGCCCTGAGGAACCTAACATTGTAATATGTGGTATTTTTCATATTATCATTGTTTTGAGACTTTGAAATATTGGGAGGAGAAAAAGTAACATTGATTTTGACCACTCTGCCAGTGTGCTTCTAGCTAAGCATGTGGAGAAGTGTGAAATAGAAAGAGATAAGATAACGGAGAAATTCAGAGGATCAGAATAAAGTCCCCTAAAAGTCAAAAAGAGCACTTTTTCTTTCCTTTCTTACATCACTTACACTTCTGTACTAATAATAACAGTGCCTCTGTTCCATCTCTGCCCTGGCTCTGGGGAAACCTGGTTCACTCTGTTCTACTAGGGCACATAGCCCTTCTGTACTCCTTAGTATCTAGGGCCCTACCCTCTAGTTAAGAGGATTATGAGTGTCCTGGGCCACAAAGAAGGCTAGTCCAGCATAATTCAAATGGAGCTGAGAAAAGACTCAGGGCAGATATAGCAGACACTGATCAGCAAACTGGGAAGTCCTCACCACACAGCACCCATAAACAAGCCAGAATGGCTCTTTGCCCCTAATTGCAGAAAGTGCACACTCAGAGGCATCTGAGATGTCGGTGCCCATATATAAGTAATTTTGTAATAGTGTTTTACACTTCAGATTATGCTTATTTATTTGGACAACAATCATGTATCAACTTTCGGTTTGTTTTCACTTTCATGGAAATTACTGTTATCTGTTTTCTTCCTTATACTAAATATTAGCATATGTATAAAAAAGGGGAGGGCTTCCCTGGTGGTGCAGTGGTTGAGAGTCTGCCTGTCGATGCAGGCGACGTGGGTTCGTGCCCTGGTCTGGAAGATCCCACATGCCGTGGAGCAGCTAGGCCCGTGAGCCATGGCTGCTGAGCCTGCGCCTCCGGAGCCTGTGCTCAGCAACTGGAGACGCCACAACAGTGAGAGGCCCGTGTACCGGAAAAAAAAGAAAAAAGGGGAGGGTATCCCTACAGAAAGGAAACTACAAAAGTATTCAGTAAATACAAAGACTAAACACATCTTTGAATTAAAAGAGTGAGTAAATAACAATGAATAGCAGATGAAGAAAGGAGAAGGAAAAAAGACAAATGGGTGGATAGAAAAGCATAAAAAGTCAGAGACTGAGCGATTCTAAAATAAGTTAGAAGTAAACTCATATTTAACCACACATAGAAGAAAGAAGAAGACAATGAATGATCCACTCAAACACACAAGAATGGCTTTTGCCTAGTGCTTGATGCATGTTAGAAACTCAGCACATGTTTATTAAATGAGAAAATGAAAGAAACACAGGCAGAGAAAAAAACCCTGCTGAAATAAAGGATCCATACTGTGACCTTTATACTGCATGTAAAGACTTAAATCCTAATGTGATTTTACCAAATATGTATTGTTTAGGCATAAATGCCTTCAGTGTTTGAAATAGTCTGGTTCATGTAAAATAAAAGACTGTCTTGTTTAACCATAGTCGATTGCTGACAGTCTGCTGTTGGAAGGAGAAAAACATGTAATTTAGTACAGAAGATAATTTAAAACTTTTTAAAAAGTATATCATGAAGCAATGTCTAGGTTACACATATTCAAATAAAGAATTTTCCCTATTAATCATGATTTTCATAGGAAAACATTAAAATTAATATTGTTTTTCTCTGGGACATAAAATTATTGGGTAAGGCATTTTAGAAAACTAAAAAGTCAAACTTGTCAAAAAAGTTATCGTAAGAGTAAATGTCCAAGCATTGAAAAATGGCTATGTAAATAATGATACAACTTAATTGAATTTTAAAAGCTATGTAATCAATTATAAACACTCTTACAAAGAATTATGTTACAGCTATGTATAAGTGAATGTAAATACACAGGAGTTGGGAGAGAAATTAGAAAAAATAAAAAGTTTTAATTAAATTTTTATTAATATTTAATTTATTAAATTAATATTTAACTTATTTAAATGGTAGGATTTGAGATTTCCTGTTTTTATTTCTGACTGACATATTAGTTCCATAAAAAGTGAAGAGTTGTCAAAGACCATTCACAAAATTTGTTTTCTACACGTGAATTTCCCCAAATCAACATTTCCTGTATGTTCCTTTGAAAACCTATAGTGAAATTATTACATGAAATTAAGTTTTCCAACTATGGGACTCACACTTTTTCATTAGATGAATAAAGGACTATCCTATTGTTTAGTGCATATGAGATCTGTCATTTACCTTTAGTACGTTTTCCAGTGTTTGTTTTCGCTAGTGAATTTCTGAAGGAGACAAGATCTGGTGTCTTCAAAACTTATTCTTCCTTGGGTCATGTTTTGGTTGTTTAAGGTCATCACTCTTATAGAGGAGATGGATGATGGGTTCTTCAGAGGTGAAAAAGTAAATTTGTTCAAGACATTTCATCAATATTCTTTATGCAAATTATAAGGCTGTGTAATTTTTACTGCAATTGTTATTATTATTTTTTTTTTTGCGGTATGTGGGCCTCTCACTGTTGTGGCCTCTCCCATTGCAGAGCACAGGCTCCGGATGTGCAGGCCCAGCGGCCATGGCTCACAGGCCCAGGTGCTCCGCGGCATGTGGGATCCTCCCGGACTGGGGCACGAACCCATGTCCCCTGCATCGGCAGGCGGACTCTCAACCACTGTGCCACCAAGGAAGCCCCTTACTGCAATTATTGATAACTAGTTAATCTAACCTTTGGCATCAGTTAAAGGCAATGAGGTGGAGGCATTTGTTTTAAAAAAATCAATGAGGTTTTTCTTTTTTTTCCTGAAATATCATCCAATAAAATAATGCTTGGAATTATCCAGTTGCAGAATTCTCATTACTTAGACATAAAATGTATATATGCTATCAGCAGAAAGCTCAGATTGTGATAGTGATATTAACAGAATTGACACTGGGTCCTAATGGTACCTAGCAAATATATTTTTGACTTGAGCAGTTGTCATTAATTCCACCTTGATTTATCAGTGCCACCAACTTTCCTCACTGGTTTTCCGTATCATTTAATAGTTCTTGAGATCTGTAGCTCACCAGATTGAACGAGAACCTGAAAGCATCAGTCTTTCAAAAATATATCTCAAGATGAAGGAGAGGCAGAGAAGGTGCTCTTGATTTAATCCTGTTTAATTTTATTTACCTAAATGATTATGTTTTATTAAATTTGAAATATATGTTTAGAGTTTCAAGAATAAGGATATCTGATCTTGAATGTTAAACAAGTTAAGCTGAGCCTGGTGAAAATGGGAAGTAGTAGAAGACATGAAAAACTGAGAGGATGACGGAAGTTAACATAAATTGAGGTAGGATACAATTATTAAAAAACAAAAGTGTTTGATAATAAGTTTTCTGATGTCTTGTACATAGTAGGCATGATGCAAACTTTATTTAGGTTTGTTTAAGTAGTATACAGCTCAAAACAATTTTATTCTTCTGATTATCAATCTAGTCTACTTTGTAGACTGAGGATCTGAGCCACTTTATTTTGATGGTTGTTTCGGGTGTCACATGAGCATATGGGTGTAATAAGGAAGAAGAAAGATAATTCAGGTCATGTTAAGTTCCTGAGGAATGTTGCTAATTCTACTTTAATGCACATCCATTAGAGTATGCGTTTTAGCTCTAGAATCAAAATTTGAAAACTTCATGCATTTTCATAGAATTATCTCATAGTTTATATCCAAACTCTCTATATCTGATATACAATTATTTGTCTATGGACAGGAGATCCACAGACTTTACTTATTGGTCAGTGAATTTTCTTTATTATATTCTGTTTTTTTCCTCTCCCTTTATTCTTATAGTTAGTGTCCATCTTCAACAAAAATGAATGATTTTTCTATTTTTGCACTTGGGAGATTTTTTCTTTCTTTTTCTTCTTTTTAAGATCTGAAAGAGTTACTTTTCACTATACAAGATTTAGAATTTTATGTATCCCTTTTCTCTTACTTTTAAATTACTCAGATTCTTTAAAATAGTCTGTATTCTGCTTGGCTAAAGATATTCGAAAGGATGAATATAAGAGAATTTACTTGGAGGATGATACTTCTCATTAAAAGATGAATAGAAGTAGGGACTTTGGGTAGTATTTAATCTGTCAGATGTAACACAAAAGATAATTTTCTTTGGAAAGTAGATCTGACTTACAACTGCAAGTCAATTATTTAATAAGAGTTAGAAGCTTCTCTGCTCTTCCTTCAGAAATGCATGAAATAAGCATTTACATTTTTTATGTAAATTACTAAATTCTTTAAATACACCCTATTCTCTCAATGTTCTCTCTGAAAACTTAATGTTATGAGGTACGTCCATTACAGGTCATCTTTTGATCCTGGAAAATAACGTGCATTCTTTAGGAAGTATTATATATATATATATATATATATATATATACACACACACACACACACACACACACACATATGGAGAGAGAGAGAGGGAGACAACTTTTTAGAACTTTGTCATGGTACTTCAGGCATAGTTTTCAGTATTTACCCATAGAGATTAAAAATACCTATTCCTAAACTCATGTCCTAGAAACCTTATTTAATGGCTCTGGACTGAGGCCCCCAAATGGCTATTTTTAAGATGCTCTTTGAGTAACTACACAATGGGTTTGAGGAATACTGATGTACATAATATCAATAGTCCACACACTTGGGGAATCATTTGATTATTACTTATTTCTATTAAGTCATCATTGTATGTATATGTATATATAGCTTTATATAACATTATATATGTAGCTTTGTATAATATATATAATTAAAGTTATATAATACTTTATATAAATTATAACTAAGTATATATATATCTCATTATTTTGTGAGCACAATGGGAGATAATTATAATTATGGATCAAAGGACCATCATATTAGTTTCCTGTGGCTGCCGCAACAAATTACCACACATTTGGTGGCTAAAACAACAGAAATGTATTCTATCACATTTCTGGAAGCAAGAAGTTCGAAATCAAGGTGCCAACATGGCCATGCTCCTCTGAAGGCTCTAGCAGGGAATTCTTTGCTTTTAACCAGCTTCCGGTAGCGCCTGGCTTTCCTTGACTTGAGGCTATGTAACTCTAATCTCTGCCTCCAACCTCATAATGACCCTCTCCTCTGTGTGTCTCACTGTTTCAGATCCCCCTCATCTTTCTCTTATAAGGACACTAGTCATTGGATTTAGGGCCCACCCTAAATTTTGCATAATTTTATCTTGAGATCCCTAATGATATCTGTAAAAACCTTGTTTCCTAATAAGTCACATTTACAGGTACCAGGGTAGAGACTTGGATATATCTTTTGGGTGGGCACAGTTCAGCCCACTACAGCTATACATTTTCCATTTTCATTTTGAGGCAATTGACTTTCGTCAGTCATTTGAGGAGCCTATGGCTTTTTCAGTTATGAAACAATAATAGTGACCCATTCCTTTAAAAACTATCTGACTTACTAATCATTTATTTATATTTTATCCAGTTCCTACTGAATAACCTGGGTTATTAACAGCATTTTTAAAATCCCTGTTTCTGCATGGTCCACGCAGGATGTGGCATGTGAAATTTGGTAGAAATGGCCAGTATATATTTATAGGATACTGGTGCATAGAAAACATGGGTTTCATCTTGATCTTAAGCTAGCACATGATCTTTTTCACAACTGCAGAAAATGGGAAAAGCCAGACATTTTTGAAAGAAGTAAACAATGGTCCTATAAGAAATATGTAAGCAAAGTCATTTTTGCAGTCATTATTTTACAAACCATTAGTGGAGATGCTGTCATTTCCTCCCTGCTTATACCACTCATTTTAGAGATGATACCATGTCCTAGACATGAATAATCACATCAGGGGAGAATAACAGAATTTCTGGTTCAATCAGATTATGTCTCCAAGAAATTTGAAAGTAACCTCCAAGTATGAATCAATTGCATGGTGTTAGGTACTAGGACTGAAAGATCATGGTGAGATCAGGCCAGATCAGATGACCTGGCAACGCAAAGCCACTTAAAAAGTATAGAGATGGGGAAGCAAAACTCGAACACTTTGCTGAGGAACCTGGATTAACAAAGGTGAATGAAATCCACAAACATTCACACAGGAGCAGGCATGAGATTCCATGCGATGTGAAAGCAGCTGCCTGATAGCGCTTCAGTTCCTGTGAAATTTCACACAACCTCTTACTGTTGGGGTGTCTGAGATTTCCCCAGATCCTTATCCCAAATCTGACTTGAGTTGGTTTCCATCCAGCAGCCACGATCTCTAAGATCAAGCTTGACACCCAAAGTGCAAACCCTTAGAAGTTCAAAATAGCTGAAAAAAATGCATTTAAAATTGGAAAAAAATTAATATAAATAAAAATGGATTTAATACCTTGACATAACTGTGGTTACTTGGAGTAAGTAGTGAATATCATTACTAGTAGTTATGTCCTACCTGGCTGTAAAGAGATACAATTTTATACAAAGCACATGATTGAAAGCAAATGGATGGCAACACTTAGTATAAAGTAATGGAAAACACCTTGCCCATCAGGAAGCTGAACACTTTCTTTACACATATTTACACTACATGTTTGCCTTTCAAAAATTTTTTTGCAGATACCTAAAATGTAAATTTCTATTCCATCTATGTCAAATAATCACAGCTCCTTTTTATAATAATATTAATAGTGATATAGTAAAAATATAATAGTAAGTATGACTTATTACTGAGAGCTTACTAAGTGCCAGGTCCTGAAAATACATTATGCCATTAATACTCAAAAGAATTATCTGGTAGGTACTATCATTGCGCATATTTACCAGATGAAGAAACTGAGATTAGGAGATTTAAAATGCTAACCCATAGATATGAAACCAAAACTTGATAGAAGTGGAATATCGACCTAGGACTGTATGATTACAAACTCCATATTGTACTCACTAATATCACTGAGTTTTCTTAACAATTCACATCAATATTTTTGTTATTTTATTGAAATTATATTAAGAAAATTTAAGAAAACATTCGACTAGCTTCATGATTCAGAGTATGTCTGAAAGCATAGAAATGGAAGAGATTTTAGAAAATATCAGCTCCCACTTCATTCCTCTTTTAAGTTACTAATCAAAATAATAGTATGAACTAAGCTAACATTTTGGTTTTTAACAATGATGTAAACTCTTTCTTTAGAAATGAAAAAAATCACTGTTAGTTTAAATTAGATGCTAATATATAGGCTGAAAGCTTCTCTAATAAAGATGTGGGAACTGCTAGAATAAAAGAGGAACAGATCTCTGTGAGTTCTTGTCCCAAATTTACAGTATATGGCCTTGAACATACCTAATAATCTTGGTGGGTCTCAGTTCTTTGGGTGTAAAACAAGGATAATTAATTTTACTAACATTGCCTAGGTCTTGTGAAGATTAATGAGTTAAGTCCAGAAAACATTCTGTTGTTCTTCAATGACAAGAACATGAAAAATGTTCAGTACAATAGTGAGACTAAGAAGACTGTGTTTATCATGTGTGCTATCTAATGGGCTGCCATAGGGGTTAGGATTAAGTCCTTTCCTTTTTAATATCACTGATGGGAATAAACTCCTCATAATTACGAAAACATTTGAGAATGTTTGTGAGATGGCTGGAAGGGACCAAAGTAACAACTGTCTTAACAGTCCAAGGGCTCATGCTTCCTCTAATCCTTGCTCTGCCACTAACTAGGCTGTAAAAATGAGAATAACGTCTATCTCAGATGGCATTTATGCCAATTTATTTAGCACACATTCATTATCTGCCATGTATCAGGTGCTGTTTTGGATGCAAGGGACACAGAAAAGAACAGAAAAAATCCTTACACTAAAAATGCTTACATTCTAAAAGAAAGATAGACAATAAATAAGGGGAAAGTAAACAAGCAGTATGTTTTCAGAAATAACGAAGACTACAAGGGGAATAAAACAAGGTAAGGGGATGGGGATGGGAGAATGATGTGAAGTAAGTAAATAAGTATAACTTACATATGGTCAGGGTGGTCTGAATAATGCAAGGAAATAGAC